>NC_137674.1:27683516-27731756 GCF_963989245.1 Nansenia antarctica | reverse complement strand
TAGGGGGTAAGACCCTGCGACATACCAGCGTCATGTCCAGGGGGTGTACTAATTGTATTGTACATTAAGCCGCCTCACGCTACGGAAACAGGAGATAGGCTCCTGCCCTATGGGCCATTAGGCTCCAGAACCATCGGTTCTCAAGGCTACTTACTTATGTGGTCTTGACTACCTGTCCACTTTCTCACCTGGTTCTTGCATGTCCAACTATATGTCCAACTATAAAAAACAGACATTTCCAATGCTTCAATCCACTGTCCATGTACTGTAAATATGCCATTATGGTATTGCCATAAAGCCCAATTCTAGCAGAATAAGAAATATAGTATATCTACTTTAAGTAAAATAATAAAGTGCATCCAGTTAGCTCTTTAGCTGGCAAGTGTGCAGCAGACTAGCTCATATCATCACCTCTGAGCTAGCTAGCTAGCTTGCTAGTTCTTTGACACTATTTACACACCATGGAACTATACTATCAGACACTTTCTAGTCACAAAAATAACGACCAATTTGAACCAACTTGCTCTGTTAGAACACTCAGCAATTATATTTACTAACGTTTCAACTTGCTTACTTTCCATCTGCAGACATCTCACCCTGCAAAAACTCTCTCGCGTCGCGCGCACAATCTTGTATTATTCTCCAGCGCGTAGCGACGTGTGGAGATAGGTTTGGCTATGCGAGACTACTGGCGGACTAACGTTACCAACGAGCCCATGATATTTGGCCACGATTTGCCACTCGCCAGATTCGGGTTGGGTGCATTTAAAAAAAGCGGATATTTTAGCCTGCTTGTCAGATGTTTGGTGTCTACGTCCGTAATAATTCCTCTTTCTTGGGGGGGCGGCCCGCCCTCCCAAAGCAATGGTAGGGGAAACACTGGAGAGGGGAGAGGAGGAGGAGAGGAGGAGGACCTGGCAAGGCTGGTAACACGGTGGAGTAATCACAGGAAATGAAGAGAAACTCTCCAGTATGCCAACCAGGGCTGCCCAGACAGGCTCTACACAGGCCGGGGGGGGTGGGGGGGAGTGTGTGTGTGTGTGTGTGTGTGTGTGTGTGTGTGTGTGTGTGTGAGGGAGGGAGAGAGAGAGATTGTGTGTGTGTGCATGTGTGAGAGAGTGTGTGTGTGTGTGTGAGAGAGAGGTGTGTGTGTGTGTGTGTGTGTGTGTGTGTGTGTGTGTGAGAGAGTGTGTGTGAGTGTGTGTGTGTGAGAGAGAGAGAATGTGTGTGTGTGTGTGTGTGAGAGAGAGAGGTGTTGTTAAAATCAGTGGCCAGATAGAGAGGGAAGTGTGGGGGTGGGGGGAGGGGTGTGTGTGTGTGTGTGTGTGATGTCTCAGTAATAAACTCCCATGTGAGAAATTAACCATTTAAGGGGCCTGGAGGCCATCTGATGCAGCAGGAAACACACACACCTACGAACTCACACACACACACACACACACACACACACACACACACACACACACATTCACAACGTAAATCCTGTCAGGCTAACACACACACACGGGCCTCCCCCGCCCCCTACTGTACACACTAGGCTCATCTGCAACACTCTATAGATGATTATGAATATTACTGACAGTTATGTCAGCTGCGGGCGTGTGTGTGTGTGTGTGCGTGCGCATACAGCTTAAAGAAGCCCTCGAGCTCAACAGAGACCTGATCATGGCTGCATCCCACTTGCTCCCTCCCCCCACCCCCATGTCCCCCTCCCTACCACACACACACACACACACACACACACACACACACACACACACACACACACACACACACACACGTAGATGGTACAGCGGGGCCTAGTGAGAGGTGGTGACTGCAGCATAGCCATGTCTGAGTAATGATTATCATTAGGACTCTACACATCTCCACACCTCCTCCTCTGTGTGTGTGTGTGTGTGTGTGTGTGTGTGTGTGTGTGTGTGTGTGTAAGTGTGTGTATATGTATGTGTGGGTGTTCCTTCCTTCCTTCCTTCCAGGCTGTCTCAGGGTTCAGAGAGCGGACCAAGGTCTAATCTAGAATGACTACAAAGGGGATTACTCACACACTGATTCACTGATCTGATTATACTCAATAGCTTAGCCTGTATCTCTGAGCTACGCTAAGCTAAGCTAGACCCTGGAGTGTGTAGTGAGGTGGTGATATGCTAAGCTAAGCTAAGAGTCTGTAGTGAGGTGGTGATATAAGCTATGCTAAGATAAGAGTCTGTAGTGAGGTGGTGATATGAGCTATGCTAAGCTAAGCTAGGCCGTGGAGTGTGTAGTGAGGTGGTGATATAAGCTATGCTAAGAGTCTGTAGCGAGGTGGTGATATAAGCTATGCTAAAATAAGCTAGGCCAGTGCTAGGCATGAAAGCACACACGCACACACACAGACAAAGTGGAGTCACTCCCTGGCTCCCTTCACAATCATCAATATGCATTAGAGGGTCAGAGAAACTCTAACCACTGTTCAATAGGCTGGACAAGACGATCAATACTAAGCTGCACACACACATACACACACAGACACACACACACACACACACACACACACACAGACACACAGACGCAATCACACACACACGCAGACACACACAGACGCAATCATACACCCAGATACACAGATGCGCGCACACACACACACACACACACACACACACACACACACACACACACTTAAGGTATTGTGGACAGCAGGAATGTGACATCACAGAATCTGCCAGATCAAGTTAGAAGGCTGCAGGGTTAGGATCCAGCTGTCATGGCAACACTCCAAGCTCTCTCCTCCTCCTCCTCCTCCTCCCATCCATCTCTGAATGTACCGCCTGGCGCGCAACACACACACACACACACACACACACACACACACACACACACACACAGCTCTGTGGAGGAATGTGAAGTGTTTGGCTCTGGTCTGTGTCCCAACATTAACGCCTTCTGTTCCCACTCCACTGAACACTGTTAAACACCACTGAACACTGCTAAACACTACTGAACACTGTTACACACTACTGAACACTACTGAACACTGTTAAACACTACTGAACACTGTTACACACTACTGAACACTACTGAACACTGGCACACACTACTGAACACTACTGAACACTGTTAAACACTACTAAACACTGTTAGACACTACTGAACACTGTTAAACACTACTGAACACTGTTACACTACTGAACACTGGTACACTACTGAACACTGGTAAACACTACTGAACACTGTTACACTACTGAACACTGTTACACACTACTGAACACTGTTAAACACTACTGAACACTGTTACACTACTGAACACTGTTAACCACTACTGAACACTGTTACACACTACTGAACACTGTTAAACACTACTGAACACTGTTACACTACTGAACACTGTTAAACACTACTGAACACTGTTAAACACTACTGAACACTGTTACACTACTGAACACTGTTACACTACTGAACACTGTTAACCACTACTGAACACTGTTAAACACTACTGAACACTGTTACACTACTGAACACTGTTACACTACTGAACACTGTTACACACTGTTAAACACTACTGAACACTGTTAAACACTACTGAACACTGTTACACACTACTGAACACTGTTAAACACTACTGAACACTGTTACACTACTGAACACTGTTACACTACTGAACACTGTTACACTACTGAACACTGTTACACACTGTTAAACACTACTGAACACTGTTAAACACTACTGAACACTGTTACACACTACTGAACACTGTTAAACACTACTGAACACTGTTACACTACTGAACACTGTTACACTACTGAACACTGTTAAACACTACTGAACACTGTTACACTACTGAACACTGTTAAACACTACTGAACATTATTGAACACTGTTAAACACAGCCATAACTTAACACTGTTAAATACTGTTACACACTGCATTAACTTAACACTGTTAAACACTGTTGACAGACAGACAGACGAGAGGACAGACAGACAGACAGACACACAGCTGCGAGGGTAGACAGACAGACAGAGTCTGGGCTCCAGGCAGCCACCAACATTGGCCTAGCTTAGCTTAGCTTAGCATAGCATGAGGCAGATGACAGGCATCTCCTCCAGCTCAGGCAAGCTGAGCCTCTCAGGAGAGGGGGAGAGGGGGGTGAGGAGAGAGAGAGGAGAGGGGGGTGAGGAGAGAGAGGAGAGGTGAAATAATATTTCCATGTATCTCTGTTTACCTTCAGGCTCTCCAGCAGTCTTAGTCATTTCTTAAGAGCCAGCTGAGTGACGCACTCAACTACTGGCACGCACACATACACTTACAAACAGTCAAGTACAGGACTGTCTCACAGAGGTAGAGGTATAGAGAGAGAGAGAGAGAGAGAGAGAGAGAGAGAGAGAGAGAGAGAGAGAGAGAGAGAGAGAGAGAGAGAGAGAGAGAGAGAGAGAGATCTTGCTGTATGATCAGAGCAGGCCGCTGCAGCCTCTCAGCTCTACTGTCATCTAGGATTAGAGAGAGGAGCTCTGCTCTACCCTGCCTGCTCTACCCTGTCTGCTCGGCTCGGCTCTGCCCTGCCTGTTCCACCCTGCTCTGCAGTGAGAGGATGCAGGTGGAGGTGATGGGGTGACTCGTGAGTTTGATAATATTCCTCGTTCCGTCCCATGCATTACAATGAGCCCGTCCTCCGATTTCTACCTCCACCAGCCTCCCCTGGATGAACCCCAGGGCTGTGACCTGTGACCTGTGACCTATGGCCTATGACCTATGACCTTTAACAGAGGTGCTGAGTGTGTGTGTGTGTGTGTGTGTCACCTGGAGACTGTGCCCTGTCATCGGCCCTGGCGTTCATTATGAACAGCTCTCTGAGATAATGACATAGTTTCACTGACATGGTCACTTCGCAACCAGGGTAGGAGAGGAGGACAAGGCGATGATGTCACAGGTGAAACAAAAACACAAAATCAGGTGTGAAGTCGATCGGTTGGGATGACATAACAATATGATTGTTATTATATCTGGGTGTTTGGTACTTGGTTGCCGTGGTGAAGTAGGGCACGATTGAAGACTGCCCCATTTCCCTCTACCCATCATGCACCTTGGCATTATGTCATTCCAGAGCCTCAAGCACACGACACTGCTCACATATGCTAGTTTATGTGAGTGTGTGCCTTCCATTATGTACTTGACCTTTGAACTCTGACCCCATTCAGAGTGGAGAGACGCCCTCCAGCAGCACAGTTCCTGCTTCTGCCCATTGTCAACACCAAGCTGAGTAGAAGTGTGTGTGTGTGTGTGTGTGTGTGTGTGTGTGTGTGTGTGTGTGTGTGCGTGTGCGTGCGTGCATGCGTAAAACTAATAGCATTGGAATCATATGGTCTGGGTTTTGTAAAGGAATGAGCAGTTGCCATGCCTACGCCATTCATGGATACGGACACACGCACACGCATGCACACACACGCACGTGTAGAACACACACACACACACACACACACACACACACACACAGCATGGAGGGTGATCAGATGATAATCCTGATGGAGACAACTGTGTGGAACACAGGATCACGACCTCCATTCTGTCTTCTCTAATCCCTGGGACTGATGAGGCGTGTGTGGGTGTGTGTGTGTGTGTGTGTGTGCCTGAGGAGGCCCTGCTGATTAGAGAAGACAGAATGGAGGTCGTGATCCTGTGTTCCACACAGTTGTCTCCATCAGGATTATCATCTGATCACGCTCCATGCTGTGTGTGTGTGTGTGTGTGTGTGTGTGTGTGTCTCAGCAGGGCCTACACACACACACACACACACACACACACATTGAGGGGGCTTTATAATTAAACAAAGACTCAGTGAGCGAGCGGGCCAAGAGGGATGAGCAGAGGAATAATTCAGCTCTTCACACACACACACACACACACACACACACACACACACACACACACACACACACACACACACACACACATCCTCTCTACTGAGCCAACTGTCACCAACGGCCTCTGCTGCTAAAACATTGATGAGGCTGTTGCGGTGTGTGTGTGAGTGTGTGTGAGTGTGTGTGTGTGTGTGTGTGTGTGTGTGTGTGTGTGTGTGCGTGCGCGTGTGTGTGTGTGTGTGTGACAGAGCCAGGGGTCTCAGATCCTCTCCTCCCCTCAGGGCAGACTGATTGAAGCAGTTAGGCACAAACACACCTTCTGTCCAGCAGCAGCAATCGAAGCTAAAAGGCCATTACACACATTAGATTGCGCGCCTGGGATGGACGGACACACACACACACACACACACACACACACACACACACACACACACACACACACACACACAGACACACACACACAGACACACACACACACACACGACTTCTCTCAATCTGATTTCGTCCAATAGAAAAGGCATTACCGGCCCTGCCTGCACCCCTGGCTGGAGGGCTGGGAGGTGGGCCACTCACTCACCTTCCCACTCTGGCTGCTGGGCTTGTTGTGGAGGAGATTGTCTTTTTCCACTTAGAAAAAGCAATTGTTTCAACTACCCCGATTACTGTATATGATGTTCTAAAGATAACACACAAGTGGTGTTGAACAGTTCAACTATAACAACCTGTCTGAGTGTGTGTGTGTGTGTGTGTGTGGTTGGGTGTACATGTACTTGTGTGTACGTGTGTGTGTGTGTGTGTGTGGGTGTACATGTGTGGGTGTACATGTACTTGTGTGTACGTGTGTGTGTACGTGTGTGTACGTGTGTGTAGGTGTGTGTAGGTGTGTGTAGGTGTGTGTGTGTGTGTGTGTGTGTGTGTGTGCTCCTAAGGCCTCTCCTCTCATCGTCACCATGCAGGGCCCTACTGGGTCAGAACAGCAGAAGTGGTTCTGTTGTCAAGCCTCTGTGTCTCTCTCTGACCAGAAGCCACAAAAAGCAAATTTCCCACCAAAACGTTGTGGCCATTTACAAAACATCCCGATACTCATGAATTATTCAAGGTTGAGTCTACTCCAGCCTCGCTGTGCACTGGCGCCATGACAACGGAGCCTGGCGGGCCTGACGGCCAGCGACCTCAGACAGAACACGGGCTTCACCTCGCAGGTACGCAGAACGCCTCTGGACCCTCAGAGAACCAGGTTATGTAAGCAGCTCTTCAGAACTGTAGATCTGATCCTGGGTTTTTTAAAACCCCGGGCCCGGCTCACTGATCAAACTCAGAGGAGGACAGACACGACATCCTGAGACATCTACTGCCCCCCAGCACTGCGTCTCCTGAAGACACCCGCTTTTCCCCTCTACTGTGACCATAAAAACTTCTATTGCCCCCCCTTGTACTGTTTCTCTGTTTCTCCAGTGTCTATATATATATTTTTTTTTAAAAAGGCTAGGCTTAGAAGAAGATAGAAGAAGGTTTTTCCTTCTATCAATGGCCCCGGCCTGAGCTGGATTACTCTTTCTGCTACGACTGGTGGATTGAGGATTCACTTGCTTAGTCAAATGTATTGATTGTAAGTCGCTTTGGAATAAGGCGTCTGCTAAATGCCAAAAATGTAAATGTAAATGTGACACTCCCAGCTCGAACGATAAAAAAAACATAAAAAAATAAATACCAAACCAAAAACGATCAAAACCATCAACGTTTCGGCCATTTTGGGTCACCGTCAGAGAGTCTGGTACGTACCTTCCTTCCCGGCAGAGTACGGACGCCCAGAGAGACGCCCAGAGAGAGAGACAGTGATGGATGAGCAAAGAGGGGCTGGCTGGAGGAGGCCGTCTCTGCACGCTAGCCGAGCCATGTAGCCTCGCTGCTGCAAAGTAAATTGGAGGGTAATGTGATTACGCCCTGGACAGCCGCCCGTCCACAGGAGAGCCATCGAGGCTGGTTTATCATCGCCAGATCGCCAGACGGCTCCTCACTCCCCCGACACACCAATCAGGTGTGATTGCTTCTTAACCGTCGCAATAAAACACACTCAGATTCACTTTTGTCATACTAATGCCAGGGGGGGGTGAGGATGAGAAGAGACAGAGGGGGAGAGGCAGAGAGGAAGAGAGAGAGGAGGGGAGAGAGGAAGGGAGAGAGGGAGGAGGGGAGAGGAAGGGAGAGAGGAAGGAGGGGAGAGGAGAGAGAAGGTGAGAGAGAGGAGAGAGAGGGAGAGGAGGGAGAGAGGAGAAAGAGAGAGGAGGGAGAGGAGAAAGTGAGAGGAGAGACAGTAGCCTTCACTCACATTCAGTACCATCCAGACAGACAGAGAGACAGACAGAGAGGACAGCTGTCACTATGAGAGTGGTGGATGAGAAAAACAGTAGTTCAAAAAAAGTCCTTCCTGATTCACTCAACACTGATTTTTTATTAGGCTTTTGGTGTAAATGGTCGAGGCTAACAAGACTTCAGAAAAGAACAATAGGCCTCAAAACAGCTATGGCTACTTAATCAATAAAACTACCACACATTTGGAACATCTTGTCCTTGAACTGGGCAACCTTCGGTATAACTGCTGCGGTTTAAATTGCTATTCTATCTATTCAGTCAGTTCAATGAAAATCTAAGCTAGCAATATTTGTCAAGCAAATGGTTGCCTGGCAACTTGCTCCATTGGTTTGGGTGAAGGAACAGTTTGAGACGTTAAAATGGACCCCTTCCCACAGCCCCTCTCCTCTCCTCCAGATCACTCTGGTCCCCAATGTCCCTTAGAATGGGTCTTCTAGACCAGTGTTTCTCAACCCTCTCCTCGGGGCGCCCCAGCCGCACCACATATTTGATCTGTTCCACCACCAGCACACCTGATTCAACTAATCAAGTACAAAGCAATTACGGTTTGTACTTGATTAGTTGAATCAGGTGAGCTGGTGGTGGAACAAATAAAATATGTGGTGCGGCTGGGGCGCCCCGAGGAGAGGGTTGAGAAACACTGTTCTAGACTGCTACCCCCCCTGGTCCTCTAGACTGCTACCCTCCCTGGTCCTCTAGACTGCTACCCTCCCTGGTCCTCCACAGGAGGAGAGCTGTTGTAGAACATCCAGGCGCCAGGCAGGCCATTGTTCTCATTGGAGGACCCAGCTGTGCATCCTTAATCAGCCGTTCTCTGAGTGGCCTGCTCGCAGAGCAGAGCAGAGCTCGGAGTTTAGGTCGTGGAGACCCGCCATCCAGTGTTCTAATGAATTGAATTCTGGGTACAAGTGGCGAGAGCAGTACGGTGGCGGTTATCAGGTAAATGAAGAAATCTGCCTGTCTCCGCCAGCCCCCCCACCTGCCTGGCCCCCCCACCCGTCCGCCTCCCCACCTCCGTGACCGGGCCTGTCCACCCACCTGCCTGCACCCCCAGCCAGGCCCGCCTGTCATTCTGATAATGGGCTAAAAGGACCTGGGAGTGGCTCAGAAGGCCCCATTAGCATTGGCCATGTAATGTGTCACGTGTGGCTATGTGTGATTCTGTATGTGAGTGAGTGAGTGAGTGAGGGAGGGAGGGAGGGAGGCGCTGGTAGACGGAGAGAGAGACAGAGAGAGAGTGTGAATGGGGGATGCGTCACTGTGTGATATGGATGCAATCCTACTTAGAGGGGAGGGAACAGGTGGTTAGTGTGAACGGAACACTGTCCCCCCCCCTCCCAGTGACCTGCGGCGTTCCACAAGGAAGCATATTGGGACCCTTACTGTTCCTAATATATGTGAATGACATGTCATCAGCATGTGATTGCAATTTGTTCCTGTTCGCGGATGACTCGGCTCTGCTGGTCTCTGACAGGGACATATTGCAGGTGGAAAAAGCGCTAAGCACTGAACTGAGTAGAATCTGCATCTGGCTAGCTGACAATAAACTATCAATACACCTAGGTAAAACTGAAACCATCCTATACGGATCCCCATCTAAACTCAGAAAGGCTGAACATTTTAAAATAAAAGTGGGTAACATTAATATCACAAGAAAAGAGGATATTACATACCTGGGCTCCATCTTAGAGGCAAATCTTTCCGGAGATAAAATGGCAGCAAAAGTAATCAAAAAAGTGAACCATAGAACTAGATTCTTGTACAGGATATCCTCACTTGTCAGTAAAAACACACTGAGGACCCTATCAGGAGCTCTCATTCAATGTCACTTCGACTATGCCGTAACATCATGGTACTATAGAACCACAAAGGCCCATAAAACAAGACTCCAGACAGCCCAAAATAAACTGGTTAGGCTTCTGCTAGGCCTCAACCCTAGGACACATCTAACCGCTGCTCATTTTTTGAGCCTTGATTGGCTACGAGTAGTTGACAGAGTGCAGCAGCTTGCACTGGGCCTGGTCTTCAAGATTCGCTACACCACAAAGACACCCAAGTACCTGTCAACATACTTCCAACAAGTGAACAACGTCCACACATACAACACCAGAGGAAGCTCCACGAACCACGTTCAACCGCGTTGCACCACAAACAAGGGGTTAAACTCGTTTGCAAACTATGCAGTAAAAATGTGGAACGCCCTTCCTATAATCTTAAAGGAGTGCAAAACACTGCCCACCTTCAAAACCACTCTCAAAAAACATTTACAGGAGGCTGCAATCCGTAACTGGACCCTCTAAATCAAAAATCAGATTAAAAGACCCGAACTACCCACTGTACATACTTTGTGTTGTGTCCCCGGCCCCACCCGGGGTGTATGTCCCCACCTGTCCTACCCGCTGTACATACCTGATGTTTTGTTGTATTGTTCTTCCCATGATGGATGTATTTTTATCTTGTAGATAGTAATAGTTATTTGTCTGTATTATCTTGTAGATAGTACTAGTTTGTTTTGTCGGTCTTACATGTAACGATGAATTGAGAATCAAGGACCCCAATTGAAATAAGCCAGTGGCTTTCTTGGGTTTTTATCCTGTTAGTTGACCTTGTATGTAATATGTACTTTCATGTACCTACTTCTGCAAATCTTCTAATAAAGTTTTCAATCAATCAATATTGGGGGAGTGCAAGTGTGATGTTGTGTGCGTGTGTGTGTGTGTGTGTGTGTGTGTGTGTGTGTGTGTGCAGGGTTTATTAATTAAATAACTTTTAGGTCAAACTGACTGCCATGCTCCCTCCCACCACCTCCCCTCCCCCTTCCTCCCCCCCTCCCCATGCATATGGTAGTATCTTACCTCACTTGCCTACGTATGAGTCTGCATCTGCCTTCTGTCACACCATTAGTGAGACAGGGGACGTACACAGGCACACCACAAGAAAAGGGTGGAGAATTGTGACACAGCCAGAGAGAGAGAGAGACAGAGAGAGAGAGAGAGATTTATTTTCACAGCGTTCCCAGGAAGAAGAGGGAGTCAAGTTGGGAGGAATTATCGGATTCTTTTATTTAAACACCGGCCGGCTGTGCAGGTTCCTATCGATCCCCCCGCCCCCCGCCGCCCCCAATGTCCTCATTACACCACACACACACACACACACACACACACACACACACACACACGCACGCACACACGCCCGCACACGATTTACCTCAAGATAACTGACTTTATTTCAGTATGCTGTGTGTTTAAAAAAAGACACACACACACACACCTCCGTGTTGAAAGAGTACAAGGCTCTCAGCTCTCTCATTTCCCCTCTCTCTCTCTCTCTCTGAAAAGAGGGGTCACAGAGAACAGAGAGAGGGAACATTACCTCCGTCTGTGCTACAGGAGTATAATGCTCTGCTGGACAATCAGGATCACATAACACATAATAACCTAGACAACCAATCAGCAGTCAATACCTAGACAGCCAATCAGCAGTGACATTACACACCTAGACTACACACACGAACACATACACACAAGCTCACACACAACACCCACACAGACACTGCCAAGAGGGGAAGCTCTGCTTGTGTAACAGTAGAACGCTGTTATGTTGAAGACCAGGAGGGACAGAGACAAACACACTGAAGAGATGTAGAGGGGGCGGCTGTGGCGCAGGAGGTAGAGTCACCGCCTAATGATCACAAGGTTGGCAGATCGGCGGTTCGACCCCGGCTGGCCACATGTCGAAGTGTCCTTGGGCAAGACACTGAACCCCTAAAATTGCTCCCAGTGAGCAGGCCAGCGCCTTGCATGGCAGCTTGCCGCCATTGGTGTGTGAATGTTCCACTACTGTCACTGTGTGTGTGTGTGTGTATGTGTGTGTGTGTGTGTGTCTGAGCAGACACTTTTATCCAAAGCGACTTACAATTAGCGATTCCAAGGACAAGGTCTCACTGGAGTAACTGAGGGCTAAGTGCCTTACTCAAGGGCACACTAGTGGCAGTGTTCCCAGGTGGGATTTGAACTCATGACCTTCTGATCCCCAGCTCACTATCCACTTGGCCGCCGCCACCACCACGTGTGTGTGTGTGTGTGTGTGTGTGTGTGTGTGTGTGTGTGTGTAGCTATTACCTTGACACCTGGTGTGTCGCCGTCCTCCGTTACACTTTGGCCGTTCTGTAAAGAGAAACACAACAAGAGAGTTTCAGTCACCATGGGAGGGAGGCATAACACACACACACTCGTGCACGCACACACACACACACACACGCGCGCGCACGCACACACACACACACACACACACACACACACACACACACACACACACACACACACTCACACTCACACACTCACACACTCACACACTCACACACTCACACACACACACTCACACACACACACACACACACACACACACACACACACTCACAGTCCAGAGGAGAGAAATCACAGATGATTGGATGATTGTGATTGTGGTTTCGTCCCACCAAAGCAGACGCTTGTTAAGGTCACATGACAGTGGCCAGCGTCTCTGAGTCACCACGGCGACGGGCCGCACCGCGACCACGTCCCACGACCGGTGGAACAAACGCAGTGATTACAGAGGACGCTAACAAACCCACTCGTGACATTTTAAACATGCAGATGGAACAGACAGATCCCCCGGCCTGTTCAGACAGCCTCTCTGGGGTCAGGAACGCAGGAACACCGCTGGGAGGGGGTCATATCTGCCCCCTATAGGTGGGAGGGGGTCATATCTACCCCCTATAGGTGGGAGGGGGTCATATCTGCCCCCTATAGGTGGGAGGGGGTCATATCTGCCCCCTATAGGTGGGATGGGGTCAAATCTGCCCCCTATAGGTGAGAGGGGGTAATATCTGCCCCCTATAGGTGGGAGGGGGTGATATCTGCCCCCTGCCGTCAGCAGATGTGGGGCTAAAATGAAGCGGCAAGGCTGTATATATCGTTCATCGTTGGCTCTCTTTTAAAAAAGAAAACATAGGTATATATATATATATATAATATATACAGTATATAACACTTGATGATTTCCTGACT
This sequence comes from Nansenia antarctica, assembly GCF_963989245.1. Lineage (NCBI taxonomy): Eukaryota > Metazoa > Chordata > Actinopteri > Argentiniformes > Microstomatidae > Nansenia > Nansenia antarctica. The sequence goes on along the minus strand of NC_137674.1, from coordinate 27,718,498 downwards.
GCCTGGAAGATGAAGGTCCTCCATGGCCATGGTGTGTACAGTGAATATCTCTCTCACATCAGACGACTTCATGACTTCAATTTCATGCACCGGCGTTCCGTCACACAGATGTAGATCTCGATATGAGATCTGTCACTCACGCACACACAAGCACACAGACAGACACACGCACAGGCACACACACAGGCGCACACACAGGCGCACACACAGACACACACACAGACACAGACACACACAGACACACACAGACACACACAGACACAGACAGACACAGACACAGACACACACACACACACACACACAGACACACACAGACACACACAGACACACACACACACACAGGTGCAGTAAGAGAATCTAAATGGTGGAGCTGGACTTCCTTCACAGCGGCTTTGAACTTCCAGCATCCAGCCAGCTCCTTGGCCCATCGAGCATTTCATCTGGGTGACATGATTTGTGACACGGTCTGGTAAAAAGGGCCGATTAGGACTAATCACAAACTGTGGTCCAGTCAAGAAACATATCACAGCCTCTCCCCGTCCTAAACACACGAGTAGATCTCCAGAGGGTTGGATAGGTAGAAACAAGATGGCCGACATTCCAGCTAGCCTGTCAGAGGGCAGAGTGGGAGTGGCGGCCTTCTTCATTGTACCTATCCAGGACCTCTCAGATCTAGAGAAGTGTCTAGGCATCATGTAGGTTCTGGGGTTGTTTGTGGACAGGCTTACAGGCCTAAAGCTGCGGGATTGTAAAAGTGTCTCCTCTACAAATCAAGAGTTTACGCTAGTAACAGGATTAATGACTAATGATGTCTCCAGGGCAACCGCCTCATCACCAAGAACACATCAGGCCATCAGGTCCGGTAAACACAATGATGGGAGCCAATCAAGTCAGCCTGGGGTTTATAGGAGTGAGCTGATCGATATTCCACTAACAGGCCTATCTAAAGGAGCTGTTCGTAAATTGCAGCTCATCCAAAATGGTATGCTAGGGTCCTAACAAAAAACAAAAAATTTGAACACATTACACCAATCCTGAGATCCGTCAGTGTATGTTGACAACAATGCCGAAACCAGCCGATGACCAAATGTTCAATCCATGATTTATGTTATATAAATAAAGTGTGATTGATTGATGTACCGGTATGAGCATTGCGCTACAGATTCATTTTTCACTCATTCATTTTTTTTTTTGTGATACATCAGGGTATATACAGGAATCTTGAGGTTAATTTCAATACCTTTCTAAGACTTTTTAAAGACCACCTTGTCAATATTTTTCCAGACCTCACCGCCACTTTAAGCTGTAACCGTTTACATCAGTGACACCTTTAACTTAATAGTTTTAGTTTGCAATAGACTAGACCACTATCATACAACAGAATTTTTGTTTTTTAATAAAACTAATAAATTCACAAACTTTTACTAAAAGTGTTTAGGACTCAAACTCTTTGGACAGAGTCTAATTCAGAAAAATACCTACAAAATTCAAGACCTCATAAAATCGTGATAAGACTTTTTAATACTTATTAAGGGTCTTGATTTTCCCAAAATTGATTTATCAACTTTTAATACTTTTCAAGACACCGCGGATACCCTGTACATGTTCCAGTTTTATTCTTTGAACAACAGAATTGCAAACGTTAAGTTAAACAGATTAATAACTTATGTATGCCATATCTTGGACGAAGACATAATGGAAGTGGAGAGGAGATTGATTGGGACTGCGGGAGTTTTCATTACTAATGAATGAATGAAATTGAATGAAACAGATGACCCAACCATTCAACACAAGACTTGTGCTATAAATAGCCTACACTAGATAAACAAGTGCTGTGATATTATTGATCAACTTAGAAACATCTTAGCGAGAGGCACTTCAACAATTATCATAAAGTTGATTATGCATCAGCTCTTTTCATGCAACCTAAGTTTACACAGATTAATAACGTATGCATGCCATATCTTGGATGCAGACGTAATGTAGCTAAGTGGAGAGGAAATTGATCGGGACTGCGGGAGTTGACATTACTACTAATCAATGAAAATGAATGAATTTCTATTATTTTACGGTACTGTCTCAATTATATTTGAATACTTTGCTGGGTCTACCAGTATGTGCATACCCAGTGTACCTGAATACGCGATTCCATGTGGCCAGAGATTCTTTAGCACGACGATGAGAAAATACTTGTGTAGCCAGAGATCAGATCGACCCTGAAATTGCGTTTCATCGTCGTTTCGCTAGCTATACCCTTAGACAACCACTATAGGTTTAAACAGACAACCACTACAAGTTTAAACAGACAACCACTACAAGTTTAGACCGACAACCACTACAAGTTTAGACAGACAACCACTACAATTTTAGACAGACAACCACTACATGTTTAAACAGACAACCACCGACAACCACTACAAGTTTAAACAGACAACCACTACAAGTTTAGACCGACAACCACTACAAGTTTAAACAGACAACCACTACAAGTTTAGACAAACAACCACTACAAGTTTAGACAAACAACCACTACAAGTTTAGACAGACAACCACTACAAGTTTAGACAAACAACCACTACAAGTTTAAACAGACAACCACTACAAGTTTAAACAGACAACCACTACAAGTTTAAACAGACAACCACTACAAGTTTAGACAGACAACCACTACAAGTTTAGACAGACAACCACTACAAGTTTAAACAGACAACCACTACAAGTTTAGACAGACAACCACTACAAGTTTAGACAGACAACCACTACACGTTTAGACAGACAACCACTACAAGTTTAGACAGACAACCACTACAAGTTTAGACCGACAACCACTACAAGTTTAGACCGACAACCACTACAAGTTTAGAAAGACAACCACTACAAGTTTAGACAGACAACCACTACAAGTTTAAACAGACAACCACTACAAGTTTAGACAAACAACCACTACAGGTTTAAACAGACAACCACTACAGGTTTAAACAGACAACCACTACAAGTTTAGACCGACAACCACTACAAGTTTAAACAGACAACCACTACAAGTTTAGACAGACAACCACTACAAGTTTAAACAGACAACCACTACAAGTTTAGACCGACAACCACTACAAGTTTAGACAGACAACCACTGTAGGTTTAGACAAACAACCACTACAAGTTTAGACAGACAACCACTACACGTTTAGACAGACAACCACTACAAGTTTAGAAAGACAACCACTACAAGTTTAGACAGACAACCACTACAAGTTTAAACAGACAACCACTACAAGTTTAAACAGACAACCACTACACGTTTAGACAAACAACCACTACAAGTTTAGACAGACAACCACTACACGTTTAGACAGACAACCACTACAAGTTTAGAAAGACAACCACTACAAGTTTAGACAGACAACCACTACACGTTTAGACAGACAACCACTACACGTTTAGACAGACAACCACTACAAGTTTAGAAAGACAACCACTACAAGTTTAGACAAACAACCACTACAAGTTTAGACAAACAACCACTACACGTTTAGACAGACAACCACTACAAGTTTAGACAAACAACCACTACAAGTTTAGACAGACAACCACTACAAGTTTAGACAAACAACCACTACAAGTTTAGACAGACAACCACTACAAGTTTAGACAGACAACCACTACAAGTTTAGACCGACAACCACTACAAGTTTAGAAAGACAACCACTACAAGTTTAGACAGACAACCACTACAAGTTTAAACAGACAACCACTACAAGTTTAGACAGACAACCACTACAAGTTTAGACAAACAACCACTACAAGTTTAGACAAACAACCACTACAAGTTTAGACAAACAACCACTACAAGTTTAAACAGACAACCACTGTAGGTTTAGATAAACAACCACTACAAGTTTAGACAGACAACCACTACAAGTTTAGACAGACAACCACTACAAGTTTAGACAGACAACCACCGCAGGTTTAGACAGACAATCGCAGCGATAGTCGTGGTTGGTTTGGGCAGGCTATTTGAGGTGATTTTCATTCCACTCCTTTTGTTTTGCAATAATGAACCAATGATGAAGACAAGGGACATCTGAATAGACTCTAACTGAGGAGGCTGGATTCTGTTGTGAAACTAATAACAAAAATGACTCATCGGATAAATCACTTGGAGCATGTTTCTCTTCCCTAAACTAGTTTATCACTCTCTCCCTGCAGCATCTCTCTCTCTCTCTCTCTCTCTCTCTCTCTCTCTCTCCCTCTCCCTCTCCCTCTCCCTCTCCCTCTCCCTCTCCCTCTCCCTCTCCCTCTCCCTCTCCCTCTCTCTCTCTCTCTCTCTCTCTCTCTCTCTCTCTCTCTCTCTCTCTCTCTCATCTCCTCTCTCTCTCTCTCTCTCTCTCTCTCTCTCTCTCTCTCTCTCTCTCTCTCTCTCTCTCTCTCTCTCTCTCTCTCTCTCTCTCTCTCTCTCTCTCTCTCTCTCTCTCTCTCTCTCTCCCTCCCTCCCTCCCTCTCCCTCCCCTCTCCCTCTCCCTCTCCCTCTCCCTCTCCCTCTCCCTCTCTCTCTCTCTCTCTCTCTCTCTCTCTCTCTCTCTCTCTCTCTCTCTCTCTCTCTCTCTCTCTCTCTCTCTCTCTCTCTCCTCTCTCTCTCTCTCCTCTCTCTCTCTCTCTCTCTCTCTCTCTCTCTCTCTCTCTCTCTCTCTCTCATCTCTCTTCTCTCTCTCTCTCTCTCTCTCTCTCTCTCTCCCTCTCCTCTCCCTCTCCCTCTCCCTCCCTCTTCCCCCCCTGCTGTGTGCGGTCAGGGCTGGAATCTTGAGGTGTGTGTGTGTGTGTATAGTGTACGCGTGTGTGTGTGTTGCACATGTGGTGTGTGTGTGGGTGTGTGGGTGTTGTTAGCTATGCCAGGGACCAGCACCTGGAAGGTAGCAAGTTCCACACATTTCTCATTAGCCTTGCATGGCTGATTCAAGTGGCCCAGTTACACACACACACACACACACACACACACACGCACACACACACACGCACACACACACACACACACACACACACACACACACAACACACACACACACACACACACACTAAAAACAGCCTCAGCGACACAATTGCTCTAACGCCTCTAAGACATCTATTAATCAAGGTAAGCCAATGGCGTTAAGGCATTCAAGCTCAGCCAATAGCGTTCAGGCATTCATTGTGGCATGCATGGTTAAAGGATAACTAACGCCACCCTGTAACCAGGCAACTGGTAATCCCTGAAGGAACACAATACTTTTTTTTTCTTTCAATTCCATAACTTTAGTAGTTTCTCATCAGACAGCATACAATCTCAAAACGTTCATAAATAGTCTACCACAGGATTATCCAACCTCAAAACTTCAATAAATACCTCTCAGAATCATATACAACCTCAAAACGTCAGTATAAATACCTCAGGACCATATAAACCTCAAATACCTCCTCAACACTGCAGTAAACAGTTCTGGGCTGGTTTCCCAGCCCAGCTAAGCCACGTCCTGCAATAGAGACCACAGAACACTATGTTAAATCTTTGTGGACTTCAGCTCTGCCTTCAACACATCCTTCCAGACAGGCTAGTGACCAAACTACTAGACCTGGGACTATCACACTCTATATGTGCATGGATCAAGGACTTCCTGTCTGACCGCCCCCAGAGGGTGCGGGTGGGCTCCCACACCTCCACAGCCCTCAGACTCAGCACTGGGTCCCCCCAGGGCTGCGTGCTAAGCCCCATCCTCTACAACCTCTACACCTACGACTTCACCCCCGTCCATCCCAGCAACTCCATCGTAAAGTTTGCAGACGACACCACCGTGGTGGGCTGCATCTCGGGGGGGGGGACGAGGCGGCGTACAGGGATGAGGTGGAGCAGCTGGGCAAGCTGTGCAAGGTTAACAACCTGCTGCTGAACCAGTCAAAGACCCAGGAAATCATCGTGGACTTCAGGAGAAAAAATCAGAGGTCCAGCCCCTGCTCGTCGATGGAGGGAGCGTGGAGAGAGTCTCAACCCTCCGATTCCTGGGGTTGCACATACAGGATGACCTGTCCTGGAAGATCAACACAGCAGCCATCATCAAGAAGGCACAACAGCGGCTCTACTTCCTGAGAGTCCTCAGGAAAGACCACATCGGACAGGAGATGCTGGTGACCTTCTACCGCTGCGCAGTGGAGAGCATCCTCACCTACTGCATCTGCATCTGGTTCTCCAGCTGCACAGCCGCAGAGAGGAATGCGCTACAGAGAGTCGTGAGATCGGCCCAGAAGATCACCGGCGCCCCCCTCCCCCTCTCTGGAAGAGCTGTACAACACACGCTGCCTCAGGAAGGCCTCCAAGATCTCCAGAGACTTGGTACGAACAAGACCTCCAAGATCTCCAGAGACTGGGTACGAACACTTTGCTCGGCTCGCCCTCGAACAGGCGGTTCAGGACCATGTTCGCAAGGACAAACAGACTGAAGCTCAGCTTCTACCCCAGGGCCATTCAGGCCCTGAACACAGCAAAGACCTAGGTTCTAGGCCCTGGACAATCTAGACAATTTGATGGCAGCTACTAGATTGAAATCAAGTGCAACACTGAAACACAACTGTGAACATTTCAAACCTGCAAACTGCGACACTTTAAATGAATGTGCAATAATACTATGTGCAATATGACAATCGGGTACATAAGGTTCAGAGATAGGAAATGTTAGAATAGGTATAGCATAGCATAGAGTACAGCACAGTGTTTTATTTGTATAGTATAGTATAGTGGATAGTGTACATAGCCTTTATTTATGTAAACCAGCTCTTTTCCCTTCTTGTTTTTAGTTTTCTTTATTAGCACCAGGGGAGCCCCCCCTCCCAAATTTCGTTGTTTGGTACCTGTACTATATCAATGACAATAAAGACCATTCATTCATTAATTCATTCATTCAAATATCCAGCAGAAGGCATTGTACTGTAGGCTAGCTTCTATAGGCTAGCTAGCTATAGACAGACAACTTCTTCAGATAGCGTCTATCTGGCTGCTACAGGCTAGCTGCTACAGACTAGATGCTACAGACTAGCTGCTACAGGCTAGCTGCTACAGGCTAGCTGCTACAGGCTAGCTGCTACAGGCTAGCTGCTACAGGCTAGCTGCTACAGACTAGCTGCTACAGACTAGCTGCTACAGACTAGCTGCTACAGACTAGCTGCTACAGACTAGCTGCTACAGACTAGCTGCTACAGGCTAGCTGCTACAGGCTAGCTGCTACAGACTAGCTGCTACAGACTAGCTGCTACAGACTAGCTGCTACAGACTAGCTGCTACAGACTAGCTGCTACAGACTAGCTGCTACAGACTAGCTGCTACAGACTAGCTGCTACAGACTAGCTGCTACAGACTAGCTGCTACAGACTATCTGCTGGAGGCTAGCTGCTACAGGCTAGCTGCTACAGACTAGCTGCTACAGACTAGCTGCTACAGGCTAGCTGCTACAGGCTAGCTGCTGGAAGCTAGGGTGGGTTCTATGGGTTGTTATCTAGCTGCAGAGCTGCAGGTTGTGTTATCACACGCCTCTATGCAGTCCAGGCGAGAGCGTTCCACAGGTCACACCCAGATTAGCTGAAGGTAAGCCAAAGGCCCCCTCTCTCCCTCCTCCTCCCCCCGCCCCGCTCTCTCTCTCTCCCTCCCTCTCCCCCTCCCTACCGTGCCAAAAGGACATGGTTCACTGTTCTCTGCTGGCCACGCCTCTCACACTGGAATGTGTGCCATTGTCTAAGAATTATTAACCCCACACCCCCCCCCCCCCCCTTCTGCCACTGACTGTTGCATAATCACGGGCAGGTCTCCAGAGGTGCTGACATCTGTAAGTGCCTGCCTGTCTCTCTGCCTGCCTGTCTCTCTGCCTGCCTGCCTGCCTGCCTGTCTCTCTGCCTGCCTGCCTGCCTGCCTGCCTGCCTCCCTGCCTGTCTGCCTGCTTGCCTGCTTGCTTGCCTGCCTGCCTCTCTGCCTGTCTGCCTGCCTGTCTGCGTACCTGCCTGCCTGCCTGTCTGCCTGCCTGTCTGTCTGTCTGTCTACCTGCCTGCTATCTGTCTGCCTATCTGTCTGCCTGGTCAGACAGACAGGTATATGGACCTTGTCAGACAGACAGGGCAGGTATATGGACCTGGTCAGACAGACAGACAGACGGACAGGTATATGGACCTGGTCAGACAGACAGGACCGGTATGAACCTGGTCCATACAATTCTACCTCCAGCAGCCTCCTAGTGGAGAGGTCTGAAGGAAGGATGAGGAGTTATGAAGCTATGTGTGGCTCACACGTGGAGGGGAGGGGGGGGTGTACTATGGGGGGGGGGGGGACGGACGGACTATGCAGGGGGTCCAATTCCTCCTACAAATCCTCTGACCTCAAAATATTAATTAAAGTGGTCACAGGCGATTTAAGTGTCGCGACCAATCATGTAGTCACCCCCTGACGCTGAGGTCATGACTGGTCTGCAGTAACCGCTCAATAAAGAACTACATGATTGGTAGCATCTCTCCCAGGCGTCCCATCCTGGTGCTCATTCTGTGTGCGTTAGCCTGCTGGGTCAGCCTAGTCATCTCTCTGTGGGACTGGGGAGATGGCTGATGTCTCTCAGGCCCAGAGCCACTCTCAGTAACCCCCCCACCCCCCAGCCCCCACCCACTGCCACTGCGGTCAACCCAATTTAGCCTTTACACTACAGCACACACACACACACACACACACACACACACACACACACACACACCCCTGGTCAATGTGAACACTCAATTACCCTTTACTACTACTGCTGTTTACAAATACCATATTTTTGCACATTGCACATGACTCCTTTAATATAGCCACTACATCTGTACCATACATTACATGGCTACCTCAATGTATAGCTCATAACTGTATAGCTCATATACATAGCTCATAACTGTATATACCAGGCACGTGCCGTGAGCTTTTAGATTGGGTAAGCATAATATATAGAAATACACATAATTACACATACACGCTATCAGTGAACGCAGTTTCAAGGAAATGCAATTTTGATGCCCTAGAACCCGCTAATAAACTGTAGTGTCACTTTGTGATCAGATTACCAAAAACAAAAAAAACAGTTGCCAGTTTCGACTATATCAGGGGTGCTCATTGTTCAATCTTTTTTGAACCAAGATCTTTTCAAGTAGCCAACCTGCTGAAATCTACAAGTCCAGTTTCAACAGCTTGATTCATTTCCGCATAAATAGACGTGGTCGGACTAATTTCCTTGCAGGATCTCATTTTTAAGACCTAGCACCTAATTTTTTGCCTGAATAACTGAAATGTGAGACCTTTTTAGGCCTTGTGGATTGGATTGTTGGATTTTAGACTTTAAGGCTTTTTAAGACGAGCGCGGGAACCCTGTATAATAGAGAGAAGGACACAGAATGGAGGGAGCAGTAGTGATCAGAGAGGGAGGGAGGGAGGGAGGGATGGAGTGCTGGGCTGAGGGAGGGAGGGATGGAGTGCTGGGCTGAGGGAGGGATGGATGGAGTGCTGGGCTGAGGGAGGGAGGGATGGAGTGCTGGGCTGAGGGAGGGAGGGATGGAGTGCTGGGCTGAGGGAGGGAGGGATGGAGGAAGGAGGAGATACTGTCGTCTATGTGGATCAGCCATGCAACCTTCTCTGGTTTCACTACACAGGAAACACTGACAGACAGGAAACACTCCACTCATCAGCTGTCATACGATAGGAGAGGAGCTGCCGTGTGTGTGTGTGTGTGTGTGTATGTTACTGTCCATCTGTGTGTGTGTGTATGTGTGTGTGTGTGTGTGTGTTACTGTCCATCTGTCTGTCAGAGTGTGTGTGAGTGTGTGCGTGTGTGTGTGCGTGTGTTACTGTCCGTCCATTCGTCTGTCCGTCTGTCCGTCAGTCAGTGTGTGACCATCAAATCCAGGAGCTGCCGTGTGTGTGTGTATGTTACTGTCCATCTGTCTGTCAGAGAGTGTGTGTGTGTTACTGTCCATCTGTCTGTCAGAGTGTGTGTGTGTGTGTGTGTGTGTGTTACTGTCCATCCATTCGTCCGTCCGTCCGTCAGTCAGTGTGTGTGTGTGTGTGTGTGTGTGTGACCTAGGGATGGACGGTTTCCAATTATTGAAACCGAAAAACCGTCAGAGAGTAAAACCGCGGTTTTCCGGTTAACCGAAAAATACAGTAAAAAAAAAAAAAAAAAAAAAATTTGAAAAAAATAAATGAAAAAAAAGATCGCCAATTTCAAATAATTGAGCCCTACTGCTACAATACACTCATGTCGAACACCATTAAAACACCGTAAGCACAGTCGCAACACATTTAGGCTACTTAGTTTCACAAATATAAGTGGAAAGGCAGACTTTTGTAAGCTACACCATACATGAAAACACATGAACACTTAACACACCAGCTCCACTGATCCAGGGTGCACGCCTGCACGGAAGATCATCTCTTGGAACAGCGTCTTCATTGAATGAACTGCTTTCTCAATATCTTGGTTCTTAGACAAAGTTTCAGCTGCTGCTCAATGTATTTAAATATTTGAATACTGCTCAATAATCACTGAAATATTAGACTTAGAATTATGCAGTGAACATACTTAAAGCTTTTCATAAAAACCACATGCCGCGAGACTGACTCGTCCTGAACTGTCGTAAGTCAATCAACAAAGAATGCCCCATCAAAATAAAAGTGCCCATGGTAGAGCTGTCAAAATAGAGCTTTCAAAATAAATGTACTAATACAGATAGAGATAAATACAGAACTACCTTTGCGTCACTAAGTGACCGCGTATCTTCTGAGACATGCGTTCTGTCATCACTTTCAGTAGCGCCTTCACACACAGTGGCGCTGTGCACAAACACTCTTGATCCGTATAGCTCTTGTTTTATTATATTGTGGTTTAGTAAATACTGCACTTGGAGTTACATTCAATGCATGATTTGTGCTATAGAACATAAATAAAGTTTGATTGATTGATTGATATCAAATCAAATCACATTTTATTTCTATAGCGCATTTCTCACAAAAGTGACCCAATGCGCTTTACAGAGAGCAGCGAAAATGATCTTATTAAATGTAAGCGAGTAATTGTAAAAAAAACTTTCCTATCTACCAATAACTGAAGGCAACTATCTTTCCCATAGAGTGATTCGTTACCCTTAAATATAATCCCAATTAGATATTAATCCTCAGTTATTCTTCACAACTGACCAAACCTCTCACTCATTGCGCGGCAGATTCAGACTGTATCATTGTTATTTTCACACACGACAAACATGTGACATGTTCCAGTTTTATTCTTATTCTATTTTATTCTTCTAAAAAAAAAAAAAAAAAAAAAAAAAAAAAAACGGTTTCAGACGGTTTTGATAAAAAACCGTTTCTATTTTTATAAACCCCGGTTTTCGGTTTAACCGAAAAACCGTCCATCCCTAGTGTGACCATCAAATCCATATTCAGACGTGCATTCCTCCATCGCCAGTAGAACACAACTGTTGCTGAACGTAAACAAGCGGACATGACGGCCACCTACACACACACACACACACACACACACACACACACACACACACACAGTCCCTCAGCCTTTCTGGTGTCCAGTCCCTTAGCCTCTCTCTCTGGGGTCCAGTCCCTCAGCCTCTCTCTCTGGGGTCCAGTCCCTCAGTCTCTCTCTCTGGGGTCCAGTCCCTCAGCCTCTCTCTCTGGGGTCCAGTCCCTCAGCCTCTCTGGGGTCCAGTCCCTCAGCCTCTCTGGGGTCCAGACCCTGAGCCTCTCTCTGGGGTCCAGTCCCTGAGCCTCTCTCTGGGGTCCAGTCCCTGAGCCTCTCTGGGGTCTAGTCCCTCAGCCTCTCTGGGGTCCAGACCCTGAGCCTCTCTCTGGGGTCCAGTCCCTCAGCCTCTCTGGGGTCTAGTCCCTCAGCCTCTCTGGGGTCTAGTCCCTCAGCCGCTCTCTGGGGTCCAGCCCCTCAGCCTCTCTCTGGGGTCCAGTCCCTCAGCCTCTCTCTCTGGGGTCCAGTCCCTCAGCCTCTCTCTCTGGGGTCTAGTCCCTCAGCCTCTCTGGGGTCTAGTCCCTCAGCCTCTCTGGGGTCTAGTCCCTCAGCCTCTCTCTGGGGTCCAGCCCCTCAGCCTCTCTCTGGGGTCCAGCCCCTCAGCCTCTCTCTCTGGGGTCCAGTCCCTGCCAGCCTCTACACACAGCCTGTCTGAAGCTCTCCTGTTACCTCTCAATCAATCAGTCAGTCTTGGCGTTGTCTAGTCTACAGAAGCGTAACCAGCTCTCTTCCCTCCACAGAACCTGTGTGTACTTTCCTCCACAGAACCGTAACCAGAGAGGATGTTAGGAATTATCACACTCTCAGTCCTGCATCTGTGTGTTAGATGACTGATCAGAGTCTCCTCTTCTCTCTCCTCTCCCCCTGTCTGTCTATATCTCTCCCCTGCTCTCTCTCTCTCCATCTCTCTCACACACCCTCCCTCTCCCACGGTCTCCCTCCCCCTGTCTCCCTCAGTCTCTCACATCCTCCCTCTCCCACGGTCTCCCTCCCCCTGTCTCCCTCTCTCTATCTCTCACATCCTCCCTCTCCCACTGTCTCTCTCCCCCTGTCTCCCTCTCCCCATCTCTATCTCTCTCAGTCTTTCACAACCTCCCTCTCCCACCGTCTCCCTCCCCCGTCTCCCTCTCTCTCACATCCTCTCTCTCTCTCCCCCTGTCTCTCCCCCTCTCTCTCCCCCTCTCCCTCCCCCTGTCTCTCCCCCTCTCTCTCCCCCTCTCCCTCCCTCCCTCTCTCTCTCTATCCCCCCAGCTCTCTCTATCCCCCACTCTCACTTTCTCACTTTCTCCCCTGCTCTCTCTCTCTCTCTCTCTCTCTCTCTTCTTGCATTCAGTTCAGTAACGATTGAGAGGTTTCATTACCTTGGAGAGAGGCAGAGGGAGAGGTCAGGTTCTCACCACGTGTTGACTCTGTGTGTGTGTGTGTGTGTGTGTGTGTGTGTGTGTGTGTGTGTGTGTGTGTGTGCTCCAATGCACATACATACAAACGTAGACACACACACAGGTACTCCTAATTGAGCATTTTGAGTCTGTTATTTGTTGTTGTGTGTCAAATCTGTGGTTCTCTTTTTGGTTATGTGTTTTGTGATACTCACCAAAAACTGAGGCCGTGAGCATTGCCGACTTTTATTTTGTTCTTATTTATTTTTTATGTTATTTGTTGTTATGCATGTTGATATTTTTCTCCTTTGTTATGTTCTGTGATGTTATATTGATGTTATTCTTCTTTGTTATATGTTTTTATGATGCCTCTCCCCCTGTCTGTCTATATCTCTCCCCTGCTCTCTCTCTCTCTCCATCTCTCACACACCCTCCCTCTCCCACGGTCTCCCTCCCCCTGTCTCCCTCTCTATCTCTCAGTCTCTCACATCCTCCCTCTCCCACGGTCTCCCTCCCCCTGTCTCCCTCTCCCCATCTCTATCTCTCTCAGTCTTTCACAACCTCCCTCTCCCACCGTCTCCCTCACCGTCTCCCTCTCTCTCACATCCTCCTTCTCCCACTGTCTCCCTCTCTCCCTGTCTCTCTCTCTCTGTCTCTTACATCCTCTCTCTCTCTCTCTCTCTCTCTCTCTCTCTCTCTCTTCACAGCTGGGACTGGCCGCTGAGCAGATGAAGGCACCGGAGGAGGGTAATTTATAATCAAATGGATTTGCAAGGTGCATGAATTAATTTGTGTGATCTGGGGAGCTGAAAGGACATGCTGGTATGATAGCTAATTACACACAGGAGCATTCATCAAAAGGCCCACCTCCCGTCCCGCTAATGGAACAGGGTGACACCACTTCAGGACCACCACAAACAGATAGTGAGGTACACGATTAATGTTGTCCTCTTGTGACCCGGAAATACCTGTTGAGAAACTGGGCTGAATGCTGATGTAGGCTCAATGCTGCCATAGAATGAATGTTGCTATATAATAGAATTAATGTTTCTATAGAATTAATGTTGCTATATAATAGAATTAATGTTTCTATAGAATGAATGCTGCTATAGAATGAATGCTGCTATAGAATTAATGTTGCTATAGAATTAATGTTTCTATAGAATGAATGTTGCTATAGAATGAATGTTGCTATAGAATGAATGCTGCTATAGAATGAATGTTTCTATAGAATGAATGCTGTTAGAGTATGTCTTTCAGCTTATGTAGGCTCCATGCTAAATGGTAAATGGACTGCACTTATATATCGCCTTTATCCAAAGCGCTTTACAACGGCCTCTCATTCACCCATTCACACTCACACACCAATGGCGGTAAGCTACCATGCAAAGCGCCGGCCGGCCCGCTCACTGGGAGCAATTTGGGGTTCAGTGTCTTGCCCAAGGACACTTCGACATGTGGCCAGTCGGGGTTCGAACCGCCGATCTTGCGATCATTAGACGGCAGCTCTACCTCCAGAGCCACAGCCGACCCTAGCCTAGAATGCTGCCATAGAATGAATGTTTCTATAGAATGAATGTTGCTATAGAATGAATGTTTCTATAGAATGAATGTTGCTATAGAATGAATGTTGCTATAGAATGAATGTTGCTGTAGAATGAATGCTGTTAGACTATGTCTTTCAGCTTATGTAGGCTCCATGCTGCCATAGAATGAACACTGCTGTATGTTGAACACTGCTCTATGTTGAACACTGTTGTGTGTTGAACACTGCTCTATGTTGAACACTGCTGTGTGTTGAACACTGCTGTGTGTTGAACACTGCTGTGTGTTGAACACTGCTGTATGTTGAACACTGCTCTATGTTGAACACTGCTGTAGGCTCCATGCTGCTCTCTCAGCTGAGAACATGATGTGGCATGATAACCTCCTCTCAGGTCTAATAGCTGCAAGGTCAGCAAGACCAAGGCCAAGGCTCCGGCGGGAATCACCCTGGCAACCTGCCACCCTCCTCAAGGTGTCGTAGGATGAGTCACTCACACACACACACACACACACACACACACACACACACACACACACACACACAGAGAGAGAGTCAACACATGGCGAGAACCTGACCTCTTCCTCTGCCTCTCTCTCCCAAGTAAATAAAAACCTCTCAATCGTTAGTGAACTGAATGCACTCAGGCTTGACATGAGACGGTGACTGTGAGCTCACGGCATGAACAGGCTGAGACCAACTGGAACCCTGTGGAGGAATGTTCTCTTGTGTTCTTCTAACACTTTGGGAAGTCCATCATCAGCTAGACAGCACAGGCAACAGACAACAAGTTACACCAAACATCTGTCTGTCACAGACACACACACACACACACACACACACACAGATTTGATTAGTCTGCCAATGTTGCAAAACATTGCAAACATACCTAGACAATTGTCATAATGTTGCCAATTGACGGGCTACTTTTTGTAACTAAAAAGTGTCACTCACACACGTCTCAACCTGCACTTGAACCCACGGGGGGGGGGGGGGGGGGAGTGTTCATGAGATATTGACATTTATTCTAACCCGTTTCATGTCAACGTTCATGATCAACCTCGGTACTTCACCGGCTCGTTCCTTACCTCCGTCTCCAGCTCGATCAGCTCCATTTTGGGCCAGGGTTCTGCCAGCTGGGCGAGCGGCATGTCTGCAGGACCGGTAGGGAGTTGAGTCTCAGGCGCAGAAACACAAGTTGACTCCGTCCAGGTTTATCTGGTGGTAGGGTCTGGGTCTGGGTCCGGACCGGAGGTCTCCCGAAAGAACCTATTACTACCCGAGTGGACGAGGGAGATATGAATGATGCGGAATTAATCAGACTACAAATCCGATCGGAATATAATTTGTCACTTCACCCCCCGGTTACAGGACGCTCCCGTGGTCTCGTCACACACACACAGATTTACAAACAATTATAATCCCGTTGAAACGACGTCGTCGATGCGATTCCTCCTCCGGCGAAGAGAGACAGAGGGTTTGTAATAAGAATAACTCCACGGTCAGTAGGAATAAATCTCCGTTGTTGCGACAGGTTACTGCCCCGCTTCCAAACCCGTTTACTATACAATAATCTCCCTCTTCCAAAAAATAGATAGATATAGATATGTCGATAAACGAACAACGTGTCACCACCGCTCGTTTTTATCTAACGCGTCGTTCCCAGTTTGGTCTCAGACAATATTCCCGGGAGGTGTCGGGACCTAGTTCTACCGCTGGGTCAGTCAGCGTAGCGAGCAGTGTGTGTGTGTGTGTGTGTGTGAACCAGACCTGCTATCGGAGGACTCTTGGCTGTTATCAGCCAGCCCCCCTGTCTTCTGGGTCCGCCCAGATGGTTTCACGCCCTCCTCCGGCCGCGCGGGGGAACTGCAGGTCCGGGATATGGAATGCGCCAAACAATAGATTTATGACCGTAGTAGTATGGATGTTACGGTACATGTGGGAATACGGTACATGTGGGAAAACTAGGGTTAGGGTTAGGTGCTACTAGGGTGCTAGGGTTAGGGGTAGGGTTAGGGTAGACATGCCAGCATGTACCAAGTCGACGTAGCACCTAACCCTAAAAGGAAGATGGTGATGTTGATGAAGGAGGAAGATGATGATGATGATGATGATGATACTGGTGGTAGTGATGAGGATGATAATGATGATGATGAGCTGGAGGAGGAAGGACAGGCTTTGATGGTAGCTGATGGTATAATGGACCAGTTCCAGTAAGTAGTAAGTAGAGCCTCTAGCTGCTCATGTCAGAGGTTGGAGGTCAGTCAGGTTGACTCTTCAACTCAACTGAAAAATTATATTCCATGTTCCGGTGGGCGTATAGGAGTGTGTGGGAATTATTTTGAGCATTGCCAAGTGTTGCACAGAACGCACCACACCGTGAATTCATACATTATCATTATGATTTATGATTATGATTATCATTATCATTATTGTTGGCTACAAAACCTCTCTCTCTCTCTCTCTCTCTCTCTCTCTCTCTCTCTCTCTCTCTCCTCCATCGCTGAGCTCTTAACTGACTTTGGTTACTATTGGCAACTACAGTGCCTCCACCGGAGGGGAGAGTGGTTAAGACCGATCTGTTATCACAATTATGACTTCAATTTGACAGGAAATTAAAACGAGCAGAGAAAGGCTAAGCGGTCCAGACCTCTGAAAGCGTCTCACTGATGTTAACGGCCCATAATGCATCTGCAACTCACCCAGATATACAGTACGTGTTACTGGGAGAGAGAGGTGTGTTAACGTGAGCGACTGTCTTAGAGGAGAGTCTAGCATTTTATGGCTCAACTGAGGCAGTATGACTGTCTGTGTTTAATGGTGGCTCACAAACAGTAATAATAATAATAATACATTTTATTTGTAATGCACTTTACATAAAGAAATCTCAAAAAGCTGCAGATTAAAAACAAGAAGAAAGATAAAACAATAAACATTTTCAATTAAAAAAGGCTAATAAAAGGCTCTATTAAAAAGGTAGGTTTTAAGGCCTCGTTTAAAAGCATCCACAGAGCAGAGCATCCACCCCATAGGTGGTCAGGGAGAGCATACCACAGCCTGGGAGCAGCCAAGCAGAAAGCCCGATCCCCCATGGTGCGGAGCTTGGTCCTGGGGGTCTTGAGGAGGTTGGTGGCAGTAGAACGGAGGGTGTGTGAGGAGGTCTGAGGGGTATGGAGGAGTTAATTGAGGTGGGGGGGGGGGGGGGGGGCAGTTCCGTGAATGCACTGGTGGGTGAGGAGGGTGTACACCTGTGTGTTTATCTCTCTCTCTCTCTCTCTCTTGTTTGATCTGTGGTAATTGCACAAGGAGTCTTTCACAGTGAGGCATTCTGCCTTGAATGTACCCTCGTCCCCTCCTCTCCTTCTCTACTCTGACCACACCCTGACCACAGCATGACCACACCCTGACCACACTCTGACCACACCCTGACCACACCCTGACCACACCCTGACCACAGCCTGACCACAGCCTGACCACACCCTGACCACAGACCATCCATCACACCCTGACCACACCCGGACCACACCCTGACCACACCCTGACCACACCCTGAACACACCCTGAACACACCCTCACCACAGCCTGACCACATCCTGACCACACCCTGACCACAGCCTGACCACAACCTGACCACACCCTGACCACAGCCTGAACACACCCTGACCACACCCTGACCACACCCTGACCACACTCTGACCACAGACCATCCATCACACCCAGTGTGTCAGAGTGGAGGCGTAGACTCTGAACGGTCGTTAACTTGGTTGTCTGGGTGATTGATGCTGGTTACTAACAGATCTACCTCTCTCTGTGGAGCATCTGGTCGGATAGAGTGTCTGTCATCTTCTCCTCTCCTGTCCTCTCCTCTCCTGTCCTCTCCTCTCCTCCCCTCTCCTCTCCTCTCCTCCCCTCCCCTCTCCTCTCCTCACCCCTCCGCTCCTTCCCTCCCCTCCCCCCCCTCCCCTCCTCTCCTCTGATCACAGGCCTCTCCGTACTCTGATCTAATCAGAGGAAAGCAGTGGAGACGGCGGGGGGCGGGGGGGGGGCGGCTGGTGGAGGTAGATATCGGAGAGCAAGGCTCATTGTCATGCCTGGAACAGAATGAGGAATGGTACCAAATACAGATGACCCTCTCTGCACCAGGGGAGGCTGGCGAAAGTAGAAATCGGAGGACGGGGCTCATTATAATGCATGGTACGGAATGTTCCTAATTGGAATTCCTCATTCCAACGACCCCGTCCTCCGATTGTCTGCCTGGGCCGGCCTCCCCTGTTGTGTCAAGGTCTGGGCGCAGTGGGAGCCTGCACACATAATGAGATCATCTCTAATCCCTGTGTTGTTCCGTTGTCACCGAGCACTCTGCACAAATCTGCCCTGTGAATGGTGGGATCCTCCGTTTGTCTCTTAATGAGCTTCATTCAAGGCCAAGGCATCACAGCAGCCAATCACAGCAGCCACTCACAGCAGCCACTCACAGCAGCCAGCCAATCACAGCAGCCTATCACAGCCAAGGCCCGGCGGGAGGAGGGGGGATGAGGGGGGAGGGGCAGGGTGACTCAGAGGTGTTCCCCATCGACTGCGGAGGGATCCGAGGGGGACTCCCCCCCCCCTCCCTCCCCCTGACAGCAGTGAAGGATCATGGGTAAAGGGGTATGAGTCACGGGCTCCTCCGTGCAAGACGGAGCAAGGCTCTCTCTGCTGGGTATTATCAGACTATCTACACCAGAGGGGAGGAGGGGGAGGGGGGGGGCTCTCTCTGCTGGGTGTTATCAGACTATCTACACAAGAGGGGGGGGAGGGGAGGAGGGGAGATGGGGAAGAGGAGGGGGGCGGTGGAGGGAAGGGGATTGTCAGAAGGCTGTCAAAGGCAGTCGTTTTTTTCTTTATTTGTTCTAGTTTTTCTGCGACAAACAGAAACAGACAGTGCAGGACACTGAGACACTAGAGAGACGTCTGGACCAAGATAAACTGAGGGAGAGAGAGAGAGAAGAGAGAGAGATAAAGAAAAAGATAGACTCTCCAAACAGCAGACAGAATGGGAGCAAGCTGACACTGTTGTTTAACCTCATTTTCAATCTGACTCAGTCTGGAGGAGAAACGAGTGGATAGGGAGAAGAGGAGAGAGAGAGAGAGAGAGAGAGAGAGAGAGAGAGAGAGAGAGAGAGAGAGAGACAGAGACAGAGACAGATGAGTAGATAGGGAGAAGAGGAGAGAGAGAGAGACATAGGGAGAAGAGAGAGAGAGAGAGAGAGAGAGAGAGAGAGAGAGAGAGAGAGAGAGAGAGAGACAGAGAGAGAGAGACAGAGACAGATGAGTAGATAGGGAGAAGAGGAGAGAGAGAGGAGTGGAAAGGGGAGGTTTGAGGCTGGTGGAGGTAGACATTGGAGGATAGGCTCATTGTAATGCCACCAGCCTCCCCTCTACCTCCACTGACACATAGATGGATCTTTTCACTGAGATTTCCACGCTTACAAAGAAGGAGAAACAAGTCTATAATCAAATCTATAATATAATCTATACCAGGGGTGGGCAATTAATTTTCACAATGGGCCACATGAGAAACCAGGACTCTTGTGGAGGGCCGAACCAGTAGGCCGGACCAGTAGACTGAACCAGTAGGCTGAACCAGTAGACTGAACCAGTAGGCTGAACCAGTAGACTGAACCAGTAGACTGAACCAGTAGACTGAACCAGTAGACTGGACCAGTAGACTGAACCAGTCGCCTGAACCAGTAGACTGAACCAGTTCCTGGCTACATAGTGTACAGGTTTTTACTTTTGCCTGCTTGCGGCTCTGTCAGTATTGATTGATTGATTGACTGAGAATGTTCATTATGTGAAGCGCATTGAGTTGCATCTTGTAAGAAATGCACTATATAAATACAATTTGATTTGATTTGATTTGAACCAGTAGGCTGGACCAGTAGACTGAACCAGTAGGCTGAACCAGTAGGCTGAACCAGTAGACTGAACCAGTAGGCTGAACCAGTAGGCTGAACCAGTAGACTGAACCAGTAGACTGAACCAGTAGACTGAACCAGTAGGCTGAACCAGTAGACTGGACCAGTAGACAAACTTATAACATCAAGTACAGAAGATGTGTATCATACAATCACAGTCACCTTTATTAAACTGTTCAATCATATCCGATTCCCTTTGCAAGCCATTAAATCAATAACATTATTATCAAACGTACATTCTGTTAAATGTAATTACGTCACACACATACAGAGACTGAGGGACAACTTGTGTTTGTGTTTTAATAAGCCAGACAGCCAGTCTGCTACCTCACATCACCGTCCTAAAGCTCTGGGACCTGGACTAGACTGATTATTAATGTAATCAATGGATCTGATCAATCCAAGTAAATTTAATTGTCTGAACATCCTCAATTTCACTCTGTACACACCCAGTATTCATTACACTCAAAATCCTCCAAATACTTATGCATACAACTAGCTAATAATGAAAATACAGTATGTTGAGAGCATCTGATTTATAATAATGTGAACACCCTGAGAAGTCAAACAGTCTCATGTATATAGTCATATTATCTTCTTATGAGGCTGGAGAGGCTGGGCTGTATCTGACATTGCTGCTGCATATTCACCATCTCTTTTAAAAAAAAAAAAATATATAGATTTTTTATTATTTTCTTTACACATAAGTACATACAATGCAAGCATATCACATTATTTGAAGACAAATTATAGTCTAAATACCTAAGAGAAAAAAAGAAAAAACAAGAGAAAACAAGAGAAAACGAAAGAAGGAAGGAAAGAAAGAAAGAAGAAAAAAGAGAAAAGATTGCTCAGAGGGGTCTAAAAATGAAAATGAGTTGGTGAGAGCAAAAATGTTAAAAAAAATAATAATAATTGATAATTACAGGAAAACAGAGTGTAGAAAGAAAAAATTACTCTGGAAGTTCAGACATGTTGTCTATATGTGACAAAAATGGTTGCCATCTGGCAAGAAAGTTCCGAGAGGAACCCCTAAGTGTAAATTTAATTTTTTCCAGTTTTATAAATGTCATCATGTCCTCTATCCATGACTTGATTGTTGGGGGGCTAGTGGACTTCCAATATAAAAGGATTCTTCTCCGAGCTATGAGAGAAGAGAATGATATTACATCTTTCTGAATATTATTTAGGTTGAGGATGGTTTTGGGGACTCCGAAAATGGATATCTGAGGGCAGGGTTGTAAATCTACACCCCAAATAGTTGACAGAGTCCTGAAAAATGTTTCCCAAAATGGTTGCAATTTGGGACAAAAGTAAAACATGTGACTAAGGTTGGCGGGGGTGTGGCTACACCGATCACATTTGTCATCCAGTTCTGGGAATATTTCTGTCAGTCTGGCTTTAGAATAGTGGAGCCTGTGGAACACCTTGAATTGGATGAGGCCCAGTCTTGCACATGAAGTAGTAGAATTGATTCTACTAATTGCCTCCCTCCACCAGTCATCCTCGAAACTCCTTCCCAACTCCTCTTCCCAGGCTGATCTAGATTTGAGGGGGATTTGTTCCCCAAAAGTCATAAGAAGACCATGAATATGAGAAATGTGTGAGTTGTTCGAGGGTTTAAGTTTGAATAATTCTTCCCATGGTGACAGGGCCGGTACTGAAGGAAATTCTGGGAATTGGGATTTAACAAAATTGCGGATCTGGAAGTATCGGAATTGATGGTGCCGTGGCAGATTGTATTTGTCCAGTAAGTGTTCAAATGTGGAGAAAATTCCCTCATAGTACAGATCCCTAATATTTCTTATTCCCTTCCTCTTCCATAATGAGAAGGCGGTATCTATCGTGGATGGTGGGAACACATGGTTTGCGGAGACTGGTCCTAAAGTTGAAGTGGGGGAGAATTTAAAGTAGCGACGGAATTGGAACCAACTTTTCAGAGAAGCTATGACAATAGGATTCTTTGAGTATCGTGAAACAGGAGTAGAGGGATAGGGAGAACATAGCAGAGCAGATAGCGAGGTTCCTGTACAAGATGTTTCCTCTATTACATA
Source organism: Nansenia antarctica (assembly GCF_963989245.1). NCBI lineage: Eukaryota > Metazoa > Chordata > Actinopteri > Argentiniformes > Microstomatidae > Nansenia > Nansenia antarctica. Next base: position 27,696,010 of record NC_137674.1, on the reverse strand, counting down.
CCATGGGGCCTCTGAGGTATGGTACCAGTAAAGGAGCTTATGGATGTTTGCTGCCCAATAATAGTATAAAAAGTTGGGGAGCGCAAGGCCGCCGTTCTGTTTCTGATCCTGTAGTATCCTTATATTGATTCTTGGCCGCTTGTCTGCCCAAATGAACGAAGAGATCAGTTTGTTTAGATTTTGAAAAAACGATTTTGGTAAGAATATAGGGATTGACTGAAATAAATATAGGAATTTGGGGAGTATTGTCATTTTTACAGAGTTAATCCTACCTGTAAGTGTTAGAGGAAGCTTGTTCCATCTCAGGAGATCTTTTTTAGTTTGAGTTATTAATTGGTCAAAATTTTCAGAAAAAAGAGTATGAACGGGTAATGTTTACCATATTCACCATCTCTAGCAGACACACTGAGAGCACAAACTATGATAACAAACCATAACCAGCTCAGAAATTACTCTGTGTGGGGAAATATACCATAATCATTCCTAATGAGTGACAACAGATAAAGATGAATCTAAATGCTTATTTTACTGCTTGGTCAGTCAGCGTGATTGACAGGAGAGATGATTAGAGGGCCAGAATTTTCACCACCCTTATTCAGGCCAGGGCAGAAGTATGGATAGAGTTTCTCAGTGAAGGTGCAGCCAGTGAAAGAGTAGATCAGAGACCTGGCCTCCAAATCATAAAAAGAGACCCTCCTCGTAAGCCACAAACACCCCCACCTTCTGGGGCTTCTCTCTCAGGGACAGGGGGACCCAGGGGTCAGCGCATGCCCAGTACTTTCCATTCATCAACCAGACAGTCCAGCATCCATCCTCAGTGTCCAGTGTGATACCCCCCTTCCTGTTGATGGACTCTCTGGCCACTCCTAGAGACCAGCCAGTCTTCTCATCCACCTCCACTTCATAGTAAAACCTCCCTGAGGAGAAACCCTCCTTTCCCAAGACAGAGACAACCCGGGAAAACCTCCCTATGTTATCAGGGAGATTCTTTCTTGTGTCTCCATCTCTAACTTGTTTCCCATCCTCAGACAGAATGAGACGGGGATGTGCTGTATGAGGGTCCAGAGTCACGTCCACTGCATACTGCTGAATCATCTTCAGCTCAACATCGCACAACTTCTCCACTTCACTCATAAGCGTCTCCTCCAGCTGAGACACAGCTCTCCTCACAGTCCCCACATAGAGATCACTGTGAACCCTGACCTCAGACCAGTCCTTGGTGTGTGGAGGGGTGGACAGGGAGGGGAAGCTCTGGAGGAGGTGGAGGTGGTCCTCGATGTGTGAGAGCTGCTCCAGCTCAGTGCTTCTCCTCTGTAGCTCAGTGATCTCCTGCTCCAGCTCTTTAATCAGCCCTTCAGCCCGCCTCTCTGCTGCTTTCTGCTTCTCCTCGATCACGTCAAGGAGCTCAGCCTGGCTTCTCTTCATGGAGTCCACCAGAGCAGTGAAGACCTGTACGCTGTCTGCTTTCTCTCTCTGTGCATCTTTCTGACTAAGATCTACTGAGTGTTTGATCTCTGAAACCTTCTGCAGTCGCTCCTGGATCATCTGCTGAACATCTGCCTCTGTCTTCCCCAGCTGAGCCTTCCTCTCTCCATACTCCTCCTCTATGGGGACGGTGTCATGGGTCTTGTGGTCTGTCTCAGTGCAGAACTGACACACACACGTCTGGTCACGCCTACAGAACAGCTCCAGGAGTCTGTCGTGCTTCTTACACATCCTGTCTTCCAGGTTCTCCACAGGGTCGATCAGCTTGTGTCTCTTTAAGGCTGCGACTCTCTGATGAGGCTCCAGGTGAGTCTCACAGTAAGAGGTCTGACACACCAGGCAGGACTTCAGAGCCTTGACCTTCGTCCCAGTGCAGACGTCACAAGGCACTTGTCCAGGTTCGTCAGGGGACTCATCTTCAGCCCTGAATTTAAATTTTTGAAAATATAAAACAAAGAAAATAAGTGGCCCTTCATTGTGTCAACCTTAATTGTAATATATAGGCCTTTATTTAAAAAGATATACATAGTTAGCCGTATCCAATAGCAACATGACTTTGACGTCACACATAGGCAGCGAGACACAAGGAAAATGAGCAAGCGAAAATACCTCAGCGGTGCGCAAAAACGGGAACTTTCCTATAAAAAGGAACAAAATTCAGCGAAACTTCGAAAAATGTCATATTTTCTTTTACCCAATGCAGCTTCTGAGACGCGGGTATGGATGCGATTAGCACTGGGTCAGGGACAAACGTCGTTGATGCACCTGTTGCTAGCAGCACCACTGTGGAGGCCAGTGTTACTGCAACTTGATACAAGTACAATAAGCATTCTTTAGGTGGTGTTAGATTCTCTATTCGGACATTATAGCCGCTATATGTGGGACTGTCGGTCTGATATTGTAAAAAAATCAAATAAAAAAAGAATGTTTACGGAAGTACATGTCTCAAGTATTATCTCGGCGGTTAGTCGAGTGAAAGAAAAACAACATACAGATGATAATTCACACAATATAATACCACGAAAGCGTACAGCAGTAAACAATAACATTTATTTGGGCAGCATCCTACTCAAACTCAGGCAGAAGGGCAGGGTCCGGCCAGGTTCACAGTCACAGGCTGTCAGTGCATCATACAGGTACATAATTCAGCATGGTTAGGCTATATATAGCTGTTTCTTTTTCTATTCTTCTATTCTACTTCTGCTGTCTGCGTCTCCCTGGGTATTCCTAGACCAGATGGCAAACAGTAAAGAAATGCCACAATATACCAGGACTTAAGAAACGAGATGTCCAACAAAGGATTTGACAAACCCTGGCCTATTATGCGCAACAAGTACACTCTGATGCAGCGGAGACAGGGTTGCCAGATGGGCTGGTTTTTGGTGGATTTAGCTGTTTTTAGATTGGTTAGGTTGGAAATTCTCAATCCCATCTGGCAACCCTTAGCGGAGAGTCTACAGCAGGGGTCGGCAACCTATGGCACGCGTGCCAGCAGTGGCACGTGACAGCTTAAACAGTGGCACGCGACAGCTAATCAATAAGTGCGAGAATGGGAGTTTTTTTTAATTTATTTTTTTATGTTGTGTTTTTTACGTTCGTAAATTCGCGCACACTGGGTTCAATGTCACAATGGGACCAAGTAGGATCAGGCCCGTGAATGAGTTCTCTCTTGCCCGCGGGATGATATTTAATTACTATTAAAACCGGCCCGCAGTATATGTGCCCGCAGCACCATAATACTACAAGTCCCAAGATGCATTGGCGCGTACCGAGTGCCCGCGAGCGAGCGCGACCCCGCGTCTTCTCTTCACTTCAGTACTCGTCATGAGCAGCAGAAGCACAGTCACAGTGGAGGCCGAAACATCGCCGTCAATTCCCGAGTGTTCCCGAGTACAGTTTGCTGACAAACTCGGCATACTTGCTGCCGAATTCAGGCGGAGATTTTCCGACTTTGAAGCCCAAAAAAGCAGGCTTTCAACTGCTCAGCAATCCATTTGCAGTTGACGTGGAAAGTGCACCAGCAAATCTCCAAATGGCGCTGATTGAGCTCCAGTGTAATGACACATTGAAGGCAAAATATGAGTCCGTGGCGCTGCTGAGTTTGCTCGTTTCATCCCCGACACAATGCCTGAGCTGCGCACCCAAGTTGCTCGCACGCCGTCTATGTTTGGCAGCACATACGTGTGTGAACAACTGTTTTCGTTGATGAAACTAAACAAAACATCACAAAGGAGTCGTCTTAGTGATGAACATCTGAACTCAATCCTGAGGATTTCCTCAGCTCAGAGCCTGACCCCAAACATTAATGAACTTGTACTCAAGATGAGACACCAAGTATCGGGCTCAGCCTCAGACAAGTGAGCAGAAAGGACTTGGACTTGATATTTCTTTGAAGGGAATTATTTTATTTTTCTCCAGTTGAATGGACCCAGGGACATGTTGCCTAAGAAATTAATGCAACTGTTTTGCACTTTTGCAAGTTTGCACTAACTTTTCTAATTTTATTATAGAAGACAGTCATTGGTGAGGATCGGAGCAGCACACTGATTTGTTTTTAATGCATGCTGTTTCATTTTTGCATTTATCTTGCCATTGAGCTTTGAATGAAATTACATTTAGCTGTTTACCTGTTAAAAAAAATAAAAAATAAAACGTTTTCAATGTATTACTGAAAGAGCCGTGAGAAAATATTGCAACTGATTTTATTTATGTTTTACTTAATTTAATGTAATGATTAATGTTAAGTGCAATATAGGCTGTGTTATTGGTATTGGTTCAATATGTGCAATAATTGCGAGTTTTAATAAACATTGAACCAGCCCGGCCCTCCACTTGTACCATTTTTAAATGTTGGCCCCCTGTGTATTTGACTTTGACATGACTGGACTAGAGGCAGTCTCAGGGACGCTCCGGCGCTCTCAGGGCGAATTTACGAATGCAGCCCTAGTGTCTCATCCACTCCACGAGAGCCGTATTCTGGCGCCAATTTTCAAAGTAAAATTCTGAATTCGATTCGATACTTGTATCAATATAACTCAAGTCGTTCAAGGATGAAGCAGACAAGGCCGAATCAATAAGACGTGCTGTGTCAAGGTATGGGAAGCAGGCCAGCACCTTTAAAGCATTTGCCACTGCTAAAAATCACGCAACTGAAGCAAGCTTTCGCATTGCTCATTGCATTGCGAAACGTGGAAAGCCATTCACTGATGGAGAATATATTAAGGAGGCTTTCCTCTGTAGCTCAGATGTTTTGTTTGAAGGCTTATCAAACAAAGACACAATAAAATCAAGAATAAAAGACATCCCAGTGTCAGACAGAAGTGTGGAACGAAGAATAGGAGAAATGGCAGAAAACGTGAAAGCGCAGCAGACCGCTGGTTTGAAAGATGCGACGGTGTTTAGCCTCGCACTTGATGAGAGCGTAGATGTGAATGACATGCCACGTCTGGCTGTCATAGCAAGATACTGTGATTCTGCTGTAAGGGAGGAGCTCTGCTGCCTAAAACCAATGCCAGAAACAACAAAAGGTGAGGACATCGCTAAAGTTCTTATCGAGCATTTTGTGGAGCGAGGGATTGACATTAGCAGGATTTTTGCAGTGACAACAGATGGTGCCCCTGCCATGGTCGGGAAACAGAGGGGAGCGGTTGCATTAATTGTGTGCAACTTAAAGTGACCAAGTACCACCCCCAGATAATGGAGTTGAGCAAAGGAAAACAGGGCCAGGGATCACGACATTGATTGTTAGGACTGTTTACATGGCTTTGCATACATAGCTCTTTGCAACCCCAAAAAAATATATGTTTGTTGTGGTTGGAATAAAAGAATAAAATGTAAGTAACAACCAAATAATTATATAAATATAAATTATAATTCATACAAGTAAGACCCTTGTATAATCACCCTCCAGTTAGGCCTACTTATTAAAATGATAACCATAGGGAGCGCAGTTAGCAACTTTGGTAGAAATTGAGCGCTCCAATTTGCTTAAAGTTGTGCTACGCATCACAAAGTTTAGTTGTCTTAGATGTTATGTTGGTAATTTTGTTCAAGTTTCAGTTAGTTACATTTGTAGGTTTATTTAGCATACATGGCTTTGCATACATAGCTCTTTGCTGAAAATTGTTGTTCATGTTGTGGAATAAAATTGCAGATCTGTTGGTCTGTTTGGTTTGGTTTGATGTCGAGTCATAATTAATGTTGATATTGTGGTTGGCACACTGACTAACAAGAACATTTAAAAATGGCACTTCATATCAAAAAGGTTGCCTACCCCTGGTCTACAGGTTGTATGTTTACAGATATCGCACTGCTGTGCACACCACACTTTGTTAAAAGAAATAAAGCTTGTACTTTTCTACTTATAATACATTCTACTGATGTAGTCTACCATTTGGTTTTAGTTATAGGCTATTGCTCTCACTTGTTTGTACCTTTTGCTAAATCAAAGGGCCCCCGCCGACACCCCCCCGCCGACACCTTGCGGGGGGGCCCCGGGATTTTGCGCTACGCCACTGCTCCCAGTACAGCTCTCCTCCCTGGAACAGAGTTAACCCTTTACAGGCTGGTCTGTTTCTAACATGTGGTTTTACAGACACGCTCTTCTTACCTGTCATTTCCAATCATCATATTGTTTCCAGTCAGTATAAACTGTAATCACAATAATATTTGTGATCAGGGGCCTCATTTATAGAAAGTACTTTGGATCAAATGTTGATCTTACCCATGTCGTACGTAGAAAACCTCGTCAACGTAGTGATTTATACAATTTCAACTTGAGTCAATTTGACCGTGGAAACGATCGTAGCTCTACGTCGGGTATTGACCTTATTGACCTTCAAGATGTAAAGGGAACTGATGTTTATGATTGTATTTCAGTCTTCCTTTATATTCCTCTGGAGCTGTCAAGGCAACGCCATCTCCCCTTCAACATGCCTAATGCGCTAAATTATAGGCTACTGGATTTTTCTCCGGAGAACGCAAGGTCAATACCCGACGTAGAGCTACGATCGTTTCCACGGTCAAATTGACTCACGTTGAAATTGTATAAATCACTACGTTGACGTGGTTTTCTACGTACGAGTCGACACGGGTAAGATCAACATTTGATCCAAAGTACTTTCTATAAATGAGACCCCACCCAGGTCCCACGCAGGGTTAAAAACCCTACACTCTGCATCAATCTTTCTCTGTTTAAAGAGCAGACATTTTTCTCCTCAGTATCTCTCCAACTGCACATTACGATGAAGATGTGTAACATAGTCACATACGCACATACACACGTACGTACTGTACATTGCAAATAAAAATTGTCGCCTTCAAAATAAAAGCAATGCAATTGTACTGGACGCCATGTTATTTCTATTATTATGTTGTTGTTTTTTACCTCACACAGGGCCGGCCAGGGACAGCCATAGGGCCGCATGCGGCCCGGGGGCCGTACAATGCCCAGGTCTGATCTATACTCACCAAGCACTTTTTATTAGGAACACCTGTGTTGGCACACTGTGGGCCTGTTAATACCAATCAATCATCGCTTGAATGCCACAGCGTATTGTTGCTGAAAATTCAACCCTTCATGGCCACAATATACTCATCTTCTAATGGCTACTTCCAGCATGATGATGCACCATGATGTCACAAAGCAAAAGTCATATCAAACTGTTTTCATGAACATAACAATGAGTTTAGTGTTCTTCAGTGGCCTAGTATAGTGTTCCTAATAAAGGGAGGCCCTACCCAGTATTAGTATAGTGTTCCTAATAAACGGATGCCCTACCCAGTATTAGTACAGTAGTAGTGTTCCTAATAAAGTGTTCGGTGAGTGTATAGTGCATCAGAAGCCGATTAGCCTACGGTTTCCGTTAGAAGCAGCCAGATTATCCACAGGATGAACATGTTGATATGGGAGAACATTATATAATATAACATAACCATACAGCGGCACGATAAACACATGACTCAACACAGGTGTGAGGCCATGATATGTTATGGATAAAAAGGTTATGAGAGCAATATGAATCATCCATTCTTGGCGGTGTGCCAATCAGAACTGGTAACATGGAAGCAATCAGTAGAGTCGATAATTGTCTTATTATGAATACGTGACTAGAAAATAGAGAGTGAGAGAATGAACTATGGGTATTGGGAGAGAAGGAGAGAGATAAAGAGAGAGAGATATGTATAGACAAGCTTTTTCTCAATGTGCTATGGGTTGGGAGAGAGAGAGAGAGAGAGAGCGGGGGGGGAGAGAAGGTGAGAGAGAGGGTGAGAGACGAGAGAGATGAGAGACCTTTTGCCAGCCTGCTAACACACACACACACACACACACACACACACACACACACACACACAGAAGCGGGACTAAGCGCCAGAGATATGCTAGAGAGAGAAACATGCTTTTTCTGAATGAATTATGGGAGGAAATAATCAGGACAAGAGACAGAGAGCTAGATGGAGAGAGAAAGAGGGAGAGAGAAAGAGTGAGAGAGAAAGAGAGAGAGAGAGTTTTCTCTGCCAGAGAGACCAGTCGCCTCTGTGCCTGTGGCTGTGGCCATCACTGCTTTTGAGCACAGCCAGCAGGTTCAGACTTGATGTCTCAGGTATTTAGTCAGGTAAAAGGTACTGTTAGGGCAGGTACATGCACACACACTCTCACACACACATACACACACACACTAACCCTAACCCTAACCCTCACAGAATGAGGAACGGTATAAGAAAATGGAACGAGGATGTTGATAGCATTCCTCATTCCGTTCCATGCATTACAATGAGCATGCGTGTCCTCCGATTTCTACCTCCGCCAGCCTCCCCTGGTACACAGCAACCACAGGAAGAGTTGGATGGAGTAACTCACGGTGAAGTGTGGTGCGCACTGCGCGCTGACATTTTCCAAATCAATGACTGCTGAATAATTTAATATAAATGCATTTGACAACAATAAGTGGGTGCTTGCTTATGCTAACCGACATGGAAGTAGCCTTCCTGACAGACAACATGGAAGGGACTGGACTTTGACACTATTTAGTAACAAAGCATTTACAGCCTGTTGCTGTTTTTATCTTGCATACACACATGTTGTAAATGGTAAATGGACTGCACTTATATAGCGCCTTTTTTGCTGCTCCAAAGCGCTTTACAACGGCCTCTCATTCACCCATTCACACACCAATGGCGGCAAGCTGCCCCGCTCACTGGGAGCAATTTTGGGGTTCAGTGTCTTGCCCAAGGACACTTCGACACTTCGACACTTCGACTTCGGCCAGCCAGGGCTCGAACCGCTGATCTGCCAACCTTGTGATCATTAGACGGCAACTCTACCTCCTGCGCCACAGCCGCCCCTAGACCTACAGTGCATGGGTTAAGGGGAGGCTGGTGGAGGTAGAAATTGGAGGACAGGGCTCATTGTAATGGTATTAAACCCATTCCTCATTCCATTTTGCGCATTACAATGAGCCCGTCCTCCGATTCACCAGCCTGCCCAGGTGGGGTGGCTGTCTGTCCGATGTTGGTCTCTACATTTACATTTTTGGCATTTAGCAGACGCCTTATTCCAAAGCGACTTACAATCAATACATTTGGCTAAGCAAATGAATCATCAATCCACCAGTCGTAGCAGGAAGAGTAATCTAGCTCAGGACCAGGGCCATTGGCAGTCTCAGTGATAGAAGGAAAACGTTATTTTTATTTTTTTATATAGACACTGGAGAACAGAGAGACAGTACAAGGGGGGCAGTAGAAGTCATAGGGGACACAGTAAAGGGGAAAAGCGGGTGTCTCAGGAGACGCAGTGCTGGGGGGTAGTGGATGTCTCAGGAGGAGCAGTTAAGGTGTAACCTGAAGAGATGGGTCTTCAGTCTCCGACGGAAGATGGGTAGTCTCTGCGTCGACCGAACTGCACAGTACGTTTTGTAAAATGTTCATCTAAAATCAATGTTATTTTGGGATAATGGAGACTGAGAGGGAATCCCACCTTCCCTTCCGATGCTGATATGGCAGGCAGCCAATAGGAGCCAAGGAGCAGGAGTGGCAGCCTATCACAGCACGTCCAGGTCTCAGCGCTCTCTAAAGGCCGCCCGGAGCATCTTGACCTGCTATCAGAGCACCGTGACCTCACCTGTTGTCAGAGCCAATCAGGCCTCCAGTCACCTGCAGTCTCCACCTTGTTCTTCTGGTCACATGCAGCTTTGGAGAGGCTGGTGGACGTAGAAATCGGAGGACGGGCTCATTGTAACGCATGGGTGGGGTCGTCTGTCTTTCTCCTCTCCGTCTGTCCTCCGTCAGTTGAACGAGAGGACCACCAGGGGGCGCCACACCTCAGAGGGACGTCTTTGAGGTCTTTTTCAGGATTGTTATGAGGATAAGGCGCACCTACTGTGCGCTCATCTGGTTGATAACTGTGCAACTTTTTTTGTTATTATATATTTATAAGTAGGTTTGGAATGACTATTTCATGCATGAATATAAACAATCTGTGTTGCCTCTGTTGGAATGAAGCCCACTCACACTGTGAACAGAAAATAAACATCATACAGTATAAACTATTTCTGAATGTTAGATCAGATTAGATTAGATTCAACTTTATTGTCATTGCACACAGTATAAGTACTTCGACAACGAAATGTAGTTTGACATCCAACCAGATGCACGGCAAAGTGGGAAAAAAACATCATAATGTATTGTAGACGGTGCAAGGATATTACACTATAATTGCATTACAGTGAGCATAAATTAATTAATATAAGAGTGAATGAATACACATGTGTGGATGTATCCTAGACCTACTTTAACCTATTTTCTTGCTGCACATTTACTGTGTCTCTCTCAACAAGGCTATGGGAAGCCTATTCCCCAAGGCAGCGCGAGTTTGAGAAAGCGGATTAAGTCCATAAATAAAGTCTGGCCTCAGTGCGTTAGTCGTTCCATCCGCTCGCGCCGCTAAGCACCCCTCGCAAGAACAAGAGAACATTCTGCACCAAGACGTGACGTTAGAATTATAAGGTTCTATCTCCATTTTTGGTCAAAATTGAGTTTTTTACATAATCTGATCCATTAGGTGTTTATAAATGCCTGTGTGGTGTTATTTTTAAAATGTTGATTTTTTTTTTGTTAGTAATTAATAAAATACAAAGGTTCCTCCTCACAAAACATAATAGAAGAATGTAAAAACTTTGACGCTCAATATCTCTGAACTGCCCTAAACGGAGATAGAACCGTATCATTCTAAGCTCACGAAGAGTCGAGATTCAGTCCAGTCGTGTTCCACCCCTCCCATCGCTCCACGGTGATCGCGACGGAAATTATGCGCGTCTGAATCACGGCGGGCCACGGCTCGCTGCCATTGGTCGACCCGCCAGGGACTCTTACCTGTCGGTGGGAGGAGGAGGGGGAGGAGGAGGAGGAGTGCCGTTCAGCAGGATGAACTTTTCCTTCCTCTGATTCCTGCAAAGAGTCCCGCAAAGAATCCGATCGGGAGCTGAAGGAAGCAGCGATCCCAGGCAGGCAGCACTCCCAGCATGGAGCCTATCACTGCGTGGAGTCCGGAGAGGGTCGCGGCGTGGCTCAAAGGTGAGAAGGAGAAGGTGTTGTTGTTGTTGTTGTTGTTGTTATTGTTGTTGTTGTGTTTACTGTTGTTCTTAGTTTAGCTGAGCTGACCGCAGTCGTCAATAGAAGCGCCACAGATCCCCTCTCTCTCGTGGAAGGGAAGGTGGAGCAGGAATGAGGAAGTGGAACGAGTTGGCCATGACGAGGTTGTTGTGGGTGACTGTGTGGTTTCAGTAAAGGTGTTCAGGTTCAGGTGGATGGAGTGTGTGTGTGTCTGACTTTTAAGAACAGTTCCAGTTCTCTGAGTCTGAAATGTTTGTCAACCTTTAAGAGCGATTGTCAACAGTGAGGAATGGTGTGTGTATAGTGTGTTTCGTTTCTCACAGACAGCAGCTAGTCACTGTAATTTACACCCAAATACTCAGCTGTCACATCTAGCGAGTCGCGACTAGTCCTGCCTGGGTCCCAACCGCCCCAGAGACAAACTAACTACTCTACTGGCCCACACTTTATTATGGTGTCTCTCTGTCTGGCAGCGTCGTTTCACACGCTCTGATCTACAGTATTGCATAATCTGTTTCAGTTTTTTTTCTTCCCAGGGCACATTTCTTATATTGATTTCATAAGAGGATCACACAATGATTAATGAATGAATGGCAAATAATACGGACATTAACCTATTAAACACATATCGTGACGTTAGAATTATAAGGTTCTATCTCCATTTTTGGTCAAAATTGAGTTTGTTTACATAAACTGATCCAGTAGATGTTTATTAATGCCTGTGTGGTGTTATTTTTAAAATGTTGAAATTTTTGAATTTGTAATTAATAAAATACAAAGGTTCCATCTCACAAAACATAATGGAATGTAAAAACTTTGATGCTCATTATCTCTGAACTACGGAGATAGAACCTTATAATTCTAAGCTCACGATATTACGTTATTAATCTATTAAGCACATGAAAACAAACGGCATTGTGACATCTGGAAGCACCAGTTCATGGTTCATATGTTACACATGGTATTACATGTAGCCTACTGTTAGTGTTTACTCAATAGGAAACTATGAATGGGTATTAGTCTACTATCTAGTAATTACCTACAAACAGCAACCTTCAACCTGATTGGCTGGCCTATATACCAGTGCTTAGGATTTCAACGTTTAATCTGGATCAGAATGTTATCCAGGATCAGATGGATCAGGTTGATTTCCCCAATACTACTTGAAATCTGTTGGATAGATCTGATAACGCATCGCAAAAAAGAATCTAGATCATTCTGATGTAGATTAAAAGTTTTGAAGCCCTGGGCCCAGGTAACAAGCGATGCCTATTGCCTAGTGGTGCTTATGTTTATGATAAGCAGGGTTCCCACGGGTCCTTGAAATCCTTGAAAGTTTGTGAATTTGAGGGGAAAAAATCAAGGTCTTAAAAGTTTTTGAAAATAGACATGGGTCATTG
>NC_137674.1:27673516-27676016 GCF_963989245.1 Nansenia antarctica | reverse complement strand
TGCCGAGGTGGGAACGAGTGGAGCCGAAGAGGGATCCACAACACTACTACTACTACTACTACTACTACTACTAGAACTACTGCTATAACTACTACTACTAGAACTATTGCTATAACTATTATTATACTACTACTACTACTACTACTACTACTACTACTACTACTACTACTACTACTACTACTACTACTACTACTACTACTACTACTATACTACTGCCAATTTGACTGCCAATGGCTCCAGGCCTGAGCATAGATTATGTTTTCCTGCTATGACTGGATAGATGATTCACTTACTTAGTCAAATGTATTTGTTGTAAGTCGCTTTGGATAAAGGCGTCTGCTAAATGCCAAAAATGTAAATGTAAATGTACTGCTACTACTACTACTACTACTACTACTACTACTACTACTACTACTACTACAACTACTACTACTACTATACTACTACTACTACTACTAGCAACTACTACTACTACTACTACTACTACTACTACTATTACTACTACTAGTAGTATGTTGCTAGTTGCTAGTGGTTAAGACTGTGTTAAAGGACAATACTACGACTCTCTCGTGCTTTAGGACTAGTGCGTCTAAGCATCAAGACTAGGCCGGTGTAAAAGGATGTCTGGTCTCTAGGGAAAGATCTAGATCCACGTTCTAGTGTACGTCAGTTTGATCTTTGTCGTTTGATAAGTCCTGTCAACGGTCTGGCAAAGTCAGTTGCATTTGAATTAGGATTCGGTTTTATTGATGGGGTGTGTTTGTACCAGAAGAGGAAGCAGACAGTCCTGTACAGGAGGCAGACGACCTGATTGTTGGTTAATTCCCATGCGGCAAACTTCCAAAGAGGAACCAGAGATGATCTCAGCTGTTTGTTTTGTTTCTCTGGGTTGATGAAGTGAGGCGACAAGCTAACAAGGCTAGCATGGCTAGCACACACCAACAAACTCCTTCCCTCCCTGCAGCTGCACTGGAATGTGGCGTAATTACTTTTTTTTATCTCTGCATTCCTGACATAGTTCAGGTTGTCATACCTTGAGACACCACAGGTTGACTGCCAACGAGTGTGTGTGTGTGTGTGTGTGTGTGTGTGTGGGGGGGGGGGGGCATATCTTTATAGGATCGATATCCGTTTTTAATGTGTATGTTATGAAAAGAATGTTCTGTCGTAAGTAGGGGAGGGTGGGACTGTGAGGCAGAGGAGGGGGGAGGGAGGGAGGGTTAAACTGGTTACTTATAAGACGGACAAGCCTGGATATGTCTTACTGCCTGGGGGGAGGGAGGAGGGAGGGGGAGGAGTAAGAGAGGAGGGGGAGGAGGGAGAGAGGAGGAGGGGAGGAGTGCGAGAGGAGGGGAAGGAGGTTGATGTAGGGAGGGAGGGAGGGTTATAGTGTGCAGTGACACTCAGTTTGGCTCCTTCACCTGCAGTGAGTTGCAGAGAGAGAGACAGAGAGAGAGAGAGAGAGAGAGAGAGAAAGAGAGAGAGAGAGAGAGAGAGAGAGAGAGGACCAACAGTATTTAGTCTTCCTCTTCACATCTCTGGATGGTCTGCAGACACAGTAGGTAGGTACTCTACGCAGCTTGGGTTCTGGTTGTATTGTCTAAACATTTCAGTCTCTGTTGTTTTCTCTGCTATGCTTGTGGGTTAGGGTCAGAGCTGCAGCTAAGCTCGCTTGAGTGTTTTTGTGGTGGGGGATTGGGGTGGATGTTTGTTTGTGAAAGTCCACAGCAATTTGATGCTTTCTGTTCTGTTCTCACTCAGCAAAGATGAGAGAGAGGGAGAGGGAGAGAGAGAGAGAGAGAGAGAGAGAGGGAGGAGAGAGAGAGAGAGAGAGGGAGGAGAGAGAGAGAGAGAGGGAGAGAGAGAGAGAGAGAGGGAGGGAGGGAGAGAGAGAGAGAGAGAGAGAGAGAGAGAGAGAGAGAGAGAGAGAGAGAGAGAGAGAGAGAGAGAGAGAGAGAGAGAGAGAGAGAGAGAGAGAGAGAGAGAGAGAGAGGGAGAGAGACAGAGAGAGAGAGTTGTGAAAAGACAGGTTAATCATGAAGGACAGAGAGAGAGAGTGCAGAGTAAATCTCTATTCCCTGGACGAGAGAGAGAGAGAGAGATGGAGAGAGAGAGAGAGATCTGACAGAACCTTCCTTTGAGGATTCTCCACCTTTCCATAGATCAATAGTACAGTACATCAATGCCAGTTCAGCAGGCGCTGGTGGATGTGAGTGAAGTCTGACACCTCCACACCAAGCCCTGGGTACAGTCACAACCCTCTCTGCCAGAAGGGAAGGAAGGGGGGATGGGGGTGGGCAGGGGTTGGAGGCTGTCGGGGAACAATGAGCCTCTCAGGGAGGATGTTGACGTCTGATCTTGATCTGCGGTAGATAGAGTCCATCTGAGGGCTGTTTGTTTGTGTGGATCACATCGCCACCACCCGGGCGGCTGTTGTGACGACAGAGCAACACCAGGGGAGGCTGGGGGAGGTAGAACACCAGGGGACGCTGGAGGAGGT
>NC_137674.1:27650047-27662547 GCF_963989245.1 Nansenia antarctica | reverse complement strand
TTCGAGCCCCGGCTGGCCAAATGTCGAAGTGTCCTTGGGCAAGACACTGAACCCCAAAATTGCTCCCAGTGAGCGGGCCTGCCTTGCATGGCAGCTTGCCGCCATTGGTGTGTGAATGTGTGTGTGAATGGGTGAATGAGAGGCCGTTGTAAAGCGCTTTGGAGCAGCTTTGGAGCAGCAAAAAAGGCGCTATATAAGTGCAGTCCATTTACCATTTACCATTTACCTCCCTCCCCCCCCCCGTCGTAGGAGAGCCAGAGGGTTCGGAGGGGGCGGGGCGTCTGTGCCCCGGGCTGAGGAGAGACCGCTCCAGAAGCCCCTCCCCCCGGGGTCTGGACCTGGACCGAGCTAGCATCAGCTCCTGTCCTGAGATGGGAGGACCGAGGGTGAGAGAGTGAGAGGGAGGGAGAGGGAGAGAGACGAGGGAGGGAGGGAGGGAGGGAGAGTGGGAGAGAGACGAGAGAGGGAGAGGGAGAGGGAGAGAGACAAGGGAGAGAGGGAGAGAGAGGGAGAGAGACGAGGGAGGGAGGGAGGGAGAGTGGGAGAGAGACGAGAGAGGGAGAGACGAGGGAGGGAGGGACAGGGGGAGAGAGAGAGAGAGAGGGGGGGGGGAGGGTGGGGGTAGGGGAGAGAGAGAGGAGGGAGGGAGGGAGGGATGGAGAGAGAGAGAGACAGGGGTTGTATTGAGGTGAACCTGACTGATAATGACTTAGTTGTTGTTGCAGACAGCTGCAGGGAACCAGCTGGTTTCATAAGGGATCGTATTTGTCTTGAGACGGTGGAATAAGCTGATTGTTTTTCTTCCTTTCAGGAGAATAAAGAACCCAAGAAGTCTTCTACTAAAGGTAGGCAGGCCTCTCAACCACCTGGCCTCTCTCTTTCTCTCTCTATCTCTCTCACTCTCACTCTCTCTCTATATCTCTCTCCCTCTCACTCTCACTCTCTCTCTCTTACACTCTGTCTCTCTCTCTGTCTCCCTCCCTCCCTCTCTCTCCCCCCCCCCCCCACCCCCCCCTCCCCCCAGGTATGACCACAGCAATGAGCCGGCGTCGTGTGTCGTGCAGGGAGCTGGGCCGCCCCGACTGTGATGGCTGGCTGTGGAAGAAGAGGAAGGAGACCAGCGTCTTCCTCACGCAGAAGTGGCAGCGCTTCTGGTTCGTCCTCAAAGGCCCCTCCCTGTACTGGTACACCACCCAGCAGGTGGGTCACAGTGGCTGTGTTATGGCTGTGTTATGGTTGTGTTATGGTTGTGTTATGGTTGTGTTGATGATTCATTGAAAACAGCCCGCCAGGAAAACACCAACGGCCTTGAGGAATGACGTCACAGAGATCTGATCCTTCCTGTTATTATTATTTCTCTGAGATGTGTAGCGATGTAGCTACACACACACACACACACACACACACACGCACACACACACACCTTACACACTCTGCACGTTATGGTTGTGTTATGGTTGTGTTGTGGTTGTGTTGTGGTTGTGTTATGGTTGTGTTATGGTTGTGTTGTGGTTGTGTTATGGTTGTGTTATGGTTGTGTTATGGTTGTGTTATGGTTGTGTTGTGGTTGTGTTATGGTTGTGTTGTGGTTGTGTTATGGTTGTGTTGTGGTTGTGTCATGGTTGTGTTATGGTTGTGTTATGGTCACAGGAGGAGAAGGCGGAGGGTAACAGTGGTTGTGTTATGGTTGTGTTATGGTTGTGTTATGGTTGTGTTGTGGTTGTGTTATGGTTGTGTTATGGTTGTGTTGTGGTTGTGTTGTGGTTGTGTTATGGTTGTGTTATGGTTGTGTTATGGTTGTGTTATGGTTGTGTTGTGGTTGTGTTATGGTTGTGTTATGGTTGTGTTGTGGTTGTGTTGTGGTTGTCTTATGGTTGTGTTATGGTTGTGTTGTGGTTACAGGAGGAGAAAGCGGAGGGTAACAGTGGTTGTGTTGTGGTTGTGTTGTGGTTGTGTTATGGTTGTGCTGTGGTTACAGGAGGAGAAGGCGGAGGGTAACAGTGGTTGTGTTATGGTTGTGTTATGGTTGTGTTGTGGTTGTGTTGTGGTTACAGGAGGAGAAGGCGGAGGGACTGGTTCAAATCACCAGCTACAACATCGAAAGTGCTGGGGAACACAAACGAAAATAGTGAGTATCACATTCTGTCTGTGTGTGTGTGGGTGGGTGTGTGTTTGTTTAATGACACAAGACATTCGGGTCTTTCTCTCTCTCTCTCTCTCTCTGTTTGATTTGGTTTATCTCTCTATCTCTTGTGTTGTAAGTTTCCCTTCAGAAGGAGTGTGTGATGTAGTGTGTAATGTAGGACAATAAGACGTTCCTGTCTCTGACTCCGGAACCCAGAACTCTGTGTTGTCAGCTAAGCTGTCAGGCCCGATGTACAGTAATTGTCTTCTGGGAACATCAAATATTCCTGCTTTAATGCACTCATGTTATTCCTGCTTTAATGAACCCGTACATACATACAGCCGCTTGTTAACGACTGCACAGCGCCTTGTTAACGACCACACAACCGCTTGTTAACGACCGTACACCGCTTGTTAATTAACGACCGCACAGGCGCTTGTTAACGACCACACAGACGCTTGTTAACGACCGCACAGCCTCTTGTTAACGACCACACAACCGCTTGTTAATTAACGACCACACAGCCGCTTGTTAACGAGCATACAGACGCTTGTTAACGACCACACAGGAGCTTGTTAACGACCACACAGGCGCTTGTTAACGACCGCACAGCCGCTTGTTAATTAACGACCTCACAGCAGCTTGTTAACGACAGTACACCGCTTGTTAATTAACGACCGCACAGGCGCTTGTTAACGAGCACACAGGCGCTTGTTAACGAGCACACAGGCGCTTGTTAACGACCACACAGGCGCTTGTTAACGAGCACACAGGCGCTTGTTAACGACCACACAACCGCTTGTTAACGACCGCACAGCAGCTTGTTAACGACCGCACAGCAGCTTGTTAACGAGCACACAGGAGCTTGTTAACGAGCACACAGGCGCTTGTTAACGACCACACAGGCGCTTGTTAACGACCACACAGGCGCTTGTTAACGACCACACAGGCGCTTGTTAACGACCACACAACCGCTTGTTAACGACCACACAGGCGCTTGTTAACGACCACACAACCGCTTGTTAACGACCACACAGACGCTTGTTAACGACCACACAGCCGCTTGTTAACGACCACACAGGCGCTTGTTAACGACCGTACACCGCTTGTTAACGACCACACTTCCGCTTGTTTGGATAAATACTGTATTTGATGTATTCAGAACGAGCAGCATCATGAAGGAACCCTGTGAAGGTAGCCGATGGTGTCATGGAGTAATATTCAGATAAACAAGCTTTACACTACAACAGATTTTTTTTTTACTCACAGGGGTCACGGTCATTTGTCATTTGTCATTGTCATTGTCATTTGACCCCTGTGAGTAAATCAAATGTTTATATCTTTGTACTCGATCATATTTCAGGACCCTCCTTTCATGACTTTTCCTAGATATGTGCGTTCTACCACCCAGTATCCTTACATTTTCAAAATCACACCAGGGCTTATTTGTCATGCTCCTATCTCCTGTTAGTCGGACGGGAGGCGTACAGCGGGCCAGGACAGGACCATGGTGTTTAACTATCTGAGAGTGTGTGTGTCTGTTGGGACTGAGTGGATGGTCACAGTTGTCTGCTTGTGTGTGTGTCTCTGCCCAGCGTCTTCCAGATGCGCCACCAGCGGTTCCAGACCTTCTTCTTTGCCGCAGAGAACGTCAGTGACATGAGCAAGTGAGTGTGACTGATTATACTCACTAACACTTCACTGTGTGTGTGTGTGTGTGTGTGCGCATACTGTGTGTGTGTGTGTGTGTGTGTGTGTGTGTGTGTGTGTGTGTGTGTGTGTGTGCGCATACTGTGTGTGTGTGTGTGTGTGTGTGTGCGCATACGGTGTGTGTGTGTGTGTGTGTGTGTGTGTGTGTGTGTGTGTGTGCGCATACTGTGTGTGTGTGTGTGTGTGTGTGTGTGTGTGTATGTGTGCGCATACTATGTGTGTGTGTGTATGTGTGCGCATACTGTGTGTGTGTGTGTGTGTGTGTATGTGTGCGCATACTGTGTGTGTGTATGTGTGTGTGTGTGTGTGTGTGTGTGTGTGTGTGTGCGCATACTGTGTGTGTGTGTGTGTGTGTCTGTGCTCACATGCGTTCGCATACACACCATGATTCATTGAAAACAGCCCGCCAGGAAAACACCAACGGCCTTGAGGAATGACGTCACAGAGATCTGATCCTTCCTGTTATTATTATTTCTCTGATATGTGTTTATGTTGTAGCGATGTAGCTACACACACACACACACACACACACACACACACACACACGCACACACACACACCTTACACACTCTGCACACTGCAGAGCACACTCAAGGTCCTCACACACACACACACACACACACACACACCTCACGCACACACACACACACAGTACCTCAACTACAGCTAAGCCTCCACAGGAGCCCCCCGCCCCCCTGTCTGGTTAGACAAGGTTACACCACAGACACGTCACAGACCAATACATCTATATTTACATTTAAATTTTTGGCATTTAGCAGACGCCTTTATCCAGAGCGACATACAAATACAGATCACAGACTAATCACAGACAAATCACAGACAAATCACAGACAAATCACAGACAGATCGCAGACAGGTATAATCCAATTCATCCCTCTAACACAGGGGTCGGGAACCTTTTTGACTGTGAGAGCCATAAAAGCCAAATATTTCTAAATGTATTTCATTGAGAGCCATATAGTATTTTTAACATATAATAAATTAAATATGTCTTACTTTTAATGCGATTTCTGGTGCTGCATGGTTTTGCTGATGTCCTTGTAGTCTGGTTCATACGTGGTGAGGTTGAGCTTCATGCAGGCGTTGAGGCTTCCATCAGTTAAACGTGAGCGTAGGTTGGTCTTAATGTTCCTCATATGCGAGAATGACTGCTCACATACATATGTAGAGCCAAACATGGTCAATACGGCAATACTAACACGCTGCATTGTGTGGTATGTCACAGGAAGCTCGTTCCAAGTTTTCAGAATCAGCTGGTCTTCAGGTTGAAGTTTTTCATTTCTGTCCACTTGTGTTCCCTCGCCAGCTCTGCTCGCTGTCGCGCAAGACTTTCCAACTCTCCATTAAGTGTCTTGAACTTACTCATCCACATGTCTGATGCCTTCAGGTCAGCAACTTCCAGCTCAAAGTCTCCCATAGAGACCCCAGGGATGCATGTCAGGTCGATTTTGTCCAGTGCACACTCATGTGGATGAGTGATGAACTTGAAAAGACCAGTGCGCGCACGAAATTCTCCAAAACGTGCTTTGAATGACTGCAGGAGATTGGACGTAAAGCCAGCTAGCTGCTGGAGATCCAGATGTTGAGTGGAGTCACTTGCTAAGCATGCATCTCTAAATTGTTGCAGTGTTACAAAGTGCAGAAGACGACCTGTTTCAATGTCCCTGAGAAAGACTTCCAGCTTGCTTTCAAATGCAAACACTGCTTGTTGAAGGGATGAGATTGTATTTCCAATACCTTGCATTTTCACATTGAGCTGGTTCAGATGGCCTGTTATGTCCACGAGATAGTGAAACTGCAGGAGCCAGTCAGTGTTGTCTAGCTCAGGATGCTTGACGCCTTTCATTTGAAGAAAAGTCCGGATTTCACTCAGGCAAGCTGCAAAACGGCTGAGCACCTTTCCCCTTGACAACCAACGCACGTTGCTGTGTAAAAGCAGACTGGGATAATGATTCCCAACTTCTTCTAACAGAGCTTTAAACTGGCGATCATTTAAAGCTCGGGCAACAATGAAGTTGACCACTCGAATGACCAGCGACATCACCTCACCTAGCTCCTGGCCACACGTCTGAGAGCAAAGCGCCTCCTGGTGCAGGATGCAATGAAAACTTAGGATGGCTCTCTTTTCATGTTCACGGAGAAGCGCTACAAATCCTTTGTTCTTCCCCAACATACAGGGTGCACCATCAGTACAGACAGAAATAAGTTTATCCATCTGCAGTTTTTTTTTCTTTAGCAAACTCCATGAAAGACGTGAATAAATCCTCTCCTCTGGTTGTCCCTTTCATTGGCAAAACAGCCAAGCTTTCCTCACGCAGTGTGTCACCTGCAGCATACCTGGCAAATATACTGAACTGAGATAGATGGCTAACATCTGTTGACTCATCTAACGCAAGAGAAAAGTATGTCCCGGCGTTTATGTCCTTAATTTGTGTTTCCTCAACTTGATTTGCCATCATGATGCTACGATCGTGAACAGTTCTTGCTGACAGAGGCATGTCTTTTATTCGTTTGATTATCTTGTCTTTATTTGGGAAGTCATCAAACAGTTCATTGGCCACATCAAGCATGAATGTTTTGGCATACTCGCCATCTGTGAATGGTTTTCCATTCCTGACTATTGCCAAAGCACCCGCAAAGCTAGCGGAATTCCCGTCACCTTGCTTGGTCCACCCACGCAGTTGCTGTTGACTCGTCTGCACTCTCCGTTGTAGCTCCTCGCATGCCTTTTTCCTGCTGTCCCCCGCTGGATATTTCGATGCAAATGAAGCATGATGCGTATCGAAGTGCCGCTTTATATTTGACCGTTTCATCGATGCAATTTTATCATTGCATATTAGACATATCGCAGATCCTGCGATCTCCACAAATGCAAATTCCTCTGTCCACGCAGCCTGGAATGCACGGTAATCATCGTCTTTTTTTCTTTTTGCCATCTTTCTCGTTACAAGGGTTGAAGCGTATAAGCTAGTTCACTATCTGATCAAATTGTTTTTTATTTATTCACCTTTACAACGACCTCTGACACTCTCGCGAGACATTGGTTCCCGACCCGACCCACGGGTCACGGCCCACGGGTCATGGGTCCCGTGAAGAGTCCCGTGAAATTTAACTTCAAAACTAATTTCTGTTTACTTTAAAATGACACAGTATTATTACGCAATATCACAAGTATTTTAAAATCAGTTCCAAACTGAACTTTTTTTTTTCAACTTTTTTTTTTTTTTTTAATTTTCAACCCAATTGTCTGGGAGCCATATGCCGTCACCGGAAGAGCCATATATGGCTCGCGAGCCATAGGTTCCCGACCGCTGAAGGGATGATTGGGGTGATTAGAGTCTAACACAACCCCCAATCATCCCTTCATCATGTCTGTTTGTAAAATTAATCTCTGTCCAGTGTCATTCTCCAAGGACATTGCACACACACACACACACACACACACACACACACACACACACACACACACACACACACACACACACACACACACACACACACACACACACACACACACAGTTAAATCAGAGGCCTTATCTCTGACACACAGACCACCGGCAGGTGAAGTGATGTCTGTATGTCCGTCTGGTTGCTGGAGGAGGTAATAGACAGGTCAACATCGCCCCCTGCTGGTGTGTTGGCAGTACTACACAAGCAGATTGCTCCACCATCAGTAGAGAGTCGAGACAGTGAATAGTTCTGTCCTAACCTGCCCTTGTTGTTGTTGATGTTGTTGTTGTTGATGTAGTTGTTGTTGTGTTTCCAGGTGGATCAACTGTCTGATCACTGCCATTCAGAAACACAAGAAGTTCCATAAGGGATCTCCTGACAGCGAAGCAGGTAGGAAGACACACCCCCTCAGGAAACCACGGGATCTGATTGGATCCCAAACAGGGGAGGTTGGCGGAGGTAGAAATCAGGCTCATTGTCATGCATGGAATGGAATGAGGCCCCTGGGTTTGATACCATTCCTCATTCCATTCCATCATCACAATGAGCCCCGGCCTCCCATCTCTACCTCGACCAGCCTCCCAGTGTTCTGTGTGTGTTGACAGAGTGTTACAGTGTTATGTGTGTGTGTGTGTGTGTGTGTGTGTGTGTGTGTGTGTGTGTGTGTTGACAGAGTGTTACAGTGTTATGTGTGTGTGTGTGTGTGTGTGTGTGTGTGTTGACAGATTGTTACAGTGTTATGTGTGTGTGTGTGTGTGTGTGTGTGTGTGTGTGTGTGTGTGTTGACAGAGTGTTACAGTGTTGTGTGTGTGTGTGTGTGTGTGTGTGTGTGTGTGTGTGTGTGTGTGTGTGTTATTAGATGGTTCCCTGATGATGGCCGGTGGCCAAGATTGGTTGATCCCAAAGTAATTAATTAGAGATTGCTCATGGTAGACAATTAAGATACAAGTTAACAGTGACTCTTATAGATGAAATAGTTGATGAACAAGCAAAGATACAAATCATTCTACAAGACAGGGCTCCATTGAGTCTAGAAGTCGAGTTGTTGACTAGAAGCCCCCATCCCCAAAAGGAGCTGGTCGTCATGACAACCCAGATACCCGAGTCTGGTCAGTCCTAAATATACTGACCTCTTGACCCAGTCTCTACACTAGCCCCCAGTCAAGTTACATGCTGAGGTACATGGCATAACATGAGACAGAGAGGTTGGATGATTTTGTCAACACTTAGATATTACAGCTTGATTATAATTACTGATGAGTTTGTTCATAGTGTCTAGAGTTTACGTGTCTAGAGTTTATGAAAAACGCATCCTATCAGTGTGTGCACAGTGTTACAGTGTTGTGTGTGTGTGTGTGTGTGTGTGTGTTGACAGAGTGTTACAGTGTTGTGTGTGTGTGTGTGTGTGTGTTGACAGAGTGTTACAGTGTTGTGTGTGTGTGTGTGTGTGTGTGTTGACAGAGTGTTACAGTGTTATGTGTGTGTGTGTGTGTGTGTGTGTGTGTTGACAGAGTGTTACAGTGTTATGTGTGTGTGTGTGTGTGTGTGTGTGTGTGTGTGTGTGTGTGTGTGTGTTGACAGAGTGTTACAGTGTTATGTGTGTGTGTGTGTGTGTGTGTGTTGACAGAGTGTTACAGTGTTGTGTGTGTGTGTGTGTGTGTGTGTGTTGACAGAGTGTTACAGTGTTATGTGTGTGTGTGTGTGTTGACAGAGTGTTACAGTGTTATGTGTGTGTGTGTTGAAAGAGTGTTACAGTGTTGTGTGTGTGTGTGTGTGTTGACAGAGTGTTACAGTGTTATGTGTGTGTGTGTGTGTGTGTGTGTTGACAGAGTGTTACAGTGTTATGTGTGTGTGTGTGTGTTGACAGAGTGTTACAGTGTTATGTGTGTGTGTGTGTGTTGACAGAGTGTTACAGTGTTATGTGTGTGTGTGTGTGTGTGTGTATGTTGACAGAGTGTTACAGACAGTGTTGTTTACGGATCAGAGGGGGATCAGAGGGGGATTTTATTCAGTGAATAAAGACCAGATACACTTGAGATCTCACTGCCAATCCTCGTGTGCTGTCTCAGGTGTGGCACATTCGGTTGACGAATCTGTAGTTTGCTTCCCTGGGCACTGGTTGATTAGGGAATGCTGGTCAGCTGCTAACGGTTATGTTGCTAATACACCCGGTACTTTGTGGGGGTCACTACACCAAAAAATCCAACTCAGGTCTCTGCCTGGCCCTTTAAGGGTCCATAGGTAAGTCACGAAAGGCCTCTGGGCCTTGGAGGCGTGTGGGGTGGGTCCATGACCAGGGGCGGTTCCGTGGGTACGGATCAGAGGGGGCTTCCACTCTATGGGCTGTGGGGGCTCTTTCCCTCTTCTCTCCAAGGGCTAGGCCCAGACCGGCCTGGCAACAGACAAACACAAGTTAATGGGCCGGTTTCACAGACAAGGCTTAAGCCTAGTCCTGGACTAAATCACACTTTCAATGTAAAATCTCCATTGAAGATGCTTTTTAGTCCAGGATTAGGCTTAAGCCTTGTCTGTGAAACTGGCCCAATATCTTTTACTATGGAATTGCTGTGCCGGAAACCCTCACCCTCACTACGCATCTGGTTCTGCTCACCCCTCTCCTCGTGTGTTGTCTCCTCTCCTGCTTATCTGTGACTCCCAAGGAGGAGGCACAGGTGTGGCACATTCGGTTGACGAGTCTGTAGTTTGCTTCCCTGTGTGTGTGTTGACACAGGCCCAATCCCGATTCTCTTTTTTACCACTTCGGCTCGTTTTGGAGTCACTCGTTTTGGAGTCACTCGTTTTGGAGCCAGAGCCGTAGTGGGAAATGGGACAACCCTTCATGGGACAACCCTAATACGTCATCTGTAGTGTAATGAATGGGTTAATTCATAGTCAGGACAGCGCATGCGCCTTAGAGCGAGTTCATGATATACCACTAGGTGACTGACAGGTGTCGAGAGAACCGAAGTATACTGGTTATACCTTTGTTGAACCCAGACTCAAGTGTCTTATTATTCTATGTCCAAGTGACATTACACGTAGTATCGTAGAAAAGCATTGACGCTCGCGATTCATTCACAACTTGAATGAACTTGAACCGATCAAACAAGTCATCAAATAAAAAAGAATAATGCTTCATTATCATGGGGGAGAGAAGTTCTACCCGGTATTTGTGTCGTATCGACACCATTCAAATGGTTTCAGATTCCCTGTCCTCTCCCCTATCCGGACACGTTTGAATTGTTATCCTAACCCACGGTAAATCACAGTTATTAACCCGCAAAGGGTGCCTCCGGGCACCGTGTTTGTCCGTGAATAACACCGGCTATGAAGGTGGTAAAAACACAATACTGCTTTGCTAACTCCACCATCGGGAAACGGTCATTTTGAGCCATCAACCAACCCGCTGGCACCCCGGGAAGTTATGTTTCGAACCCCGAGAGCATGCATAAATGTCTATCCGGAAAGAGTACACTCTCCTCGGCCGCGGCACGCGCCTCTCCTCGGTAACGTGGAGGAACGAAAAGCTTACAGCAGGCGGTCTCCCATCCAGGTACTAACACGGCCCAACCCTGCTTGATTTAGGACAACAGTGCAACAACTTCGAGGCTGAACTTTAGTTACATTTACGGCGTCATATGCCATCAAAGGGAAACATGGAAAAATGCATGACTTGTAATTTTATGACGTTACGAAATCCGATGTGACAGGAACGCTGGAGAAACAGCCGCTGTCCACTGCATTAGTTAACTACATATATAATAGTACATAATAACAACTGCTCGGAATAGATTGCCGGTTGTTTTGGTATAATAACAACTATAGTGTCATATACCACCAAGGGGGGGGGAACACGGTGACTGTCAGCCTGTGACAAACGCGCTCCGCTGTCCCAAGCGCGCTGGACTGTGGAACTTTCTATGTTAAGCACCTCGGCATAACAGCGATTTTGTTGTTATGCTTGTTGTAAAGAAAAGGTCTATAATGCATTGAAATAACATTAAATTATATAACCCATCAACAATATTACATAATAACAACTGCTCAGATAGGATTGCGGGTTGTTTTGGTTTAATTCGTGCCATAGCTGTAAATAAAACATGGACATAGGTCATGCGCGTCTATCATGCACACATCAGCCTAACGTTAGATAGATAACTTCACATTAAATATGTCTATCATCATCCGCTGTCAAACGCCAAAGGTAATCTTTTATTTCTAAACAGGAATGCACATCTCGATGTGAATCGCGCTCCTTATATTATTATATAATATATTATATTATGGGATGGCTGTGCTTGACGCTTCAATGGGGCTCTCCTGCATAGGCACAATTAGCGGCATAATAGCGATCTTTTGTTGTTATGCTTGTTGTAAAGAAAAGGTCTATGATGCATTGAAATGACATTAAACTAAGATAATACGATGGTTATCATATTTTTTCAAGTCTTTAATTACAAGTAATTCCAGAAAAAGTAAATGACATTTCAGGCTCGCTTCCGTATTACGAGAGCGAAAAGAACATTTCTGTAGATGTTTCGCAATGCATGCCGGAAGGGAGTCTCATGGCTCCGAATCGAACGAGGGTCAAGATTTTCTCCGTTTGGAGCCATGGAAAACCCTAACCCTAACCCTAACCCTAAATGAGTAATGAATTGGGACGCCACTACGGCTACACGTGAACGCGCAAAAGGGAGATTAGGGTTGAAAACGGAGCCAGAGTGGTGAATCGGGATTGGGCCAGAGTGTTAGGGGGTGTTCTCACTAGAACATTTGCTTCACTTGAAACAGAGTTTAGGATAAAGTTTGGAGCTGTGAGAACGCGCATTCGAAGTAACTCCCGGAGCAAATACCCGTCGGATGCTCCGCTTGAAAAGGGTGGTTTCGCTTCGGTTAGAAACGACGCATCCATCACTTTGCTTCGCTTCGCTTTTGGTGAGAACGCTGCCTGACGCAGTCCATAGGAAAACAACAGCGCATGCGTGTTGATCTGGATAAGAGCGGAACAACGGGCAATTCTACATTTCGGACTTTTATGTGAGAACATGACCTTACAGTGTTATGTGTGTATGTGTGTTGACAGAGTGTTACAGTGTTGTGTGTGTGTGTGTGTGTGTGTGTGTGTGTTGACAGAGTGTTACAGTGTTGGGTGTGTGTGTGTGTGTTGACACAGTGTTACAGTGTTGTGTGTGTG
>NC_137674.1:27642547-27647547 GCF_963989245.1 Nansenia antarctica | reverse complement strand
TTAGGGCTAAGTGCGTTACTCAAGAGTGTGGGCTATAGTATTTTATTATTTATTATTATATAACTATTATAGGCTATGTACACCCAGAGCCCTATACTAATATATCAAGTTGAAGACTTCGATAGACATTCTATCGAAACACTCTCAAATAATATCAAATTAATTAATATTAAAAAAAACATATTTCTATATTTCTGCAGTATTGCAGCATGCAGGATGTTAAGACTGGGACTGCAGTCCTGCTCTGTGAGATAACGAAGAGGGATATATTTTTAGATATCCTTCATATATAATTCACTATATTTCCAGATATCATTTACAACACCCACACACACACACACACACACACACACACACACACACACACACACACACACACACACACTCACTCATTGGAAAACATGAAAGGGCATGAAACATGAAAGAATCCAGAACTCTCTCCTGCTTCAAACCATCCCTGAAAACCGTCTGTCAGCTGTCAACTGGCTTTTAGTCTTTAAACTATTTTCTGCTACCGACTGTGCTTTTGTTTGACTTTTTATTGACCTGTCTATTCTTGTTCTCTTCATGGAATGTAGCGTCTTTGAGAGCACTGAGGAAAGCACTATATCAAATAAATGCATTATTATTATTATTATTATTATTATTATTATTATTATTATATATTTTTAAAAATATAATATGACCCCGTCCCGTCCTCTGTTCTGCAGTCGAAGGAGTCGGAGCTGCAGCAGATCAACAGGCTATTGGAGGGCTCGGATCTGACATCACAGGGGTTCCGCCAATGGAAGGAGACCAACGAGGAGCTGTGTCTGGAGATCGAGCGTCTGACGGCCCAGCGGGGGTCGCGGGCGGGAGCGTCGCCTGCCAAGCAGTCCCAGGACACGCCCCCCCCGGAATCACAGCCCGCCCCCGCGGAGACGGTCGCCCCGGAGACGGTCGCCCCGGAGACGGTTTCCGTGGCGGCGGTCATCACGGAGACGGTCGCCCCGGAGACGTTCGTCGCGGAGACGTTCGCGGCGGAGACGCTAGCCGCGGCGTGGGAGGGCGTGCACGGACTGAGCTTCAGCGACGGCGAACAGCTGGTGGACGCGGAACTGACGACGAGCGTCTCGGAGAAAGCCGCCGTCGGCTCGGCTCCAGAACCCGGGTCAGAACTCTCTGGGTGGGAACCGGTCGACCCAGCCGACCCAGAACACACACCTGGCACGGCACACGACTCCACGGAGAGCTACTTCTACATCTGAGACGCTCACACAGGACGTTAGGGGCGTTAGGGGAGGCTGGCGGAGGTAGAAATCTGGAGGACAAGATCTTTTGGATGTTCTGTGCGTTTACAGTGAGCCTGTCCTCCTGATTTCTACCTCCACCAGCCTCCCTTGTTGTGTGTATCTGGGTTTGTGAGTGGACATGGCTGCTCTGAGGTGATGTGATGGTCGTCCTCCCACCAGATGAGACGCACATGGACGAGGTCATAGGCTACTGATTAGCCTGTACGCTACTGATTAGCCTCTGGGGCCTACAGATTAGCCTGTAGGCTACTGATTAGCCTCTGGGGCCTACAGATTAGCCTGTAGCCTACTGATTAGCCTGTACGCTACTGATTAGCCTCTGGGGCCTACAGATTAGCCTGTAGCCTACTGATTAGCCTGTACGCTACTGATTAGCCTCTGGGGCCTATAGATTAGCCTGTACGCTCCTGATTAGCCTCTGGGGCCTACAGATTAGCCTCTGTAGCCTACAGATTAGTCTCTGGGGCATAGTGCATACCGCTGTAGACCACTGCTTAGCGCCCATTCAAGTTGTGGTATCGACAAAAACAAAAATGAACAATATTGCCAAGTGTCTCTTTGTTTAGAGACGTGTATTTATGGGATTTTTAGGCTGTTTTACCTTTTCTACTTGTGCTAATTTTAAAATAGAATTTTTCTCAAACAAGATTTCCCGACGTATGAACATGCCCCATCCATCTGTGTTCTACGCCTCTATGTAAATAGAATGTTAAATAATCATATACAGTAACAAACATGTATTGGTTATATGCTACTGTGTTAGGGTAATACTGTATATGTTATACATTTTGCACAGAAGGATGGTTCTGGACTTAAGAATGTGATGACAATGTTTGTGTAAACCTGCAAAAGAGTCACCTGTAGTTCAGAGTTCCTGTGTGTAGGTTCACCTGTGTGTGTGATCAGGTTGGACTGTAGGCTGACAGAGAGACCCTGTCTCTCCTCTCCGAGACCAGTAACGTTTTTAATTGAACCGATTTGGTTCTTCCAGGCACAGAAGATGATTAACCTGTAAACATTGATGTTGCCATGGTTACTCTCTCAGGGGGGTTTTGTGGCAGGTTTGTACTTCAAGACCCCCCTCCAGTGAAGATCAACATTTTAATCAGAAAATGTAAATTCATGTTTTTTAAGTATACGTACATTGATAAACAACCATTTTGGTCCTAAATAAGCAATTTTGTAATGTGGTGTTCCTGTGTGTCTCAGAGCAGTGTGTGTGTGTGACCATTCTGGACTCTAGCATGGCCCGACGCCATGAACAGAATAGAGCCGGGCTCGGCATAGATATTATTTACTTATTTGGCATAGAGAGGGTTCGGGCCAGACCAGGCTCTTTGACGCAGACACACATATCGTTCCTGCCGTAAAAAAAAGTGAGAGTGTCAGCAGGAATCAGAACTAGGCTTTGGGTACAGCTCTGGCCGGGGTAAATGTTTAGCTTGTCGGATAGAGTAGGGCCGGGCCTGGATGCCACGGGCTTGGGCCTGGCTCGGGACGAGATTTCAGACCCGCGAACACCTCTACTCTCGACGCCATCTGAAACGTCCCCACCAGGGGAGGCTGGTGGAGGCAGAAGTCGGAGGACTGGCTCGTTGTAATGCACGGAATGGAATGAGGAATGATGCGTTTCACACCTGTTTCTACTTCCTGTCCGATGGGCTACCATGAGCCCGTCCTCTGACTTCTGCCTCCACCAGCCTCCCCTGGTCCCCTCTGACTTCTGCCTCCACCAGCCTCCCCTGGTCCCCTCTGACTTCTGCCTCCACCAGCCTCCCCTGGTCCCCTCTGACTTCTGCCTCCACCAGCCTCCCCTGGTCCCCTCTGACTTCTGCCTCCACCAGCCTCCCCTGGTCCCCTCTGACTTCTGCCTCCACCAGCCTCCCCTGGTCCCCTCTGACTTCTGCCTCCACCAGCCTCCCCTGGTCCTCCTCTGGTCCCCTCTGACTGGCAGCAATGCCTGCTGTTCTAACTGCGGTGAAGAACAAACGCTGGATGTACAGAGAGG
The DNA here is from genome assembly GCF_963989245.1 of Nansenia antarctica. NCBI lineage: Eukaryota > Metazoa > Chordata > Actinopteri > Argentiniformes > Microstomatidae > Nansenia > Nansenia antarctica. The sequence goes on along the minus strand of NC_137674.1, from coordinate 27,644,247 downwards.
CCGTAAGACAGGTCTCATTATGGTGCAGTATGTGAGACAGGTGCAGTATGTGAGACAGGTCTGTATGGTGCAGTATGTGAGACAGGTCTGTATGGTGCAGTATGTGAGACAGGTCTGTATGGTGCAGTATGTGAGACAGGTCTGTATGGTGCAGTATGTGAGACAGGTCTGTATGGTGCAGTATGTGAGACAGTTCTGTATGGTGCAGTATGTGAGACAGGTCTCTGTATGGTGCAGTATGTGAGACAGGTCTGTATGGTGCAGTATGTGAGACAGGTCTCTGTATGGTGCAGTATGTGAGACAGGTCTGTATGGTGCAGTATGTGAGACAGGTCTCTGTATGTTGCAGTGTGACTCTTCAGAAGCGCTGTAAGAATGCACTGTCTGGATGATGATGTCATGATGTTAATAAACGGCAGTGCCATCATCATCACCAACATTACATTTTGTGTTGACCTTTATGTTGAGGTATTTCCTGTTATGTTGAAGATGTAGTTCTCCAAGGATGTCGTCATGGCTACCACACCAATAAAAGAGACGTTCAAGGAGGTTTGATTGGACGGTGTGTGTGTGTGTGTGTGTGTGTGTGTGTGTGTGTGTGTGTGTGTCCGTACGTGTACGTCCATGTGTGTGTGTCTATGAGAGGAGCACCATATCATTGTTGTTTATTGGCAGGATCTCCGTTGTGTGAGACGTGTACAGACTGTGTGTGAGAGGGGAGACGGGAGGGGAGTAGGGGGGAGGACAGGGGAGTAGGGGGGAGGAGAGGGGAGACGGGAGGGGAGTAGGGGGGAGGACAGGGGAGACAGGAGGGGAGGAGAGGGGAGACGGGAGGGGAGTAGGGGGGAGGAGAGGGGAGACGGGAGGGGAGGAGAGGGGAGACGGGAGGGGAGTAGGGGGGAGGAGAGGGGAGACGGGAGGGGAGTAGGGGGGAGGACAGGGGAGACGGGAGGGGAGTAGGGGGGAGGAGAGGGGAGACGGGAGGGGAGTAGGGGGGAGGACAGGGGGGAGGGGAGTAGGGGGGAGGGGAGACGGGAGGGGAGTAGGGGGGAGGAGAGGGGAGACGGGAGGGGAGTAGGGGGGAGGAGAGGGGAGACGGGAGGGGAGTAGGGGGGAGGACAGGGGAGACAGGAGGGGAGTAGGGGGGAGGAGAGGGGAGACAGGAGGGGAGGAGAGGGGAGACAGGAGGGGAGTAGGGGGGAGGAGAGGGGAGACAGGAGGGGAGGACAGGGGAGACAGGAGGGGAGTAGGGGGGAGGAGAGGGGAGACAGGAGGGGAGTAGGGGGGAGGACAGGGGAGACGGGAGGGGAGTAGGGGGGAGGAGAGGGGAGACAGGAGGGGAGTAGGGGGGAGGAGAGGGGAGACGGGAGGGGAGTAGGGGGGAGGACAGGGGAGACGGGAGGGGAGTAGGGGGGAGGACAGGGGAGACGGGAGGGGAGGAGAGGGGAGGAGAGGTGGGGAGGCAGAGTGACTAGCCAACGCACATTAAAACTCCAAAGACATGCTGCACGGCGGCAGTAAGCCTATTAAAACATATAGATGAACGTAGATGAACATGATGTATTTTTATCTTGTAGATAGTAATAGTTATTTGTCTGTATTATCTTGTAGATAGTACTAGTTTTTTTTTTGTCTGTCTTACATGTAACGATGAATTGAGAATCAAGGACCCCAATTGAAATAAGCCAGTGGCTTTCTTG
>NC_137674.1:27615047-27635047 GCF_963989245.1 Nansenia antarctica | reverse complement strand
AAAGATGACACCATTTCCTGTCTCTTGTTATCTCTTAGAAATGATGAGTACATCACAAGCAGCATGAAAAAAAGGCACCATTTGAAAAACATAAGACAATACACAGGTATGTATGTGTCTCCTAAAATTGAAATATATATACAGTATACGTGAAATATATATAAATATATATAAGTCAAAGGTATACAGGCATCATTGTATCTTCGCTGTATTTTCACGCCAAACAGACTTTTATCATATTCATATTCTATTTACATTCAATATTTACAGCATAATTTCATCGATGATAATTGCTCTTGTGTTATAAAATATTTAGCTCAATAAAAAAAGACATAAAACAAGGGATTAAGGGGGTATTTACAAAGGCAGTGACTGAAATCGGTTCATTGGTTGAGCTGATGTTTGAATGCGTGTTTCCCCTCGTCCTATTGGCTGTTGCCCTAGTGGTCTGACCTATAGCGTCTCTGGTAGGGCAGTGCTTTTAAGGGGGTTGAAATCAGCAGGTATGATCGGCCAGACCCGGAGGGTGGTTGGAGGGAGGAAGAGAGGGAGGGGGGGGGGGGGGGGGTTGAGGTGACTGTTGCTAGGGGCGACAGGGCTTCATAGCTCCATCAGTGTGATCTGGAACTGGTTGCCCATGGTCTCTGACATGTCTATGAGGAAGGCGGAGTGGTTGGTGTAGTGTTCAACAATGTTGTCGTCCATGTTCACGAAAATCCTACAGAAAAACACACAGAGAGAAAATAAAGGTCAGTTTGTTGTAACACTTCACGTATCAGTCATTATAAAGTAGAACACGGGTAGAACCCAGGTAGAACACAGGTAGAACCCAGGTAGAACCCAGGTAGAACCCAGGTAGAACCCAGGTAGAACACAGGTAGAACACAGGTAGAACACAGGTAGAACCCAGGTAGAACACAGGTAGAACACAGGTAGAACACAGGTAGAACTCAAATCCAAGACTCAGACTGGAGCGGTTTAGAGACATCTACGCCACACACACACACACACACACACACACACACACCCTAGGTACATCTCTGATCTCATGCCACCCAGAGGGAGGGACGGAAGACACTGATTGAAGATAAGGGAGAGAGGGGGAGAGGGAGGAGAGAGAGAGACAGAGAGGGGGAGAGAGAGAGGGGGAGAGGGAGAGAGAGAGAGAGAGGGAGAGAGGGAATGCTACAGAACCAGTTGGTTCCTCCTCCTCCGCCCCAGGGTGTTTCAACATCACTCAAACTCAGAGACCCTCGGGGCGCTATGACACAATCACAACCGCAGTGCATCCTGGGATAGTACACCCCCTCTCTGATCAACCCAGTCACTGAGAGAGCGAGATTTAGCTAGCTTTAAGCTCTTTTAGTGTAACAAATAAAATGTGTCTGGCTGCGGGGCTGTTGAGCTTCAACCAACACAAATAAACATGTCCAAAGGTTAAAATACTTTGACAATAAAATGGTTGCCAGTCGGTCACGGATGAATGACTGCCAATAGGAGGACAACTCATCCGTTCAAAGGCAGCTGCCTGAAGTCTTGTTTGTGCAATAAGCCACCTCCTCCTTTCGCCCCAATCTAAACCCTCGTCTATCAGTAAAGAAATCTGTCCTCGCCCCCGCCTACTAAATGAACCACAGTACTTCCTGGTGTTCAGGTGGATCAGATTAGAGACGCATAAATAAGGACAACAATCGTGCGAGTCATCCTCAACAGCTTTGGAATCTTTCCATCCCTCCTTTTCTTTCTTTCTTTCTTTCTTTCTTTCTCACTGTTGCAACCATCACATTCCAGGAGACAGAGCAAACCCGTTCACCTGGACGACCCGGTCTGTCCACGTCGAGGAGGTAAGGATGACAGCCTCTCAGGTGTAGAGGGCCTAGGAGCTAAGGATGACAGCCTCTCAGGTGTAGAGGGCCTAGGAGCTAAGGATGACAGCCTCTCAGGTGTAGAGGGCCTAGGAGCTAAGGATGACAGGCTCTAAGGTGTAGAGGGCCTAGGAGGTAAGGATGACAGCCTCTCAGGTGTAGAGGGCCTAGGAGCTAAGGATGACAGCCTCTCAGGTGTAGAGGGCCTAGGAGCTAAGGATGACAGCCTCTCAGGTGTAGAGGGCCTAGGAGCTAAGGATGACAGACTCTAAGGTGTAGAGCGCCTAGGAGGTAAGGATGACAGCCTCTCAGGTGTAGAGGGCCTAGGAGGTAAGGATGACAGGCTCTCAGGTGTAGAGGGCCTAGGAGGTAAGGATGACAGCCTCTCAGGTGTAGAGGGCCTAGGAGGTAAGGATGACAGGCTCTCAAGTGTAGAGGGCCTAGGAGCTAAGGATGACAGCCTCTCAGGTGTAGAGGGCCTAGGAGCTAAGGATGACAGCCTCTCAGGTGTAGAGGGCCTAGGAGCTAAGGATGACAGGCTCTCAGGTGTAGAGGGCCTAGGAGCTAAGCTGTGTCCTGGGTTGGAGGGGACCTAGGAGCTAAGCTGTGTCCTGGGGTGTGCTTACTTGATTGAATGAACCAAAGAATGTCCCTCTCACTTGTACAGTAAGTCTACTGTATGTGTGGGACAATGGTCAATGAGCCAATTAGCATTCCTTCTAGACGTTCCAGAATGACACAGTGACACAGAATGGAGGTCACAACAGGTCTTAGAAGCTCAGACCAGACACTCACCCTCTTTTGCATTTCTTGTAGATTTTCCCGATGGAGTCTGTCTGCATGCCGTACTTCTCTGAGATCTGAGGAGGGATGGAAGGAGAAGGAGAGACATGAGAGAGAGTCACCCACCGTTCTCTGGGGCCAGACAGGGGCCAGGTCCTAGAGTAGTGACAACACCAAGCGGAGTAACGGAGTGGACGTTAAGCACACTGTGACTGTGTCGCGTTTCCTTCGTTCAAAACGTTTTTATAAAAGGGTTTTATAGTTAGAGAACACTCTGTCGTACGGTTATTCTGTCAGATTCTCTCTTCCACAAGAGACAACATTGTTTAGGTTTCTCTCAGGTTTATTGCTACTGGGGCACCACGATATGCTCCTCTGTGGCTCAGTTGGTAGAGCATGGCGCTAACGGCGCTTAGACTGTGGAATCGTTTAGCGCTGGGACCATATATAATGAAAAATTAATGCACTCGCTGCAACGTAAGTCGCTTTGGATAAAAGCGTCAGCTGAATGGGCTGGCGTATGTAATGATATTATATTGTTTATTAAAAAGCCAGTGTTTGTGAGAATGTTGCTTACAGCTTCTCGGAGGCCTATGAGAGTCGGGGAGTTGAGCATCAGAGCGTCAAACACCTCCTCTGTCTCCGACCTGACGTACAGCAGGACCCTCTGGAGCTCCTCTCTCTTGGCTTGTTTGCTGGGCGGAGGTGGGCTGCTGTGGTCTGGCACTCTGAGCCTCTTCATGGAGCTCCTGGAAGCAGAGGAGATGTTAGCTAACATGCTAACACTGACGCTAGTATGCTTACCTGAGTTTAACACTACAACAGACGTGCCTATTTTACCTACTAGTAGAGCCGCCTTGGGGGTCAAATAGACCCCCTTTTTAGAATGTAAATCTGCTATTTTACACACAGAGATCACTAGAGGGTGCTTCTTTTTTTAGCCTGCCTCCTACACAGAAAAACTGCAAAACAGTTTTATGCAAAGATAAAATATTTTTTTCACATGGGTCACTGTGACCCCTCACGGCTCTTCTAGTGTTAATCAAATCTAATAAAATCTACCAAATCCTCAGAAAAACTGGTCCCCCACTGGCACAGAAAGATTCAATAAATTCTCCACAAAATACAGATAATATTAATTTTAGACGAGAGGTGTGGGCTTACCTTTCTATCTCGTCCAGAGTTGTAGGAGGCGCCTGCAGACGGAGGGGAGGAGAGAGGGGGGAGAGATAAGAGAGGCGGTTAGGTAAAGCTATTTCATAAAGGCATCATTTCCTTTCTGTAGTGGTTCTTTTAACAGTCATGTTCTGGAATGTGGTCGTCCCAGTAAAGACTACGTCTCCCATGACCTTGCAGACGCATCTGAATGGTGACACACAGATGGGGGCAGATATAGAACTACAGTTCTATCACTACAGACTCGTTGTGTTTCTCTGGCAAACCCTGACCCTGACTAGCTAACTCTAACCCTGACTAGCTAACTCTAATCCTGACTAGCTAACTCTAATCCTGACTAGCTAACTCTAACCCTGACTAGCTAACTCTAACCATGACTAACTAACTCTAACCCTGACTAACTAACTCTAACCCTGACTAGCTAACTCTAACCCTGACTAGCTAACTCTAACCCTGACTAGCTAACTCTAATCCTGACTAACTAACTCTAACCCTGACTAACTAACTCTAATCCTGACTAGCTAACCCTAACCCAAACCCTGACTAGCTAACTCTAACTCTAACCCTGACTAGCTAACTCTAACTCTAACCCTGACTAGCTAACCCAAACCCTAAACTTGTTTAGTATCTCCTTCTAAAGGAACTGACCTTTGGTTGTATATCTCCTCAGACAGGTGATGTATGAGGCTCTCAGTAACTTCCCACCCCCATAACCCCTCAGGGAGTACAGTCCCCTCACAAGTCCTTCATTACATTCCTCTATTGAAGGTGTAGAATACTGGATGTACTGTATGTAGGGCTATGGTGCAACACGCACGCACACACACACACACACACACACACACACACACACACACACACACACACACACACACACACACACACACGCACACGCACAGCCCTCCTCTCTAAGCCCCAGACTGTGGGAAAAGATGCCTGTCAGAACACCACCCTCACCACCTCTACTGGCTTGTGTCAACAACCCCCGAAAAGCAGGGGGGCTCTCTCTGTGTGTGTGTGTGAGTGTGTGTGTGTGTGTGTGTGTGTGTGTGTGTGTCTGTCTAAGCCCCCGCAGGTGAATCTTAGTGTCAGTCAAGGCAGCAGCCTGTACTTGAGTGAGTTTCGAGTGGAGGAAATTGAGCGTGTGCCGACCAATGAAAATGTCTGATCTTGGAGAGGGGGCCTCTCTTCACTCTCACTGACACCCTCTTACACTGCCCCCCCCCCCTCCTCCTTAACCACAGCCCCCCCCCTTCTCACAGCCCCCCCCTTCCCACCGCCACCCCCTTCCCACAACATAGTTTCCCACACTCTCCTTGCCTTTTTTTCCCCCTCTCTCTCTCTTTCGTGTGTGTGTGTGTGTGTGTGTGAGTGTGTGTGCCTGGAGCTACAGTAAGGATAGCAAGGATGGAACATGACTCAACTGACTGTTGTGGTGAACCGCATATCACTGAATCCCAGAAGAGAGAGAGAGACAGAGAGAGTGATAGAAATAGAGAGAGAGTGATAGGGGGATGAGGGAGGATGAGGGAGGATGAGGGAGGATGAGGGAGGATGAGGGAGGATGAGGGAGGATGGGGGAGGATGAGGGAGGATGAGGGACCTACCAGGCCGCAGCGCTGCATGTTAGCCAGGTGCATCTCTGGGATGAAGAGGACGGGCGCGGTCACATGGTCCTCCATGCTCTTGAAGAAGGTGCAGTCTCCCACCATGGAGCTGGTCACCTGGGGCTTGGCTGGAGAGGAGGCAACACAGGGTTAAAATGGCTGCCGGCATGTTTAATGCTTTAGGTTCATTAACACTAGAAGAGCCGTGAGGGGTCACGGTGACCCCTGTGAGTAAAATAGAAAATTCTATCTTTGCACTCGATAAAATTTCAGGTCCCTCCTTTCATGACTTTTCCTAGATATGTGCATTCTACCACCCAGTAGCCTTACATTTTCAAAATCACTTCAGGATAAGATAGTATAAAGCTGTTTTGCAGTTTTTCGGTGTAGGAGGCAGGCAAAAAAAAGAAGCGCCCTCTAGTGATCTCTGTGTGTAAATAGCAGATTTACATTCTAAAAAGGGGGTCTATTTGACCCCTAAGGCGGCTCTACTAGTAGGTAAAATAGGCACGGCTGTTGTAGTGTTAATGGTTTAGGTTCATTAACTCATTTAAACCCTATACCCTCTATTGCACACCTGACAGATAGTTAGTTTCGGAATAGAGATTGTCTCTGTGTAGAAAGAATAGAATAATGATTCACACGTTTATTCCCCAAATCAGGGAATCAGGTGAGTTAATATCAGGAGAAAGCCGGTCTGTCAGGCAGGGTTTAGTCGTGGTGTGTGTTTAGTGTTTAGTGGTGTGTGTTACTGTCTGGTTTCACCACAGATCTTGAGATCAGTTCAGAAAGGCCAAGAACCACCTGTTAAAAACCTGCTACAGCAATCAGATACTCTGAATGTCATAAAACAACCCATTTCCTTCTCCTCAGACACGGAACATGATTTATTCACTGTCTGGTGTGTCTGTGTGTGTGTGTGTCTGTGTCTGTGTGTGTGTGTGTGTGTGTAATTATAAGGCGCTGCCTGAGAAAAACTCACTGTTGGAGTCGACATTCTTGGACCTCCTCTTGGATCGCTTCCTCTCCTCGTCCCTCATCTTCCTTTCCGCACCCTGAGAAAAAACACACACACACACACACACACACGGTCACAACTCTGACACTGCTTTGAGAGAGTGAGAGAGAGAGAGAGAGAGAGAGAGAGAGAGAGAGAGACCCCATTGACACCAGTACCAGCACACTCATTCACCTGCTGCTGCTAAACCAGTTAAACAAGTGTGTGTGTGTGTGTGTGTGTGTGTGTGTGTGTGTGTGTGTCTGTGTGTCTGTGTGTCTGCATAAGCTCCTCGACCCAACCAAGGTATTTCTCATTTGGATGGCCATGGTGGCCTGACTGACTGACTGACTGACTGACTGACTGACGGCTGCTGATCTGATCTGGGGTTAACACAGAGGTCAACGCTTAGTCTAGTCTAACTGTTTGACACCCCTCCACAACGTGGGGTAAAGTGGTTATGTTAGGCCTTGCCTATTTCCTTTCACACACAAATCAGAACTATACGCAAATATCAAGCTAGGGAAAAGGCTGTGAGGCTATTCCAAGCACCAGATGTAAGGATCTGTTATAACACGTGTTAGCCCCCCCTGGTCCCCTGGTCCCCTGGTCACCAGCCCCCCCTGGTAACCAGCCCCCGCTGGCCCCCTGCCTGAGTGGAGGTCTCTGTTAACGGGTCCTGGGCCTGCTCACCTTATCACAGAAGATCTTGATCTGACACGCGGCTCTGTGGATCAGCTGATTGCTGCCGCTGCTGAAGTCGTAGGTGTCGATCTGGAGGTTGAGGGGGAGACCTTTCACCCCCTTCTGGGCCGAGAAGTCTGTGCTGAGGGAGTTGATGCCTATGAATACCTGGAGAAGGTCAGGATGGAGGGAGGAGGAGAGGGAGAGGGGGAGGAAAGAGAGGGGAGAGAGGAGAGGAGGAGAGTGGAGAGGAGGGTTAGAGGGATTTGACATATCTGGTTGCAACAATACTGGGTAATTACTTCAGCTTAAAGTGTAAAGCTCCCAAAGTAACTGTAACGACTAATGAGTGGATTTAAAAATGGAATGAGCCTCCTTTATGAAGGGCCTCCTCCTTTATGAAAACGAAGGTCATGAATACACTGAATAGAGCCATTTGAAATCACGTCAATTATCGTTTTCATAAAGGTTGCACACTTAGAGGGACGCGCCTGGACAGGCTGAGACCACACCCACAAACTAACTAACACTAACTAACACCCACAAACTAACACTAACTAACACCCACAAACTAACACTAACTAACACCCTCAAACTAACACTAACTAACACCCTCAAACTAACTAACACTAACTAACTAACTAACACCCACAAACTAACACTAACTAACACCCACAAACTAACACTAACTAACACCCACAAACTAACACTAACTAACACCCACAAACTAACACTAACTAACACCCACAAACTAACACTAACTAACACCCACAAACTAACACTAACTAACACCCACAAACTAACACTAACTAACACCCACAAACTAACACTAACTAACACCCTCAAACTAACACTAACTAACACCCTCAAACTAACACTAACTAACACCCTCAAACTAACTAACACTAACTAACTAACTAAGTAACTAACACCCACAACCTAACACTAACTAACACCCACAAACTAACTAACACCCACAAACTAACTAACACTAACTAACACCCACAAACTAACTAACACCCTCAAACTAACTAACACTAACTAACACCCACAAACTAACGGATAACGTTGTGTCCCATCTCCCTGTCTCCCTCCTTCCTCTCTCTCTCTCTCTCTCTCTCTCTCTCTCTCTCTCTCTCTCTCTCCCCTCTCTCCCTCTCTCTCTCCCTCTCTCCCTCTCTCTCTCTCCACCTGTTGAGAGTTTTGTTGCCCCACCTCTGCACCCCCCGGGCAGTGAGCAGAGGTAACAATGAGTTATTTCTCTCTCTCTGTCTCTTTCTCACTCTCTCTCTCTCTCTGTCTCTTTCTCACTCTCTCTCTGTCTCTCTCTCTCTCTCTCTAGACGTGTCGCCGTGGTGACAGGTGCCCCAGGGCAGATGCATGCCACAGATTCCTCTCCTCCATCCCCTCCCTCTCCTCCCCTCCTGTCCTCCTGTCCTCCCCTACTCCCCTGCCCTCAGCAGTCCCTCATTGTGCCATTTCTGATCAATAGGAAGCTCTGCTAGATAAATAAGACAGGTGTGTGTGTGTGTGTGTGTGTGTGTGTGTGTTACCTTGGCCTCCTCTTTGGGGTTCCAGATGAAGGACAGAGCGTTGAACGCCACTTCCTCCACGTTGCTGATGCCACTGAACACTTCCTTGTAGTCCGCTAGAAGACACACACACACACACACACACACACACACACACACACACATTAGTATTCAGTAATGCTTTGGGAATTCCTGTAAGTGTCAGCTCAAGAATGACGGTGGCTCAGGAAAACACCTGCATTCTTCCAGTAAGACCTCAAGACAGTCAGTGGGTGTATTCCTGTAAAAGTAATTGTGTGTGTGTGTGTGTGTGTGTGTGTGCATGTGAGCATGTGTGTGTATGTATGTGTGAGTGCGTGTCTGTGTGTGTGTGTGTGTGTGTGTGTGTGTGCGTGTGTGTGTGTGCATGTGAGCATGTGTGTGTGTATGTGTGTGTGTGTGTGTGTGTGTGTGTGTGTGCATGTGTGTTACCTATATCAATGACTCTCTGTTTGATGGTGGGCTGGCGGCCGTGCCAGTGGTTCCAACACCTCAACTGAACCTCGGCACTTTTATCGTTCTCAAACACCGCCATCACCACCGTCTGCAGAGAGGGAGGGAGAGAGAGAGAGGAGAGAGAGAGAGAGAGAGAGAGAGAGAGAGAGAGAGAGAGAGAGAGAGAGAGAGAGAGAGAGAGAGAGAGAGAGAGAGAGAGAGAGAGGGAGAGAGAGAGACACACACAGATCAGATAAGCTCCATTTGTGTAGACTAGCTTGTCTGCCTTTCTGCTCTGAGAAAAGACAAGCTCCCTCCCTTGCCTGTTTATCCATCCATCACCCTCTTCTTTCATCACTCTAATTCCCTCCCTCTCTCCGTTCATTGTCCGCCGCTATTAGCTGCTCCTCTGTGTGCTTCCCCCCTCTCCCCCCTCTCCCTCTCTCTCTCTATTCAGCTGACAAAAGAGAAGGTTGTCACCATCACCCAGGCCCTTCTCCCAGCCACACCTCCACCTGTTGTCTCCCTCTCCCTCTCCCTGAGAGGTGAGTCACCAGGAGATGTTGCCGTGTGGGTCTAGGGCAGGTTGAGGGCCTGGCAGGCTGGCAGGCGGGCTGGCACGCATGGGGCTTGGCCCTCAGACAGAGAGAGGTATGTGGTGTTGGCCTGACAACTAAGGAGGCCTCGGGGCACGCCAGGCCTCAGACAGACACTCACTCATCAGAGGATGAACCCAGAACTACCCACAGATACTCAGATAGGCAACAACAACAGCACGAACCAAGAGAACTGTTTCTGGACGATTCCTCTAACGTTGATTGCCGGATTCACACACTAAGGTTGTATGGATTGACACACTAAGGTCGTATGAAAGACAGAGGGAATATCAGCCAATGTTTTTTCTATGGGGAGAAGGGAAAGACTATCCTGTGTGATGTCAACAACGTGCGCCGGCTCTCAGGAAGGCAGTCAGGGGGTTCAGACTCACCTTGACTTTTCCGGAGGTCACACCAGTGGGGCAGTCTACTCCCTGGAGAGTGATGGGGTAGAACTGGCCCTTGTTGAGGTAGACCATAGGCAGCTCCGTCGTCTTGTGCTGCGAGGCCTGGGGCGCTCCCAGAGTGAACTGGAACTCGTTTCTACTGAGAGAGAAGGACAGAGGGAGGGAGGGAGGGAGAGAGAGAGAGATTATCAAACGTGTCTTAAATCACTGTCAACGTTGGACACTTGGAATTTCACGGCTATTGTCTTAAGGACTATGCAAATATTCTCAATTAAATTAGCAGCATTATCGTGAGATCATAGCTTATGATACTGGGTGCGGTGCGGTGCGGTTTAAAACCTGGTATGTGTCAATCATGCAGGAGAAGTGATTAGCTGTGTCCCCGAGGCCATACACACACACAGACTCACACACACACACACACACACACACACACACACACACCTGTATTTCTCTGGAGGGGAGTTGGTGTAGGAGTCGGAGTACACTGGGCTGTAGGTGCTGTAAGGCAGAGCCTGGGGGAAGACACACAACACATTAGGAGGGATGGAGGGAGGGAGGGAGGGAGGGAGGGAGAAGAGAGAGAGAGAGAGAGATTTTGAGAAGGAAAGGCAAGGGGAGGGAGAGAGAGAATGAGAATGAGAGAGAGAACAAGAGAAATATATATATATATATGTTCTATGTTCTATATTCTATATTCTATATTCTATATTCTATATTCTGTATTCTATGTTCTATGTTCTATGTTCTATGTTCTATAATAACATTCTTACCTCAGCAGCGGGCTCCTGGTAGACAGTCTCTGCCGGCCACTTCTGCAGCAGCGAGTCAAAGATGTTGTTGATGACCTGCTTCTCGTAGTGGTCGCTAACCGCGGTCAGGGGGTAGGCCTCGGGGGCCGGGGCGGCCTGCTTGGGGGGGCACAGGGGGGACAGCGCCTCCTGGGGGTGGCCGGAGGAAATGTTCTCAGACAGCATCTTCATGATGTTGACGGGCGTCTCCAGGGAAACCAGCTCGGGCGAGGAGTTACTTAGGGTCCTGGGATGTGGGCAGGGAGTGGGGGGGAGAGAGAGAGAGAGGGAGGGAGGGAGAGAGAGAGAGGGAGGGAGAGTTACGATACAGGACCAAGCTACAGTGGTTGATCTTCACTCCGCCACTCTGGTTTACAGTCAGAGGAGCGGCTGACGCACACACACGCACACACACACACACACACACATACACACGTACTGTATGCTTTTTCACACACAGACACACACCCTGGACTGTATATACATGTGTCAAAGTCAACAAAAGCAGTGCAGCTCTCTCAGGTCTCACACACACACCCACACACACACACACCCACACCCACACACACACACACAGGGGAGTGTTTGTCCCCTAATCCCCCTGACTTCTCTCTGTGTTTGAGTTTCTCTGTGGGCTGAGTGAGGGACAACAGCATGCCCCAGCGACAGGCATCTTTCACCCAGACAAAGGCCTCTGAGCCTGGGAGAGAGCTGCAGGAGGCTGGGTGGCTGGGTGGCTGGGCTCAGGGCTGGGCCCAGGCCTGGGAGGAGGCTGGGTGGCTGGTTGGGAGGAGCTGTAATCCCACAGGCTCCGTTTGACATGGGGATTAGCCCCTCACCTGCCTCTGACCTCACTAAGGCCCGGCTTTCTCTCCCAGAGGGGGGGGGGGCACTTAGATATACCACACACACATGCATGCGTGGATGTACACACACACACACACACACACACACACACATGCGTGTACACACACACACACACACATACACACACACACACACACACACACACACATGCATGCATGCATGCGTGCACACACACACACACACACACACACACACACACACACACACACACACCGCCTTGCCCAGCCTCTGATAGGTCAGTCTATCTTCTCCAGGTTTACAGTGTGCTGGTGTCATGGTTCCTACCTGTCTGCCTGCTTGTACATGGTGCTTCCACGGCTGCCTGCTAGCGTCTTCTGCTCCTTCTGTGGCTGTGAAGGCAAGGAATTACAAACCATGAGAATTTACATTTTACATTTTACTTTTTTCACTTTTTACTTTTTACATTGACATTGCTAGTTTGTATGAGTCCCTATGGGACATAAACAGACACACGTCTACAGGTCCAGTGTTTTCAGAACACGCCTGGTACCTTGCACTGGTCGTAGAGGATGGTGAGGGTGGCCAGGTCCTCCTCTGTGCTGGTTCTGGGCTTGGTTCTGCTCAGGTCCGACACAGGGTTCTCCATGAAGTTCCAGGAGTCCATGATGTAGTTGTTGTACCTCTGGAAGTTGAAGTTCTCGTTCTGCAGAACCAGTCCCACAGTCCTGGAGAGAGAGATAGCAGCAGCTCGTTCATTAAAACCCATTTCAACACTACAGAACACCTCACATGCACCGATTACACACCGTCACTGTCACTGGGAATGTCACATCAATTTGAAGGTGTAATTTTTTACGATTGTAAACACTTGTGTCTCTCTGTGGTGGGCGTGCCACGGTGGAAGCAACATTTGAAACTCGTGGAATGTCCCCAGTGATTAAGGTTTGATGAAGGTAAATACGTGGGTGTGTCTGTTCTATCGCCTGTAGAATATCTGGGCTTTACGTGAGAGCTGCTTACCCCTGGGTGTTTAATAACAACCTTAAGCGCGGCGCATACTTGCCCCAGGGGCCGAAGGGAGTTTCGATTGCAAAACCAGAGATCCAGAGATCTTAGCCAGATTTGGCTCTGCACTGCTTTACTGTCACATCTGAGAAGTTCATAACCCCCACACACATACTGTATGTATGTACACCCAGTTAATTAATTATGTCTGGTCCACCTCTGGGTTTGATTGCTATCACCTGTAGCATCTGAGAAATGTATCGTGAGTTTGTAGGAAAAACTAAAGACGGAAAGAAGAAAAGAAAGAAGGATTTTAATGTTTTGTCTTCTGCTTTATTCTACTACTGTTGACGTTGTATTCTGCTGCCATGCCGATGTCGAAGAACCTGAACCTAGGAATTTTACTCTCTCTTTTACTCTCCCTACCCGTACATTAGATTCTGCAATTGCAATTCTGATTCTGATTCTCTGAGAAAGACAAAAAGAAAGAAAGACAGGAGAGATACTAAACAGTGTGCCTTCTTTCATTCGTACACTTGTTTTTCCTCCCCCTCCTCCCCCTCCTCCCCCCCCAGGGGCTGAGTGATCCCCTCACTAGAAAGGCCAGGACCACAGCTTTCACTCAGAGGGGCTCTAGGTTTCCATACTACCGGAAGGCCACCAACCAGGCACCAGGGCGTTAGGCAGGGATCAGTTACCTCTCGGCCCAGGATAAAGGCAGCGGCGGTGGGGTTTGTTTTGGGGATGTCCTGCCTCCTGGGGCTTAAGCCTCCCGAGAGTCTAGCTGAAGTGGCCGGTGTGCAAACAGTGAGAGTTTACTCCGTTTACTCTGGGCTAGCAGCCCATAACAGGTGCTGACAGGCGTGAAGGAGCTCGGCCATTCACACCAGACACCGTGTTTAACCAGGAGAGAAAGCGGCGAGAGGGAAAGCTGAGAAGGAAATACCTCCATCATTCCCACCACCTATATACTGCTACTGCTCAGAAACCACTCAGTCTTTACTATCAATATAATGCAGTGTTCGCATGAATGGAGCTGGAGACCAGTAAAGGACATTTTCCAGTTAAAGCTTAATAATAATAATAATAATAACTTTATTAATTAATAATAACTTTATATAGCGCCTTTCAAAAAGCCCAAGTACGCTTTACAGGAAGCTTAACCTTCTTCTGCTAAATGAACAGGTTTAATAACTAAATAATTAACAAACCAACCATCTAACAAACTAACTAATCAACTAACTAACTAACTAACTAACTACCTAACCAACTATGTTACCTCCAAACCAGCACTCTTTCAGTTCTCACACAGCGGTTTACCCTAGCGTCCTCTAACCCACCACCACCACCACATCTGCAGAGGCAGGGAGACACCCACAGGCACCTGCTAGAAGATGCACCTGTCTCTCCTGTCTCACTCTCTCACCTGTCTCACTCTCTCATCTGTCTCACACTACAGGAATGCTCTATATACCTCCACTCCCTAAACACAGCTGAATACAGATGTTGTTCACACACACACACACACACACACACACACACAAACACACACACACACACACACACACACACACACACACACACAGAGAACCCCCTGACTAGAGTTTCAGCGTTATGTAATTCAAGGCATTACACGCTGCTGTTAACCCCGTGTATGCAGATCCCTGTGTCTCTGCCTTCTTTGTGAACTATGGCCTCTGGGTTGGCGTCAACACAGCCTGTGACAGCCCTGCTACTAATACAGGCCAGCTTAAATTCACTCACAACACAGTGTGTGTGTGTGTGTGTGTGTGTGTGTGTGTGTGTGTGTGTGTGTGTCAGTATCAGTTTTCTCTACAAAATACCCTTTTCTAAAAACAGACACTTTTCACATGGGGGTCTCATTGCAGCACCATACAGAGAGCAAGAGAAGGAAGGGGGCTTCACACACACACACACACACACACACACACACACACACACACACACACACAGGGATTATAACTCTGTACAATAACATAAGAAAGTACAAGCCCTTTCAACAGCAGAATGAACAGTACAAGTCGCTCCTTACACCATAGCTGTATCTGTCCTATCCTGGCAGGAATGTTCAGGTTCCAAATGACACAATTACAAACTTTCACTGGTAAGAACGTGTGGGAAAATAAGCAAGAAAGGCCGTCAACCTGTCATTCTAACTGGACTTGAGGATTTACAGTCCTGTAGTTCTCTCCCATAACCCTGTCACTGGTTTCAGTCCACAAGTCTGAACACATCCGCCCAGAAGCACCAGAGGAGATCTCAAAACACACACAACAACCGTATTAAAGAAATCCTGTACTTACTCAAGCTCCTTGGTCATGACTCCTCTCCAACACAGCAGGGATAGAGTCCTTTAGTTCAGCTGCTCCCGGTCTGTGTCTCTCTGGGTATGTGTTCCTTGTTGAATATTCTTCTTAGTAATTCTAATAGTCCTCTAGTAGTCTGTCTGTGAGTGTGTCAGAGTGTGTGAGTGTGTGTGTGTGTGTGTGTGTGTGTGTGTGTCAGACTAGTTCTAGACTAGACACAGGCATGTCCTGATGAGTGAGGAGGTTTGGCACCCACATTTATTCACCTGACAAGTCAGTTCCCTCACTGGCTCCTGATTGGCTGAGAGGCTGGAGACAGGTGTCTGATAGGACAGGTGTAGGGGGTTAACTCCTTGAGTGCTGGTTAGAAACTAGTGAGAGGGCAGGTGTGATGTTTGGGGCAGAGGAAGCCACTTTGCAGGACAATTCGAGGGCAGTGATCCTCGCATCTCATTAGCGGGCAGGAGAAAGGAGGGAGATTGGTTTCTCTGAGGTGTGAAGTTGTTCTTAATGAAGGAGAGAAACCAAAGGGACACTCACAGGAACCAAGCTTTAGGATGCTAATAAGGGACAAGTTTCATATTATGTTTTCTCTTTCCCTGACATTGAGAAGGTTCAGTAGGTTTTGGGGATCTCTGCTATGGCAGAGTTGTGAGTGTTCTTGTGTTGGTTTCTTTGTGAGAGTCGTTGAGAGGAGAATGAATGGGGAATACTTGATATGTGCAGGATTGTAAAAGATGTATTTTATTTTATTTAAATTATCTTAAGTTAGAAGTTAGCAAAGATGATGGGAATTATATTGTGTAGAAATAAATCAATAAGAACAACATAGAGGAATTATTTCAAATGATTGTACAGTACCACTCAAAAGTGTGTCCAAACTTTTGACTGTTTGGCATCCTTTATAATATTTATAATGTTTTTTATTCCAGTATAGAAGAAACATTTTTTAAAAAGTACATTGAAAAAGGCACAAATGTTTTTCTCCCTACCCTCCACCCACCCCTCCCTCCCAAACATGTCTGCATACATATATACATATAGATTTGCCCATCTACACACACACACACACACACACACACACACACACACACACACACACATACAAACAAGTTACCAATTTTACCAACAATTTAGTGAATAGATCAAAACAAATATCTGTATGGCATCCAGCAGTCTGTTATGAGTAGCTGGTACTCTGCTTTCCAGTGTGTCTCAATCTAAATGAGATTGACCTGAGTTGTTGAGGTTGAATACAAATGTAAAATACAAACAGTATGAGTGACTGAATACCAACAAATCTTATTAACATGCAATTTAAGGAAATTCAAAAGCTTGAGAATGATTTTACAGACCTAAAATCTGTCAAAGTATATTTGTTTTCATGTTTCAGATTCAATCTGTAAACTCTCCATTGGCCAACCTCTGGGTGTAATGCAATCTCTCCTCTAAGTACTCCGATTCAATCTGGCATTGAAAATATTTCTGGCTCATTACATATATTAGTATTCATGTTTTTGTTTATTTCTTTAATCCAACTGAATAATTTTGGATGACAGACAACAGGAGGGAAAGAGACCAGCACACCACAACTCTTGCAAGTCATTGTGAAATAGTACTTTCACAATGAGTCATTTCCATTGAAGACTGATATTTGCAATAAAGAAACAGAGAAATACTTGACGTCTTTGCTTACAGATCTTCCTTGATGATACAGAGATAGGAGCCTGGTAGGAGCCTTGCCATCACACACACACACACACACACACACACACACACACACACACACACACACACACACACACACCACACACACACACAGGCACAGGCCCACATGCAGGCACAGGCACGCACGTGTGTGTCTGCCTCTGCGCGTGTGTGCAAGTGTGTGTGTCTGCCTGTGTGTGTGTGTGTGTGTGTGTGTGTGTGTGTGTGAGCGTGTGTCTATACTGTGTTTGAGTGTTTGTGTTGCTGCCACCTCAGGGGATCTGGCATGGTAACACACCAGGGTGTGTGCGCTGCGGCTTACCCACACACACACGCACACACGCACACACGCACACACACGCACACACATTGAGCCCCAAGGGCAAGACAGATGTAAATCAGATGAGAAAGAGAAAGAGAGACTGACTGACACACCTCAGTGCTGTATGGACGCCTGGCATTGTGCTGCTAAACCAATGAACATGGTGAACTGTGTGAGGTCACAGCACCCAGCCACCCATCCAGCACCCAGCCACCCATCGACCCATCCAGCTATCCACCCAGCCACCCATCCACCCATCCACCCAGCCACCCATCCACCCATCCACCCATCCACCCATCCACCCAGCCACCCATCCACCCAGCCACCCATCCACCCATCCACCCAGCCACCCATCCACCCATCCACCCAGCCACCCATCCACCCAGCCACCCATCCACCCATCCACCCATCCACCCTTCCACCCATCCACCCATCCTGCACCCATCCAGCACCCACAGCACCCATCCAAACCTTGGTTTGTTTTTTCTGTCATTCATCATCATCATCATCATCTTCATCATCTGTGATACATAAACATATAAGTTAATCATAAACAGTCGTGGATCAAAGGAATAGAAAATGATTTTAATTTGTTGGGGGTTAGGGTAAAGTTCCATGGTTTACCACACCAACAACCATGTTCACCCTGGTACCAGGTTTGCTGGCCTCCAGACATGCTGGACTGACAGGCCAGAACCACACGTTTACCACAGATACATCAAATCACAGTCGACTGATCAGTGATCATATCATATGGATCCAGGTGGAAACGCCACGATGAAATGCTTAAAACAAGGGACGTGGAAATACAACAAAATAATAACAAAATAATAACAACACACAATCAGCTATCAGGCACCGTAAAGTACTAATAAGGCAGTAAAGTACTTAATACAATCATAATAATAAGTTCATGTGTAGTCTCCTAGCCTCCTAGTCTCCTAGCCTCCTAGTCTCCTACCCTAGCTTCCTAGTCTTCTAGTCTCCTAGTCTCCTACCCTAGCCTCCTAGCCTCCTAGTCTCCTAGCCTCCTAGTCTCCTAGCCTCCTAGTCTCCTAGCCTCCTAGTCTCCTAGTCTCCTAGTCTCCTAGCCTCCTAGTCTCCTAGCCTCCTAGCCTCCTAGTCTCCTAGTCTCCTAGCCTCCTAGTCTCCTAGTCTCCTATCCTCCTAGTCTCCTAGTCTCCTAGCCTCCTAGTCTCCTAGCCTCCTAGCATCCTAGTCTCCTAGCCTCCTAGTCTCCTAGCCTCCTAGCCTCCTAGTCTCCCACCATCTCCTAGTCTCCTACCCTAGCCTCCTAGTCTCCTACCCTAGCCTCCTAGTCTCCTACTCTAGCCTCCTAGTCTCCCACCATCTCCTAGTCTCCTACCCTAGCCTCCTAGTCTCCTAGTCTCTAGTGTAGTGAGATAGCTTGAAAGTACAGCATTCAACAGTTTTTCCCTCCATTTTCTCTCCAGTACACCTGCACACACACCTGCTGAGTGCACTCCTGCTGTTGGAGAGAAACAGGCCGAAATGCAGCAGGACCACTTGTAGTAAATCACTTTGGATTAAGTTGTCTGCTAAATGTAATGTAAATGTAAGGAGCAGAGAGCTCTCCAGAGATGTGTCTATCTGCACATCTACCCCCTCCGTGGTTAAACCCCGGACTAATTACCCTGCTGTCACTAGGCATCTGCTGTCACTAGGCCTCTGGTTTCTGTCTAATCTGGAGAACAGCGTGAGATTAAGACGGACAAAAACAGATTAGAATCAGCGCTCTTTCATACAGGTGACGTCAAGACTGGTAGGATTCCTACAGAGAGGGGTCTCAGAGAACATCAGAGGGTCAGAGAACATCAGAGGGGTCTCAGAGAACATCAGACGGGTGTCATAAGCAGCAGAGAAGGGGGGTCTCATCAGGGGGGTCTCACAAGTGGTCTCACTCAACTCTTGGTCTCATACAACTCTATTTGTTCAGAGTGTAGGGGTGTGTGTGTGTGTGTGTGTATGTGTGTGTGGAGTATTTGTTCAGAGTGTAGGGGTGTGTGTGTGTTTGTGTGTGTGTGTGTGTGTGTGTGTGTGTGTGTGTGTGTGTGTGTGTGTGTGTGTGAGCGCTGCTGTCAGAAGCTCTTATGGCCGCTGCAGAAGTTTTGATAACTGGACAGATGCAGATTCACAATGTTAATACATTTACTCTCTACTGTATTATATAGATATGTGATATATCGTTGGATGTGTTTATTGAGTAGGGACAGACGCAATGACGTTGACATATTGATTTTTCTTCTTTTTTTTTCTTCTACTGATTTATTGCCATGCCATCAACCGGTCAGCCAATTGTTGGAATTTGGTATTTTTGCTCTAGGTAGAGGATCAGCTATGTTCTGCGCCCCTGGAGAAATTAAGGGTTAAGTGCCTTGCTCAAGGGCACATGCAAAATCCTTCCTGAGGCGGGGATTGAACCAGGGGCCTTCCTGCTAACCTCTATGCTCCCACCGCCCCCCCCCTGCACCTGAGCCTTTCACTGAGCCTGGTGTCACCAAGACCCTAAAAAGACAAAAATCTGTAGGACGTATGATAACATGTGTGACCAATGATGACCAATGATGTACAGTGTATCTGTGTTGCTCCTCTGATGAAATAAACGTCTAAACTCATTTTGAGTTCTTCTGGACTGGAAGTGTTGATGGAGGCCCAGTGTGTCACTAAGACGTCAGGTGACACCCCCCGTCCTGAACTCTGTGTGTCTTTCATGTCAATCATGTTGTTAATCATAGGACAGAGGCCATCACTATATAAAAACAGGTATGCAAACTGGAGCGAGGTTGAGAAGAAGGAATATAAGATCATCATGTGCTGTCAAAACAACCCTGCACACACACACACACACACACACACACACACACACACACACACACAC
>NC_137674.1:27510047-27600047 GCF_963989245.1 Nansenia antarctica | reverse complement strand
AAATATTCACCTTAAGTTCCTGCCATCCCTGTCACATCCCTGTCACACACATCAATGTGTGTGTGTGAATGTCTGTCACCTGTGTGTGTGTGTGTGTGTGCGCGTGTGTGTGTGTGCATACGTGGAGACAAGCTTGGACAGGCCCAGGATTTAGGAAAAGCCTGCTCCGCCACTACCCCGCAACGAAAGAACATTCCTCCCGCAAAACGAGAGAGTATCACCTGATCATCCCTCAAAAAGAAACCACACACACCTTCCTTCCTTCCTTCCTGGATGATGCCACGAGAGCGTGTGAGTCATAAAGGGTCTCCTTCTTCCCTGTCGCCCAGCACGCCTGCATTCCTGAGGTGACAGGCGGCGGTGGCGTGTGTGTTTGTTTTGCGCAACCGGCTCAACGGTCGGAGAATACTACGCTGCCGGTGTCGCCAACGACCTCGAGGGAGGTGGGTGGTAGCGCCCACGCTCCGCCAACGACCTCAGCGTTTTCTCTGACACCAACGCAGAGCACGCCACGAGCACCGCAGAAGGAGGCCGGCTACTGGAGAGAGAGACTCACAGAACACCATGAATGAATTAATGAATGAATGAATGAATGAATGAATGGTCTTTATTGTCATTGATAT
Source organism: Nansenia antarctica (assembly GCF_963989245.1). NCBI lineage: Eukaryota > Metazoa > Chordata > Actinopteri > Argentiniformes > Microstomatidae > Nansenia > Nansenia antarctica. The sequence continues at coordinate 27,599,424 of NC_137674.1, read as the reverse complement.
AGTACAGGTACCATACAACGAAATTTGGGAGGGGGGGCTCCCCTGGTGCTAGGAAAAAAAAAAAACTAAAAACAAGAAGGGAAAAGAGCTGGTTTACATAAATAAAGGCTATGTACACTATCCACTATACTATACTATACAAATAAAACATTGTGCTGTACTCTATGCTATGCTATACTATACATATCCTAACATTTCCTATCTCTGAACCTTATGTACCCGAGGGTTGTCATATTGCACATTGTGTTATTGCACATTCATTTAAAGTGTCGCAGTTTGCAGGTTTGAAATGTTCACAGTTGTGTTTCAGTATTGCACTTGATTACAATCTAGTAGCTGCCATCAAATTGTCTAGATTGTCCAGGGCCTAGAACCTAGGTCTTTGCTGTGTTCAGGGCCTGAATGGCCCTGGGGTAGAAGCTGAGCTTCAGTCTATTTGTCCTTGCGAACATGGTCCTGAACCGCTTGTCCGAGGGCAGCCGAACAAAGTGTTCGTTCCCAGGGTGGGATGGGTCTCTGGAGATCTTGGAGGCCTTCCTGAGGCAGCGTGTGTTGTACAGCTCTTCCAGAGAGGGGAGGGGGGCGCCGGTGATCTTCTGGGCCGATCTCACGACTCTCTGTAGCGCTTTCCTTTCTGCGGCTGTGCAGCTGGAGAACCACACACAGATGCAGTAGGTGAGGATGCTCTCCACTGTGCAGCGGTAGAAGGTCACAAGCAGCTCCTGTCTGAGGTGGTATTTCCTGAGGACTCTCAGGAAGTAGAGCCGCTGTTGTGCCTTCTTGATGACGGCTGCTGTGTTGGTCTTCCAGGACAGGTCATCCTGTATGTGCACCCCCAGGAATCGGAGGGTTGAGACTAGGGCTGGGCAAACGATCAAAATTTCTTTTTCGATAATCGCAAGAATTCACGATCAATTATCGATTAATCAATAAGCTTTTTTTTCATTAAAAAAATAAAATAAAACTAGGGCAGAAATAACAAGCATGTTTTCCTTGGGGAAAAAACTTTATTTGTGTTGCTATTGCACACATTCATTCATTCACATTCAAACTAGACACTACAGTCAGATAACAATCCTCTTAAACAAGGCAGTGAGTAGCCTAAATTGTTTAACTTAAAAACACATTTTACGTTATAAATAAAAATATAGAAAATAAGTAACTCACCATAGGAGCAGTAAAAAAACAGTTACTCACAAATAGGAGGATGACTGAAAACGTTAGTGTCCTTAAGAGCGTCCAGCTTAACTTACATTTAAACTCCAGCGAGAGACTGTAGGCGGCAGGCCTACTGGTTCTTGTTCAGAAAAATGATCATGTTAACATGTTCAGGGGTGAGAGACGAACGCAATCTGGTGACACGTGGACAAACTAATTTCCATTATTATTATTCAAAAAAAAAATATATATAATAAAGAAAAATAATATATATCGATCAAAATATTTTGTGATCGACCAAGATCCTTATCGATCAATTATCGATCGTCGATCATTGATGCCCACCCCTAGTTGAGACTCTCTCCACGCTCCCTCCATCGACGAGCAGGGGCTGGACCTCAGATTTGTTCCTCCTGAAGTCCACGATGATTTCCTGGGTCTTTGACTGGTTCAGCAGCAGGTTGTTAACCTTGCACAGCTTGCTCAGCTGCTCTACCTCATCCCTGTACGCCGCCTCGTCCCCCCCCCCGAGATGCAGCCCACCACGGTCCCTGGGGTCCCACGGTCCCTGGGGTCCCTGGGGGGATCCAGTGCTGAGTCTGAGGGCTGTGGAGGTGTGGGAGCCCACCCGCACCCTCTGGGGGCGGTCAGACAGGAAGTCCTTGATCCATGCACAGATAGAGTGTGATAGTCCCAGGTCTAGTAGTTTGGTCACTAGCCTGTCTGGAAGGATGGTGTTGAAGGCAGAGCTGAAGTCCACAAAGAGCAGTCTCGCGTAGCTGTTCCCCCTCTCCAGGTGGGATAGAGTGGAGTGGAGAGTCGTCGCGATGGCGTCCTCTGTGGACCTGTGGGCTCTGTAGGCGAACTGGTATGGATCCAGGTTGGGCGGGAGGCGTGTGACTATGTGGGCCCGGACTAGTTTCTCGAAGCACTTCATGATGATTGGTGTGAGTGCCACCGGGCGGTAGTCGTTTAGGCAGCTCACCGTGCTTTTCTTCGGGACTGGGATGATAGTTGAGGTTTTCAGGCAGGGTGGGATGGTGGCCTGGGACAGGGACTGGTTGAAGATGTTGGTGAAAACCCCGGCCAGCTGGTCGGCGCAGTCCCTCAGCACCCGTCCCAGGACGCCATCCGGCCCTGAGGCTTTTCTGGGGTCCACCGCCTTCAGCACGCGTCTCACTTCATGCTCTGTGAGGGTGAGGCTGCTGAGAGCTGGAGAGAGTGGTGTTTGTGTTGTGGTTACCTCCGTTCGCCCCTCGTCGAACCGGGCGTAGAAGGAGTACAGCTTTTCCGCCAGCAGGGGGTCGTCCTCCGCGGCTGTGAGCCTGTTGGCTCTGAAGTTTGTCATGTGCTGAACCCCCTGCCACACCCGCCTGGAGTCGTTGCTCAGGAAGCATTCCTCAATCTTCTCTCTGTGGTCTGCCTTGGCCTCCCGGATGCCACGCTTTAGGTTAGCCCTGGTGGTGCTGTACAGCAGTGTGTCCTTTGCTGAGTAGGCGTTGTCCCTCTCCTTGAGCAGTTTTTGGACCTTCTCAGTCATCCATGGCTTCGTGTTGGGGTAGACCCGGACACGTTTGTCCACGGTGGCTGAGTTGGTGCAGTTCACTATGTGGTTCAGAACCGACGACGTGAACTGTTCCAGGTCCTCATGCTCATATTCCTGCCATGAGGTGTCATTCAGGCAGATCTGCAGTGGAACGGACCCTGCTGGCCAGGTTCTGACAGTCTTAGTGGTGATGGGAGCACTTTTCCTCATGGGAGTGTAGGCTGGGATCAGAAGGATGGACACGTGGTCAGACATGCCTAGATGAGCTAGCGGTCTAGCCTTGTAGGCAAGCTTGATGTTGGTGTATACCTTGTCCAGTGTTTTTTCTCCTCTTGTTGCACATTTTAACATGCTGATAGAACTTTGGTAGTACTACCTTCAGGTCAGCATGATTAAAGTCTCCCGCGATTATATGCACTGCCTGAGGGTCCGCGCTCTGTCCTCCACTGATGACGTCATGTAGCCGCGCCAATGCTAAGCTAGCATCTGCGCTAGGTGCTATGTATACTGCTGTTATGTACACCGTGTTGAATTCCCTCGGGAGGTATGTGGGTCAGCATTTAACAGTCAAGTATTCCAGGTCTGGGGAGCAGTGGCTACTTACAGTTTTCGTGTTTAAACACCAGCTGTCCTTCGTAGAAATGATCAGGACGCCTCCGCGCGTCTTCTCACTAAGCAATGTCCGGTCAGCTCTGTGAAGCGAGCGTCCCTCTAGCCCGACGGCAGAGTCGATGATGGTAGCGTTGAGCCAGGTCTCTGTGAGAATAATCACACAGCTGTCCCCCAAGGTGTTGTTGGTAGCTACCTGCAGTCTCAGTTCGTCCATCTTGTTAGCGAGTGATCTCACGTTGGAGAGGAATATACTCGGCAAAGCTGGCTTGTCCGGGCTTCTTCTCAGCCTAGCTAGCAGGCCTCCCCTGCGGCCTCGGCGTTGTTTACGATCTCGGCGCCGACGTTTGCGTCTGAGAAACGGGATCGCGTACCATTGTTCTCCCGGTGTCCGAGCGATATCGTGTGGGATCTGCTGTTGCTTCAGGAAATCCGCTGTTACTGTCCTCTCGTTTTGCGCACCAACTTCTAGTAAGTCTAGTCTGCTGTAGGTACTATTTACACAACAGTGCCCCGTAAGTACTGACATAAAAATGTACATACAAAGACTGTTCTGTTCACCATAGAATGTTCTGTTCACCATAGAATGTTCTATGCACCTTATAATGTTCTGTTCACCATAGAATGTTCTGTTCACCATAGACTGTTCTATTCACCATAGAATGTTCTATTCACCATAGAATGTTCTATGCACCATAGACTGTTCTGTTCACAGTGGGTCTTGGACTTCCTGACTGGGAGACCCCAAGTGGTGAGAGCAGGCAACTGCACCTCCTCATCCATCACTCTCAACACAGGTGCCCCCCAGGGCTGTGTTCTGAGCCCCCTCCTCTACTCGCTCTATACACATGACTGTGTGGCAAAGCACAACAGCAACACAATTATCAAGTTTGCTGACGACACAGCTGTGGTGGGCCTGATCTCTGGAAATGACGAGAGGGCCTACCTGGGAGAGGTAGAGAACCTGGCGCTGTGGTGTCAGGAGAACAGCCTCTCCCTGAACGTCAGCAAAACCAAAGAACTCATTGTGGACTTTAGGAGGTCAGGGGTTAGGGACTATAGCCCCCTCAGCATCAACGGAGCAACGGTCGAGAGAGTGAACAGTTTCAAATACCTCGGAGTTCACATATCCGAGGACTTGACACGGTCCACACACATAGACAGTGTTGTGAAGAAGGCACAGCAGCCCCTCTACTTCCTAAGGCGGCTAAAGAAGTTTAAAATGAGTCAGAAGATCCTTAAGAACTTCTACTCATGCACAATAGAGAGTATCCTGACCGGTAACATCACCTCCTGGTTTGGGAATAGCACCGCATATGACCGCAGCAGACTGCAGAGAGTGGCCCGATCAGCCGAACGCACAATTGGAGGTGGGCTTCCCACCCTCCAGGACATTTACACCAAGCGTTGCAGGGCCAAGGCTAGGAGAATAATCAAAGACTCTAGCCATCCTAACAACTGCCTCTTTGAACTGCTGCAAGCGTTACAGGAGTCTCATGGCCAGCACAGAGAGACTCAAAAGGAGCTTCTATCCCCAGGCCATCAGGATGCTCAATGACTCTCAATGACTGTGAATGAATGAAACCAAACCAACCAAACCAGACACTTTAAGCACTTTACACCATATTTAAACATATTTAAACACCACTACACCATATTTATACATCCATCAAGCGAATTGCACTTTTTTATTACTGATTTCTCTTGTACTTGTATATCGTGTATTGTAAAGTGTATAGTGTATAGCGTATTGTATAGTGTATAGTGTATAGCGTATTGTATAGTGTATAGTGTATAGCGTATTGTATAGTGTATAGTAGGTGTTACACCATACTTATGACTTATTTAATTTTTTATTTTATCTTTAATTATTGGTACTGTATGAAGCACATTCTCAAGGGGGGGCCTGTGCAGAACAAAGCATTTCACTGTACTGTACATGTGACCAATAAAAGCGAACTTGAAACTTGAACTTGAAACCATAGAATGTTCTATTCACCATAGAATGTTCTATGCACCATAGACTGTTCTGTTCACCATAGAATGTTCTGTTCACCATAGAATGTTCTGTTCACCATAGAATGTTCTGTTCACCATAGAATGTTCTGTTCACCATAGACTGTTTTATGCACCATAGATAGACTGTTCTATTCGCCATAGAAGAGAGCATACCGGATCTTACAGCAGCTTACAGGGACAGTGAGTGAATGCATTTGTCGCATAGTTGGTCCCAGTGGAAATTGACCCCACAACCTTATGCAATGCTCTACCAACTACGCCACAAAGGAAATGTCACTTTGCATTTTGTGATAGAACAGCTACATCCTTGTAAAGAGAGGCTCGGTGGGAGGCTGGTGGAGGTAGACATCGGAGGACGGAGGACACATGACACCGTTGTGTGTTTGATACCATTCCTCACTCCGTTCCATGCACTACAATGAGGCCGTCCTCCGATGTCTACCTCCACCAGCCTCCCCTGTCCTCCAATTTATACCTCCACCAACCTCCCCTGTCCTCCCATGTCTACCTCCACCAGCCTCCCCTGTCCTCCGATGTCTACCTCCACCAGCCTCCCCTGTCCTCCGATGTCTACCTCCCCTGTCCTCTGATGTCTACCTCCACCAGCCTCCCCTGTCCTCCGATGTCTACCTCTACCAGCCTCCCCTGTCCTCCGATGTCTACCTCCACCAGCCTCCCCTGTCCTCCGATGTCTACCTCCCCTGTCCTCCAATGTCTACTTCCACCAGCCTCCCCTGTCCTCCGATGTCTACCTCCACCAGCCTCCCCTGTCCTCTGATGTCTACCTCCACCAGCCTCCCCTGGTCCTGTACAGAGAGCTTTACAAACATGTTAAAGAACAACGTGTGTGTTGCATCATATGAGCAGGCAGAGACTGAGACTGCACTGGAGTCCCTCTGATGGAGGAGGTGTCACACCAGAACACTTCAGGGACATGACGTAACCCAGGCCTGTTTGTCTTGGGAATGACAGGTGTCACTCTGACCCCCCCCCCCCCCCCACACACACACACACACACACACATCATAAAAAAACACCTGCAGGATGCTCCCACCCACTCTCAGCCATAAACACCATAGACACCAGTCGTTTACATTTGAAGCTATGATAATTAAAGGATCTTGTGTGTGTGTGTGTGTGTGTGTGTGTGTGTGTGTGTGTGTGTGTGTGTGTGTGTGAGTGTGTGTGTGTGTGTGTGCGGTGGGTGGAGTGAAGGATGATCCAACCATCTTTAGGCCCTGGAGGAACCATAGAAATTCCAGCTGTGATTGGCTGGGCGGGTCCACATGGGGGGGGCGGGTCCAGGTGGGGAACAGGTCCGTCTGCTATGCAGTATGACCCTGATAACCCCAGTCAGACATGCCCTGGCCCCCTGGTGCCTAGCCCCCGGGCAGCACCCTGACACCAGTCCCCAGCCCCCAGCCCCCAGCTCCAGACCCAGCCATAGCCCTGGCCCCAGTCCGTGTCCCAGCCCCAACCCCAGTCCCAGCCCCCAGCCCCCAGTCCCTGGTCCCAACCCCAACCCCAAGCCTTATCCCTCAAATACCCGATGTAAATCAGCTACGCCATCGAAAAGATAGCAATTGGACAACTTGGGCGGTGGGGGAGAGGGGGGAGGGGAGTGATGAGGAGTGAGTTTGTTACCTGTGAGTGGACGTGGTTACCTGTGCACCTGTATGTGACGAACTCTGGAGAATGCCTTCTAATACAGGTGTGTCAGAGGGAATCTAATATCTAAAGATATGTTCCATTCCCACAAATCATCTTCAGATGCTGCTGTGGTGAGACAGGTGACAGGTGACAAGTGACAGGTGACAGGTGTGTGTCTGTTACGGGAAGCTTTGATGTTGTGGAGGGAGATTTTCATGCATCTCTCATGCATCTAACCAGTAAATATGTAATTATTTATGTAACCTTCTGACTTCTGGTTGACACAAACTAGTAAATCACTGCCTACTTACTGTGTGTCCACCCCTCCATCCGCCCGTCTCTGTCTGTCTGTCCGCCTGTCTGTCTGTCTATCTGGAGACTGGTGGAGGTCGACCTGTCCTCCTCCACCAGCCTCTCCTACAACACGTCAACAAAATAGTTTTGTCTTTCATCTGAATGCAGAGTTTACAATCGTTTATAATCACACATTACAGATGAACATATGAAACATATTTTATCCTGCCACTACCGCTTTCTAGTTGTTGTTGACGTTTTCCATCGCTCACGCTCTAGTTGTTGTTGACGTGTTCCATCGCTCACGCTCTCCTGTCAATATTCCCAGAACAACATCTCATCCAGCCTCCATGCTGTGCCGCTGTTAGGATGTGTTTTCATTGAGTATACACTTTAAACACTTTATATGAAATAACTAATCAAACCAATGTGTCATTTAGACTGTTTACTCTCTCCCATCTTCTCTGCCTTGTAACATCTTGTAACATGTCACTTGAACTGAACGAAGGACAGACTTAAGGCCGATTTAAAGTTCTGCATCGAATTTACGTGCGTAGCTTACGTTCCCTACGTAAGGGCTCTCGCACTTTACACTTCTGCGTAGGCTGCGCTGCAATTACACCGTCACATCGCTAGGTGGCAGTGTGTTTTCTATGCCCCTGTGCTGTGCCTCTTCCGGTTAGGAAGTCAACGGAGCTCAAAGCTCAAAGCGGCATAATAGCGATCTTTTTGTTGTTATGCTTGTTGTAAATAAAAGTTCTATGATGCATTGAAATGACATTAAACTAAGATAATACGATGGTTATCATACTTTTTCAAATCTTTATTAATAAGTAATTACAGAAAAAGTAAATGACATTTCTATCATGGCTTCCGCATTTTGGCCGATGAGAGAGTCGGAATCTTGTCTGAATCATGTGCTACCAAGCGGACCAATCACAGAGCTGACGCGCTGACACGTACTTAGATTTTTTGAGAGGAGCACATTCAAGGCTACGCACGGTCACGCGGGACTACGTAAGCTTACGCGTAGCCTACGGAGTCGACTTTACGCAGAACTTTAAATCGGCCTTTAGACCATGGGTCAATGGGTCCTCAGAATACTCAGAACTGACAGAGAATCAGCTCCTTATGGGGCAGAGTTAGAATGTACATGGCTGGGGTACCCTTCAGGGTCAAGTAGGCTGAACAGAGCCATTGTCAATAGTTATGATTTGTGTTAGACAGATGTTTGCTTGATCATCAATATTCTGTCTATAAAGGGAACACTGCATGTGGCCATGACTGTGTGTGTTCTCCCCCTGTGAGAGAACTTACCTGCAGCGCTGCAAAGGAATAAATCATTCTTCAATTGTCTACCTTGAGCAAGAATCCTTAATTACTTTGGGTTACTACCAATCTCGGGCCACCACCCATCAATAATACTTATTTAACAGCCGCCAAATGCATTCTCCTGTCTTCACCTGACACGCTACAGGATGCAGCACATCTCAGATCTGTGACAGTGCTCCCTATGGTGTGGCTGAGAGGTAACAGTCTGGATGTATCTCCATGGCTTCACTCATGTGTGTATACTATGTGGTCATACCCTAGAACACTGTTATAGCCGTGGATACAGAATTAAGAATGACTCATTCTAATTCTATATCCACAGATACTATAGTTCTAATTCTATGGTTCTTCTACCCAGAGTGGTGTATTAAAAGACTGGCACCAATGGGTTTTATTGGATGATAAACCTGGCAAGGTTACCTGGTAACACGTAAAGGAACTATTTGCCGTTGGCCAATAGAAAATGGCCCTTCATTGGCGCCACTCTTCTTCATAGAGCACTCTGGTTGAAACCATAGAAACAGACTTGTAATTCTATGGTATCAACCTGGGATAGACTAGTTTTCACTCCTCTCCTGGGTAGTGATGGAGGTAGAAATCGGAGGACAGGCTCATTGTAATGTATGGAATTAAATATAATAATAAAAACATGTCTTCCTTTCTCTTGCACTGTGACTGGTGATGGCACTTGTTCTTATGGAAGGTTTGACACATGATGACTGTTGCACAATAGACAAATGTACATCAGCTAAATTACTTAAATGTAAAAATTAATAAGGAATAGTATCAACCATGTGTGTCCTCATTCCGTTCCATGCATTACAATGAGCCTGTCCTCCGATTTCTACCTCCACCAGCCTCCCCTGGTATGAGGCCTTTGCCCAGACTAACAAGTTAAATAGTAGCTGTTGCCATGAGAGCCCATTTGCCTGAAAAGTGTCACAACTCATACATTACACATACATATTATGCTTCACCATCTCTCTCGTTTGCAGATTGAATAAGAATTTGTGACAGTTATTTTCCATTGATACATATTCCACTCGTCAAAACGGCACGTCCTATCAAACAGAGGCCTGGTCAGTGTAGCTCTCTACTCCCTCTACTGGTCACACCATGTCATGTCTAGTGATGGATGTGTTGGCTGACAACGGTCGGTTTTTTTCCTGAATAACTCAGCAAATACAGGCCGTTTCTCCCTCAGCTCTGAGACAGAGAGAGTAATCCATGTTTTTTATGACTAGAATGCTTGATTATTGTGACACTCTCCTGTCTGGTCTACCAGAAAGGTATGTAGCCTAAGTAAGTAAGTAAAGCTGTATTTATATAGCGCCTTTCGTACATGAAATGCAACTCAAAGCACACACAGTATCCCTCAGATGCTCTGGCCTTTTAACTATTTAATCACGATTTAACTATTTAATAACTATTTCACTATGTAATAACGAGTTAACTATTTAATAACTATTTCACTATTTAATAACGAGTTAACTATTTAATAACTATTTCACTATGTAATAACTATTTCACTATTTAATAACGAGTTAACTATTTAATAACTATTTCACTATCTAATAAGCCCAAGACCAAGAGACATGGCGGGGCAGCTTTCACCCCCAGTCTCTGTCTGGACCAGCCTGCCAGCGGACCTGAGGGGGCCGAAACTGCGGACAGCAGCCTTGCTTTCACGAAGGTCGCTTTATTCTTTGTCTTTTAGTTATTTTAGCCCATCCTTTCTTCCGTTTTTCTTGTGACAGCTGCTAATTATGTCACAGTGACTCATGGCCATATAGTACATGAGAGGCGTGCACGTGTTCCCTTTGGTCTTTAAAATGCGTTACACAAGATAAACCGTTTATTGTCCTCCTACTTCAACCATACAAAAACACAATCAATTGACTATAATCACAGGACTGTACAACACCAGGGCCTGCGTATGAACACAGCGGACTGACGCAGTGGGCCGATCCAAAACGCCCCGGGGAGCGCATGACACCGGCGGAAAGCATGCGTGGCATGCCTCTCTAGTCAAGATATGATTGATGCTGTCACATTAACTATTATGTTGCTCCTTTGGGTAGATCGAGGGATGGACCAGGTTGACGCCTAGTTTAATTTTAGACATGGGAAAATACAAAGCATAGACCGATCCCAAAATGATGGCTATGACTGCCAAAGACATAGAACCCGAACCCGAACCCGCCTACCAGGGGAGGCTGGCGGAGGCGGATATCAGAGGACGGGCACATTGTAACGCACGGAACGGAGTATCAATTGATGCCATTCTTAATTCCGCTCCATACATTGATTACAACGAGCACGTCCTCTATCTGTCTCCACCAGCCAGGGAGGCCTAATGTGTCTATGGGTATTTATTATTGATATAATGAGTTATGGATTGTCACTTTCCAGTTATGGAAAGTTATGGATTAATTTGTCACTGGTGTAAGAATCCATTCTGGCGTAAGAATGTCTCGCTGTCGCCGCCTGTTGGGTTGATGAGATACTGCAGGGTGCACCTGCTTCTTACACCCTGCCTGCTGAAACGGATCTGGATGGGGGGGGGGGGGGGGGGGGGGGGAACAGCATTATTTATTGCATAAAATCCACGTTTTGGGGGGGTTGAACTATTGACATTAATACGTACATTATTTGTTAACTGCATGGGGGGTTTGTGGAAATAGGGAGAATTACCTTCGTGAATGTTTGAGACATAACTAGTACAGTGAAACAGTGGTGGCAATGTGTAGAATAATGCACAGTTTGCAAAAAATTGTAAGGAGTCGATATTTCGGTCTGTCAAAATGATTGGGCATGCACTTTATAGATCTTACGTTGCAGTGTGTTGTCCATTTCTTGGAACGTCACCAATTATCTCATACTGCGTGATGCGTAACCACTGTGCGTCACTGCGTCACGCGTAAAAGACCTGCAACAGGTAGAATCCGGAAATAACAAGGATGTAAAAATGGCGTTCCCCTTACCCTGTAGACACTAACGGGAAAACAACCCGGTGATACTCTTCCGTAAACATAAGCTGTATTTTAAGGAACACATGATGTGCCGGGAATCCGGACGTGCACTTGCTGTTGACCGTTAGCTGTTTGCTTCCTTACCGGAATGGCAGGAGTGGAATTCACCCGGTTCGATGGCAGCTCCTACACGGTGAGACGAACGCTGCGGCAGGATGACAACATGTCGTGACTGTCCTGCCCTGTGGAGACACACACACCGGGGGGCTGCAAAGACATGACACATTTGACATATTATTGTGCCTCTTTATCTTGGAGCTAGGTGTCCAACATTTGACTTCGTTGTTTGTTTGTTTGTTTTTACAAATGGTGATGGACATTATTATAGTTTCTGTATGGTATCAACATTTATTGGTTTTCTGTTCAGTGTGTATCTGACATGGTATTTAACACCCGTATAGTCAATACAGTAAATGGATGTCTTTAGGACTCCTCCCATGGGTGGGTACTGACTGTAATCACCTATGACTGTTCAGACAAACCTGCTCATCTACCACACACACACACACGCACGCACACGCACGCGCGCACACACACACACACACACACGCACACACACACACACACACACACACACACATACACACACACACACACACACACACACACACGCATACATACACACACACGTACATACACACACTCAAAGCCTATCAAATACAACCAAAGCAAATACAATCGATCTTGTCACTAAGGTATGTGTTTTCTCTTGTGTGTGTGTTTGGGTTGCAGGAGAACCTCATCGGGACCCTGCTGGCCATATTTGGTAATGTGCTGGTCAGCATCTCGCTATGCATCCAGGTACGTCAGCTCAGCTCCCTGTGAAACCCGCATCCTCTGTTCCCTGTGTTGACCCTAGCAAGGCGTGTCCCTACCTGATGGGTAATGGTGCGGGATCAGAGACATTCACTAAACACACACTGCTTTCTGCTCCCAAAAGCCCAGTAAAATCAGGCTTTATTTATAGTACATTTTCACAGCGTCCCGATACACTTTACAGTTGACAAGATCAGATATACAGTGCACTGATAATAAAAAAATAAAAAAATAATAAATGTAAAAACTGCACAGATTTATATCAACAACTCTATCACTGAGACTGCCATTGGCCCCTGGCCTAAGCTAGATTACTCTTCCTGCTACGACTGGTGGATTGATGATTCACTTGCTTAGTCAAATGTATTGATTGTAAAGTCGCTTTGGAATAAGGCGTCTGCTAAATGCCAAAAATGTAAATGTAAATGTTAACAACTGTAATATTTCCTGCCTATTTGTGTCGCTTCTACAGAAGTACACACACACACACACACACACACACACACACACACACACACACCAGCCCAGACTCACACAGACAGTAATTACACACACTCACACACACAGACACACTCACACACACACACACACAGACACACACACACACACACAGACACACACACACACACACACACACACCTGCCCAGCCTCACACAGACAGTAATTACACACACACACACACACACACACACACACACACACTCAACTGTTTCTGTCGCTTCTACAGAAGTACAGCCACCTGTCTCTGGCGGGGGCGAAGGACCCCCGGGCGTTCTACTGGACCAAGACGTGGTGGGTCGGGCTGGTCCTGACGGTCCTGGGGGAGGGCGCCAACTTCACCTCCTACGCCTTCGCCCCCCTGGCGCTGCTGGCGCCGCTCAACGCCGTGTCTGTCATAGGTACCGACACATCGCCCAGGCTGGGTCACCCCCCACACAGATTAAACCCAGGGTTCCCGCGCTGGTCTTAAAAAACCTTAAAGTCTCAAATCCAGCATTCTAATTTATAAGGCCTAAAAAGGCCCCAAATTTCAGTTATTCGGTCTAAAAATGAGGTGCTAGGTCTTAAAAAGTAGATCCTGCAAGGAAATCAGTCCGACCACATCTATTTACGTGGAATCTAATCAATCTAATCACATCTAATCAAACTGGAACCAAAAAAATGCCAATTCGCTTCCTTTTTTGTCTGTATGGCAGTGAAATCCCTAATTTCATCACCTTGAGGATGACAAAAATCTATCATATGGTGTCGCGAATAGGTCTAAAATTATATCAAAGAGGTCTAAAAAAAGGTCTAAAAAGGTCTTAAATTTCACTTGTTGAAACTTGTAGGAACCCTGTAAACCCCATCCTGGACTAACATGCATCTTTAATGGAGATTTACTGTTGAACATTGTATCAAATCCAGTGTTAATCTGTGTCTGGGGAACTGGTACTTGGCTGTCCAGGGGATGTCTTCTCGTTGGTGGATGTAGGAGTTGTTGGTCTGAGGCAGAAATCTAATATTTAAACAGACTGAAGTTTAGAAATGCAATACACACATATTCTGAGTAAACTGATCATGTGTCTAATCTGTCATCATAATATTTTTGTTTTTCCAGCAAGTTCGATTTTAGGTTTCATTTTCCTCCGTGAGAAGTGGAAGCCGAAGGACTTCCTAAGTAAGTTGAACACGTAGGTGTTATCTACCAAGGTCCTGTACTGTATAACACGTGATACTGACATTCCCTTCTATGTAAATAGTATGTAACCCATGTATGTAAATAGTATGTACATTATCCTATCACTATGCAAATACACCACTTGACCCACCGCACACATTCTCTGTCTATACAGGATATTGTATTTGGGAAATGTGTGTGTTTGATACCATTCCCCATTCCGTTCCATGCATGACAGCAACCCCATCCTCCGATTTCTACCTCCGCCAGCCTCCCCTGATGTTCTACCTCCTTTAGCCTCCCCTTCCACATTGGGGGAATGATACATTTTTGTTGTTTTCCCCTCTTATGATGACTGATGGACAGATGATTCACTTACTGTAGACAAATGTAGTTGTTGTAAGTCGCTTTGGATAAAGGTGTCAATGTCAAAAATGTAAATGTGATGTAAATGTTAACGGTGACATCCCTGTGTGTGTGTGTGTGTGTGTGTGTGTGTGTGTGTGTGTGTGTGTCTGTGTCTGTGTCTGTGTCTGTGTGTGTGTCACCAGAACGCTACGTGTTGCTGTTCCTGGGGTGTGTCCTGACGGTGGGCGGGACCTACCTCTTCGTCACGTTCGGACCCAACTCCCACGAGCAGCTGAACGCCGGGAACGTCATCAGACACGTGATTGGCTGGCCTGTGCTGCTGTACCTGGTGAGAGGGAGGGATCTACTGATGACAATAGAATAATAGGATAAAATAGACATCTGAAACATTATATGCAGTAACAACAGTCCAGTAAGATTGAACATCCCCAGCCTGACTCTGATCACCCCGATTGAGCCAGCTGGAGAAGTTGTACAGTCTTATTGGGGCAGGCAGAAAAGATCTCCTGTAGTGCTCCTTAGTGCAGCGTGGTTGGAGTAGTCTGTTGCTAAAAGAGCTTCTCCACCCTGCCACAGTGTCATATGGGGGTGGGGGGAGGTGGGGGGGGGTTGTCCATGTCCATGTCCATGTCCATGATTGTCCAGGTTAAAGGTGTGAAAAGGTTAACGTTGTTCATGGATTAGAACCAGTGTCTTATTCAAGTTGGGCATGTTATTATTACTGTTTTATTCAGCTTATTGATGTTTCATAATGTTATTATTCATGTCTGCCAGGTTATTGTTTGAGCTGACAACCACATTGGTGACCACGTTGGTCAGTCCATGTTCTGGGCCTACATTGTTGCCATGGAGATAATTGGCCTTTTATGTCCTTATTATACGTTATGTAATTATGTCACTGCTGTAGCATCTCATCTGTTGTTGTTGTTGTTGTTGTTGTTGTTGTTGTTGTTGTTGACAGCTGGTGGAGATCATCATGTTCTGCCTGCTGCTCTACTTCTACCACCAACGCCGCGCTAACTACCTGGTTATCATTCTGCTGCTGGTCGCCATCCTCGGTACGCTCAGACATTAATATTTGAACCATTTAGCCGACGCTTTTATCCACAGCGACCGACAATGAGAGATTACAGGGAGAGTCTCCCTGGAGTAACTCAGGGCTAGGTGCCTCACCATTACCCCTTCCAGTTGTTTGGCCATTCTAATGTTATTGCGTAGACCTGGTGCTCAATATTTGTCAGCTGCAAATGCGTTCCCTCAACACTTCACGCATAAGGGATGTTGTGTTCATTCACTATTATACCAACCTTCACAAACCGCCCACAGGGCAACGCCTCCCTCAACACCTCCCTCAACCCCTCCCTCAACACCTCCCTCAACACCTCCCTCAAACACCTCCCTCCACCCCTCCCTCAAACACCTCCCTCCACCCCTCCCTCAACCTCTCCCTCAACCCCTCCCTCAACCCTCAACACCTCCCTCAACACCTCCCTCCCTCAACACCTCCCTCCACCCCTCCCTCAACCCAGTGTTTCCTCTATATGCATTTATTGGTGAGGGGCCGCCACAAATGAATTTCCTCCGCCACTAATTGATTCAGTCCACTAAAAAAAAACATTTTAGCTGATTAAAATATATCTGATCCTAGATCAGCGCTATAATGGATGTTGACTAAAAGTGCACCTAAATCCACGCCCATCTCTCTCTAACCGCTGATCCAAAATCAGATTAATGACATTAAACATTCAGTTGACACAAGCTACTTCTGATTGGTCTAAATGTGAACCGGCATGAGAACCGTGCAGACTCAACCATCCCTGCTCAGCAGTCTTACCTGCCGAAATGCTCGGGCGCCTGTGTTTTCTCCTCGCAAATAACGGGCTAAAAGTCACCGGTAGTACCATCTAAAAGATACAAAAAGCTGATCTAGCTAGCTAGGTGCACAAATAAGATATCACGTTAAATAACTTCGAAAAATTAAACGAAAACAGCGACAGATGGATGGATTTTTCAAGAAAAAAGATGTCCCAGACACTTCAAACATTGCTGAAGCTAGCAGTGGCTATGAGCGATCCGAAACGGCATGAACGTTTATGGCGGGGTACCACCACCACCAGCTACAACTACAGCGGGAGAACAAGCAGCAGCTACTGTGCGCTGTGGTATGTACACCAACATATATTACTTTCGTTTGTTACTTTTATTTGGACTTTGGATTTTAAGACCACTTTAATTCATGAAAAGGTCCAGAGTTTCTTGTTGCAAACGGAGGAAGGACAAACAACAGGTGCGTTGAAACCAACACCCAATCATGCCAGGACGATGGCTAATTTTATAATTTTGATAGACATGATAGCCATCACATCTACTGTAGTTGAAAAACTGTCCAAGTTGGAAATACTCGGAAACTTTCGCCAAGTTGGACATACTTTTCCTGTTGTGTTTGAGACGGAGCCAAGACTGCTCGTTTAGAAGGACATTGGATCCGTGAGTAACGTAAACCTTCAGAGCTGATGGATGGAAACCGGTATCACATTTATATTCTATATTTTTTTATTATTTTTTTTGCCATCCTCCCTCTAGTTTTGGTTGAAATTAGGTCGTTGTTTTGAGCGCGCGTGCGCGTTTCATGCGCGTGCACGCGGAAAGAAATTGGGGCTCTCCGCCACTAATGTAAAAATTCCTGGAGGAAACACTGCTCAACCCCTCCCTCAACCCCTCCCTCAACCCTCAACACCTCCCTCAACCTCTCCCTCAACACCTCCCTCAACCCTCAACACCTCCCTTAACCTCTCCCTCAACCCCTCCCTCAACCCTCAACACCTCCCTCAACACCTCCCTCAACCCCTCCCTCAACACCTCCCTCCCTCAACACCTCCCTCAACCTCTCCCTCAACCCTCAACACCTCCCTCAACCCCTCCCTCAACACCTCCCTCAACCCCTCCCTCAACACCTCCCTCAACCCCTCCCTCAACACCTCCCTCAACACCACCCTCAACCCCTCCCTCAACCCCTCCCTCAACGCCAAATCCCCAAGGGAGGCTGGTGGAGGCAGAAATCGGAGGACTGACTCATTGTCATGCATGGGACGGAATGAGGAATTTTAACAAACACACAACGTGTGTCAACGTCCATCCTCCGATTTCTACCTCCACCAGCCTCCCCTGGCCTGTCCTCATGCTGCCCCCCCCCCCCCCCCCCCCCGCCGTCTCCACTGCTTTCCTCTGATTAGATCAGAGTACGGAGAGGCCTGTGATCAGAGGAGAGGAGGGGAGGAGGCGGGAGGGAAGGAAAGGAGAGGAGAGGAGAGGAGAGGAGAGGAGAGGAGAGGAGAAGAGAAGATGACAGACACTCTATCAGACCAGATGCTCCACAGTGAGAGGTAGATCTGTTAGTAACCAGCATCAATCACCCCCTCCCCCGTGTTCCCAGGCTCAGTGACAGTCATCACAGTGAAGGCGGTAGCAGGCATGCTGGTCCTCAGTATCCAGGGCAACATGCAGCTGGGCGACCCCATCTTCTACGTCATGTTGGTCTCCATGGTCGCCAGCATCGTGTTCCAGGCTACGTGAGTGTCTGTGCTTAGAATGCTTTTGATTGGCTGAATCTGTGGATAGATAGATGAATAGATACTATAGATAGAGAGATGGATAGATACTATAGATAGATAGATGGATAGTTACTATAGATAGATAGATGCTATACATAGATAGATAGATGGATAGATACTATAGATAGATAGATGGATGGATAGATACTATAGATAGATAGATGGATAGATGCTATAGATAGATAGATGGGTAGATACTATAAATAGATAGATGGATAGATGCTATAGATAGATAGATAGATACTATAGATAGATAGATGGATAGATACTATAGATAGATAGATGGATAGATGCTATAGATACTATAGATAGATAGATCGATAGATACTATAGATAGATAGATCGATAGATACTATATGGATACATGGATAGATACTATATATAGATAGATAGATGGATAGATACTATAGATACTGTAGGTAGATGGATAGATAGGGAGATGGATAGATACTATAGATAGATGGATAGATACTATAGATGGATAGATGGATAGATACTATAGATAGATGGATAGATACTATAGATGGATAGATGGATAGATACTATAGACAGATAGATGGATGGATACTATAGATAGATAGATAGAGTTTGTATATTGTTGTCAGCTGACTCCTGATGCGTTGCAGGTTTCTCTCCCAGGCCACTCATGTGTATGACTCCTCCCTGATCGCCTGTGGCAACTACATCCTCTCCACCTGCTTCGCCATCACTGCAGGTGAGGCTGTCTGCCTGTCTGCCTGTCTGCCTGTCTGTCTGTCTGCCTGTCTGTCTGCCTGTCTGTCTGTCTGTCTGCCTGCCTGTCTGTCTGTCTGACTGCCTGCCTTTCTGTCTGTCTGCCTGCCTGCCTGTCTGCCTGTCTGTCTGTCTGCCTTTCTGTCTGTCTGCCTTTCTGCCTGCCTGCCTGCCCGCCCGCCTGTCTGTCTGCCTGTCAGTAAAAACAGATAAAAACAATACAAACGTTTTTTTTCACTTCCTGTTGTGTGCAGGAGCCATATTCTACCTGGAGTTCAACCATGACCACGTCCTCCATATCTGCCTGTTCCTGCTGGGGTGAGTGTTCTAGAACCTTCTGTTATCGTCATCAGTATGTTATGGTGAGTGGTCTAGAACCTTCTGTTATCATCATCAATGGTGAGTGATCTAGAACCTTCTGTTATCATCATCAGTATATGTTATGGTGAGTGGTCTAGAACCTTCTGTTATCATCATCAATGGTGAGTGATCTAGAACCTTCTGTTATCATCATCAGTATATGTTATGGTGAGTGGTCTAGAACCTTCTGTTATCATCATCAATGGTGAGTGGTCTAGAACCTTCTGTTATCATCATCAGTATGTTATGGTGAGTGGTCTAGAACCTTCTGTTATCATCATCAGTATGGTGAGTGGTCTAGAACCTTCTGTTATCATCATCAGTATATGTTATGGTGAGTGTTCTAGAACCTTCTGTTATCGTCATCAGTATGTTATGGTGAGTGTTCTAGAACCTTCTGTTATCATCATCAATGGTGAGTGGTCTAGAACCTTCTGTTATCATCATCAGTATATGTTATGGTGAGTGGTCTAGAACCTTCTGTTATCATCATCAGTATATGTTATGGTGAGTGGTCTAGAACCTTCTGTTATCATCATCAATGGTGAGTGGTCTAGAACCTTCTGTTATCATCATCAGTATATGTTATGGTGAGTGGTCTAGAACCTTCTGTTATCATCATCAGTATATGTTATGGTGAGTGGTCTAGAACCTTCTGTTATCGTCATCAGTATGTTATGGTGAGTGTTCTAGAACCTTCTGTTATCATCATCAGTATGGTGAGTGATCTAGAACCTTCTGTTATCATCATCAGTATGGTGAGTGTTCTAGAACCTCTGTTATCGTCATCAGTATATGTTATGGTGAGTGGTCTAGAACCTTCTGTTATCGTCATCAGTATGTTATGGTGAGTGTTCTAGAACTTTCTGTTATCATCATCAGTATGGTGAGTGTTCTAGAACTTTCTGTTATCATCATCAGTATGGTGAGTGTTCTAGAACCTCTGTTATCGTCACACTGAGGTGAAGTGTAAAGTGTCGTCCCATCTCCGTAGATGTGCGTTCTGTTTCCTGGGCGTGTTTCTCATCACCAAGAACAGGAAGAGAGGCAAGGCCTTCGAGCCCTACGTCACCATGGACATGGTGCAAGGTTGGTAGAGACAGCACCCTGCACCCTGCACTGTGTCTGAGTCTACTGATGTCTTTCTTCTGAAGGCGTCAAAGTACTTCTTACATTTGTACATTTGATAACTTTTTATACTTCCTTTATACTTCCTCTGTTTTAAATGAATAAAGGACTTGAAAGTAATGCATTTTACGCACAGCTTCAAACACCCAGTGTTTTTTTTTTAACCTGTGTTTGTGTTTTGTGATAGTCTTTGGGTGCATTCGTAAATGCACTCCGAGAGCGCCGGAGCGCACCCGGGGTGCCCTCTGACCCATTCGGAAATTAACTGATTTCAGTTGAAACCAAAACACCCTGAGCGCTCAGAGCAGATTTCCAGAGCGTATTTACGAATGCACCCTTTGTTAGAACAGTGGGGTTTGACTCTCTTCTTCTCCTAGGAGTCCCCACCATCCATGACCGAGGTCAGGTGGTGCAGCCCGACTACGGCGGGTCCTTCTCGTACGGCGCCCTGGTCAACAACGACAGCGCCGGGCCCGCCACCCTGCCCGTGGACCTGCGGGCCCGTGTACCCAGCTCCTCTGCCCCCCCCTACAGGTCGGCTGACCCCAAGTACGACTGAAAATGCTCCAGAAGTGACCTTTCACCCCAAAACCCAACCCCCCCCACCCCCACCCTCAAAGGAAAAACTTGATTTTGTCATTTGGGTAAACTATCCCTTTCCACCCCACCGCCACCCACACACCCAAGATTAGTGGACAGTGAGGCAAGGACTCAGTTGGGGTAAAGGGGGGGGGGGGTCTACTTCTTCAGCTCCACTCCTCCTCTCTCCATCCCTTCGTTTGAACCTCAAGAATCTTTAGAGCAGGGGAGGCTGGTGGGGGTAGAAATCGGAGACGGGGCTCATTGTGTAATGCATGGAACGGAATAAGGAGTCTATAAGGTATAAGGTATTAAACACCCGTTCCGTTCCACACGTTACCACGAGCCCGTCCTCCGATGTCCGCCTCCTCCAGCCAGAGAAGGACCCTGGACGTAGCAGACACTGGACATGGACAGCGTGGACATAGACAATCATACCATCACTGTGACGTCATGTGCCTTAATGCAGACTGCCTTCCTGTCATTCCTGGTGTTGGTGTTGGCCTCATACTGTAAGGCTTATCTACTGTACCCAACGTCCTGTATCTACCCTGTATACTACTGGTCGATGTGGCTAATCCTGCCGCTTAGCAGGGGAGGCTAGTAGAGGTAGAAATCAGAGGACGGGCTCATTGTAAATGCATGGAATAAGGAACGGTGTGAAACACGTGTTTGATGCCGTTCCCTCATTCCATTTCGTGCAGTACAATGAGCCCGTCCTCCGATTTCTACCTCCGCTAGCCTCCCCTACTCCATACTTGGATACACTTGCCAATGAACACTCCCACTCTCACAATGTCTGCCTCTGTGTTTTAGGATACTAGTAGAAGTTACTCTGCGATTCTGCCTATGATATTAATCTGTATTCTCTCTCACACACACACACACACACACACACACTTTCTCAATATGACCAAAGCTGTAGCAACTGTTATTGTTTTAATTTATTTTTATTAGTAATAACATTTGGTTTTTTAATGTCTTTGTGTGGTAGCTTGACTCTGGAAGGAGGTGTTAATTATGATGATGATGATGATGATGATGAGGTTGTTAATCATGGTACTCAGCCTTAAAATGCACAACACTGTATGTGAACGTGTGTGTGGATGTCAGGTCTAACTGGAGGAGGTGGGGGAACATGTAGAACAGGTAGACTAACTGTATTTATTCAACTGTATTTATGAACGCTGTGTGTGTGTGTGTGTGTGTGTGTGTGTGTGTGTGTGTGTGTGTGTGTGTGTGTGTGTGTGTGTGTGTGTGTGTGTGTGTGTCGCACACCGTGTACCATTAGACCCAAAGCTCATACTATCCACAGGGAAGTCAGACGGTAAGGCTACTGAGTAAACTAACAGAATGTGAATGCGTTCCTGTCACAACGATGACATTCTCCAGACTGCTGGGTGTGTTCTATACTCGTGGTTTAACACTATCGCCATACTGTATTGCTCTAATTACTGGACATATAAACCTATACTTGTAGAAGTAAATACAAATAAAAACTGACTTTCAATGTTTCCTTGTGTCTGAGTGATGGATTCTGTACGGCGGTCCAGTTATTGTGTGATGATGAAACTCTTCAACTTCGAAGCGCGGCAACAAGTGGGTTTGGGAACTCAACACACACACACACACACACGTCCTGCATACACACAGTTTACAACCATACAGCACCACCTGTAGGAACTAGTTAACAGAATAGTTGTTGCACTGTGTAAGTAAGCGGCCGCCTAGTGGTGATTTTAGGATTGACTGTGTGTGTACCCTTGTCTAAATGTAAGGGGTATGGTATGTGGACGGTGGTTGAGGTGGGGGGGGGGGATATCCCTTATTTTCCCTTATTTTTTGGAAAATATCCCTTATAGCATACACGTACAGAAATTACAACATAATAAAACAAAATCAAGAAACACAATTAGAGCAGGGCACCATGACGAGGCTTGTTTCAACTGTGGACTGACTGGCAAGGTGTCTTCTCCAAGTATATACAGCTGCAGGCATCACGCGCATCACCCGGACGCTTGATGGACCATATTTGGTTGGAGCGCGTCATCATACCGCGCCTGCATATTTGCATATTGCGCCTGCATATTTGCATATTTGGTTCGGACTACGTCATCGCCTTACTACGGTGGCAAACATCTTAGTTACAGTCATACACAAGTTACAGTCATATAATGAATATGAATGAATGAATGAATCTTTATTTCGAACATGATTTAAAAATAAAAATAATAAATAACTAATATGTAGAGTACAGTCCTATCAATTGTTCGAAAAGGAGTAGGAAGAAGCCTGTCCTACCCCTGTTTATACTTAACAGTTATGCTTACATTATATAATCCAGTTAATTAATACATATATTTCAGTATCATCCGTTCTAATACTTTTTCATTCTTAATATTGACACAAAATAAATAAATAAACATCACTTTTCCATTCTTAATAAGTATTAAAAAGTATTTTCACGATTTTATGAGGTTTTACATTTTGTAGGTATTTTTCTGAATTAGACTCTGTCCAAAGAGTCCACACCTTGAAGGTCAATTAATTTGATAATCTGTCGTATCACATCTTGTTGCACCACGAATCCCATTCGAATGGCACGAAGATGCATCCAAGGACCAATAAACACTAATAAATTCTGACTTTAATCTCAGAAATTCTGACTTTTTATCTCAGAAATTCTGACTTTAATCTCAGAATATTATAAACCCCCCCCCCCCCTTTCTGTCCCTGTGAAATAAACAATAAACTAAACTAATACTCTTCCGTACTACTCTTCAGTACATGAAGATGTCTGAAAATGTCAACAGACCAACTGTTGGTGTGAGGGGGGGGGGGGGGAAACACTGTTGTGTCCAGGAAGTTCCCTTCTCAGGGATGGAGGATGAGACATGTTTAAGTGTGTTTCTGGCGCCCCCTAGTGGAGGTGAGAAAGCACTGCAGCATGCTCCCTAGTGGAGGTGAGAGAGCACTGCACCATGCCCCCTAGTGGAGGTGAGAGAGCACTGCACCCTGTAGGACTCATCAGGCTAAATAGGCGCCAGGTGCGCCAGCGGAGGAGAACCTGAGAAGGGTTGTGATGTTCAACCACACACGTCTCGTAGCAGCCTGTTCCTTAGTCTTTAATGGATGTTAGTATGTTATATTTGTAACCACTGACTCACAGTAAGGACCATTTGAGTTTGTTTTCTTTTAAGTATGGCAAAGGTGTATGTCTGCGTGTGTGAGGGAGAGAGAACGCAGGCTTTTCTTATTTCATTCTGAACACGCGGACATCATCTTCATCATCTCTTCATCTTCATCATCTCTTCATCTCCTCTCCATGGGAAACTACAGAACTGTGAGTCGTTTGAAGGATGCACGTTGTTACTCGCACAATACTCGTGTTCAAGTTTAAATAACCACACTAATAGTTGAAAATCAACCTGATATCAGAGTTCAGAGAAACCGGTCGCTGCTTCATTCACCCGCCCGGTAATGAAAACCTTTGCCTTTTATTGACTGTATTATTTTCTAAATGTATCTTTTAATGTTAGTTGATTAATCTATATATTGTATATTTGTATATGTATTTACTTGTTTAAGTCTTAATAGTATGAGATCGTTATTTTGTTAAAGCACTTTGAGCTGCAACGTTTGCAGGAAAAGTTATATACAAACATAGGTTATTATTATTATTATTATTATTATTATTATTATTATTGTAGGCCTATTGGACGTTGTGATAAACTTTGGATTTGGAACAGTTCGATTGCCGTCTGTGGATATCTGCATGGCTGATGTATTGAAAGTGATTCGCTGTGAAATTAGACCTCAAGCTGCGTGCACACAGGGCCATTGCGTTGCACCGGAAGTCATTCATCTCAATGGGGCCGTTGCGTTGATCAGTTGCCTTGCTCTGCATTGCGTTTCTTGACCGTCAGGGTGCGGCAATCAGTCCCAAAATTTCAGCTTTTTGCGTTGCGTTGGATCCGGAAGTAAACCGGAAGTAGTTTCTTGCCCGGAGCTCTCGCCTCAGATTTTAAATCCTCAATTTTGGCCGCCATTGGCTAAAATCTGTAATTTGGCTCTACAAGTGTTAATATGTCATTTTATGAAGTTTTTATATGTTTTCAGGCGAGAAAGTAACCATATTCACAAAATGTGTCCAGTTTATCAAAAGAACCCGTTTATATATCTGATCTGACGTTTTTCCCCCCACTTCTGTGGGAAACTTCGCTAGCAACACAGAGTTGTTGCGTCTGCATCGCACGTTGAAGTACGTCAAGTCCATCCCACCAGGTTGCGCCAGAACGACGCAACCCAATGGCCCTGTGTGCACTCGGCGTTAGACATTAGGGCCTATTATGACTCTAAGGTCAAGCTTGCTTACGGCCAAGCTCCACCATGGCCATCGAGCGTTGCGTCTAATGTGCGTTGCGTCCGAAATTGGGATCAAATGCATTGTAATCAATGAAAGGTGCTCCACCTGCTGCGTTGTGTCAGCGTTGCGTTGCGTCAGCGTTGCGTCCGATGGCTGCGTCCAAAGTAGACATTCAAAAAAGTTTGATTTTTGACAGTGGACGCAGACGTCACAATTAGGGATGCACGATATGCATTTTTTCCAACCGATACCGATAACCGATGTTTACCCGCTTCTCGTGGCCGGTAACCGATATGATAACCGATATGAGAACAGATATAATTTCACAGTTGATAACCTGTAGTTCATGCACACCTGAAGGTAAGAAAGGCTATGTAGTGAGCAAAGATTGATGATTTAATATTCCATAGTGATCTCACCAAATCTAACTTACATCAGTATTGTTAACACAACAAAGAGAACACTTCTGACTCTTCAAATGTTGAAATCATTTTAAGCCTCTTTCACACATAGTTCCCTGTATCTTCAATAGAATCCCAAGCTGTGCCGTCCAGCCATTTTCGCCGTTCACTCATGAGTCAAATGCCGGTAGATTCGCGTCTTGCTCTCTTTAACACCTGTCGGCGTTTCCCTGGTTGCGAGATCTAAACTACTAGAACTGAAAGCGGCAGGCACGTAACATCCATATGCTGTATATATAAAGAAATATATTTGACTACCAGTAAGACACCGGAGCACTCGTATCTATAACAAACGCGGAGATTGTATGAGCCCCGCGTCAGTCAGCCTTTCCGTAGAAATACATCGCTCCGTTTTATATCTAACGTTACATGTTTTAAGGCTGATCTGTGCATGATAGTGCTGCATTATGTTGATCTATTTATATCAAATCAAATCAAATCAATCAAATTTTATTTGTTGTAACCAGGGAGTAGCTGAAAAGGACTGTATAATTTAGGAAGGGGCTGGTTATCTAACTAATGGAGCTAAATAGGCAGTATAGGAGGATACAGGCAGGGGGCGCCAGCAAACCGTTAGACTAGCAGTTAATATCGTTAGCATTAGCATTAGCCTTCAAACAACTAGCATTAAGCTTCGTGCACACCAGGTCATTGCGTTGCACCGGAAGTCATTCATCTCAATGGGGCAGTTGCGTTGATCCGTTGCGTTGCTCTGCATTGCGTTTCTTGTCCGTCAGGGTGCGGTAATCAGTCAAAATATTTCAGCTTTTGCGTTGCGTTGGGTCCGTCAAAACAACCGGAAGTAGTTTCTTGACTAGAGCTTTCGCCTTTAGATGTAAAATCCGCCATTGGCGAAAATCTTTAATTTGGCTCTACAAGTGTTAATATGTCATTTTATGAAGTTGTTATATGTTTTCAGGCGAGAAAGTAACCATATATATTCACAAAATGTATCCGGTTTATCAAAATAACCAGTTTATATATCTAATCTGACGTTTTTCCCCCCACTTCTGTGGGAAACTTCGCTAGCCTAGCTAAAGGCTATCATGTATCCTGGGCTTATAAGAGATGATGTTACCCACGTAGGAGCTCATTTTCTATCTAGTCTCCAGACTGGGTACTGAATAACCAGTCACTATTCACCTTATACAACTACTACTACTACTACTACAAGTGTAGTCTACTACTGTTCATGTTAAATCCGTGTGGAGCTAATGCTATCATAGCGTCTCCACAGGCTAGCAAAGATGGCGCCGTTAGCATCACAGACACTATGATAACATCCTCCGTAGTATCTAGTCTATCTCAGTCACAGACATGTTCAACAACAACACGTTTTACAACAAGGAAGGGATACAACTAATAAACATGTTAACTCACTATTCACCTTACATATGTATCAACATGTAGCTGTATCAGCATGTAGCTGTATCAAACTTTTGGTTGGCCAGAGACGGCAAGAATCAATTGCTTCTCCATTGTTAAAACTTTTTGTTCAAACTTCCCCCGCTGTGCACACATGTTGCGTCTGCATCGCATGCGACATGCGTCAAGCCCATCCCACCAGGTTGCGTCAGAACGGTGGGTCACGGTTCGCGGTGTGCACGAAGCTTTAGCATTCAATTAGCATTAGCATTGGAACTACAAACAACTAACACACGGTATTACATATGAACAACACATTTATTACACAAATGGTATCTGTCTATATCTCCCAAAAAATATACCCTCCCTCCCAGCCGGCCACACACGCACTCAATCACTCACTGACAGTCTCGGGCCTGAACAGGCTTATAGTCCAGGGCTGTGGTGCGCGTTGAGGCCTGGTTGGATGGCATGTGCGTCGATGAAGTTAGCCGACGAAAGGGGGGGTGACGTAGCAACGCGGAGGGAAAGGGCCGTCTTCGTGGTCCACCACGAGGTGAAGGGCCCAAGTCCGCGTGGTCCGCGTCGAAGCTCCGCTGGAGTCAGTGTTCAGTCGCAGTCCGCTCGTGGAGGCGACGATTATGTCCAGCTGGCGTCTCGCTTGGTCCAACGTTGAACAGCCGGCTGCTGGCAAGGCGGTCCAACGGGAACACAACTAAACGGGCTACAGTGGTACACTCAATAATCGCTTTCCTGGCGTCTTCAGTTGCTGCACGGTGTGCGGGCTGCTGAATCCGCCATCTTAGATCGGCTTCTCGTTACTATCTCTCGTTCTGCTTCTCTCTCGTTCTGCTTCTCTCGCACACTCTGACTGACTCCGCCCTTCCGTCTCTTATATACACCACCGAACGTAGCATCCGGGTCACGGACACACCCCGGATATACTACGTCATCAAACATATGCATAAACATTACAAGAATAATACATACACTTCATAAAACGTACAGAAATAGTATAGAAAATAACAAAGAAATAACTGGGGCAAAATAGGGCTGGTTTGGGGAAACTAAACTGGCACTAAACTGTGGGCCTTCACAACAGCCGCCCCATGAAACCCTCGGTTTCAGTTAACTAAAGAAGGCACACTGGCTAGGCTGCTCTAGCAGCGTGAGGTATGAGGTGATAGGACCTTGGTCACTCTGCCTGTCTGCCAGGCGGCGCGTGGAAGGGACTGGTCGATCACCAGTACCACGGCACCTTCGGACAAGTGGTCTCTCTCCCTCAGCAGAGTCTTCTGCTTCTCCTCCTTCTCCAGGGCGCGGATGTGCTCCTCGAAGCAGATCAGAGCGTCTTCCTGGTCCATGTTCTCCAGCTCCTCGTACTCAACGAAGGTGGGGTTGTCCAGCAGGTACTGCTGGGCCTCGGACCAGGTGGTGCGGTAGGTGACGCTGGCCATGTTGTCCAGAATGCTCTTCAGCGCCTCCCAGTTCCTCTTCCTGAGCTGCTTGGCTTGTTCCTTCTCCTTCTTAGCCTTGTAGGCCTTAAACGCTTGCTTCTTCTCACTCAGCTTGGGCAGGGCGCTGTAGCGTGGGTCGTTGATGATCATTCTCATGGTTTGCTCCCATGACGCGTCGGATGAACCACCATCCTCCTCCAGAAGCTCTTTGAAGGCCTGCTTGGCCTCCTCTTTTGGGTTCCACTTGTACGTTTTCTTCGCCAACTCCGGCCTTTCCTCCTTGGAGGCGTCTACAATACTGGCTGAGACTTTCATGGCTGACGTGTACTCGACGGAGTGGACGGGTGCGTCAATGCTGACCTCGGCAACGTGAGGGTGCATGGCCACCTGCAGGTGTTCCTCGGCAACAGCTGTTGCCGCCATGGCACGGTAGCGCCACCACCGGGACTCCTTAGTCTGGGAGTTGTAGTAGTAAGGCTTTCCCGTGTCAGACTTGTACTCCTGCCACGGGCACTTAGACAACATTTGCTCAGCAGGAGATTTCAGGTCGTCTGGTTTCTCCCCTGAGGACTGTTTAGTCTCTGTGTTGTAGAAGTAGGTCTTCCCATCCAGAGACTTATGCTCTGTCCACAGAGGCTTCTTCTTTGGTTGGTCATCCTGTGGTGAACCATTTGTGGTACTAACTGTTCCAGGTGCACTGGCAGCAATAGATTCCACTCCAGGCGGTCCGGTTGGTTGGTTTGCTTCTTCGGTTCGGACATGGAGGGATGACGTAGCTCTCCCGTCTCTATCTCTCCCCTCGGTAGCGCCTTGGAGGGCCCACCCAAGCGCAGTCTTAACAGCCATCGGGCAGCCTCGTGGTCCTCTCAGCGGAGGACGGAGCGACACGATCAGTTCAGCGTTGTCCGAGCCGATGAGAAGGGTTGGCTCCGCTCCTTCTATCGGATGTAGGTCTACTCGCCGTAGGTGGGGATATCTTGCGCGTAACCTCTCCAGGGGGTAGTCGTAGCGGGAGAGCGCTAGCTGGTCGGCGGTGAAGACATTCTGAAGCCGATGTCTATCCGACGGCCGCCCCGCCGGGGAGATAGAGAAGTTGATTCTCGCCCCGGTGACCTCTTTAAGGTCGCGACGTATCGTGCGCAGAGTCAGCTTCTCCGCAGTCCCTTGGAGCCCCAACTGGCGCACTGCCCCCTGGAGAAGGATGGTCCGTTCCGACCCGTCGTCCAGAACGGCGTACGTGTCGTACACAGCGTTGTTGTGGTGAAGTCGGACCTTCACCACCTTCAGTAGAACCTTGGAGCCGCTGCTCTGTGGCGAGTCTAGGTAGTAGACAGGGGTTTCCTCTTCCGGTGCGCGACCGGACCTAGGGCTTCTGGTGCCCTCCGTGGACCTTGCGAGGGAGACCTCGTGTAGAATGTTGAGGTGGACCTCCTCACAGCGATTGCACTTTCTCCTCAAGGTGCAGTTCTTAGCCAGATGGTCGCGCCCACAGTTCCAGCACCTCTGGTTCTCCTCGAGCCACCTCTGCTTGTCCTCGGTACTCAGGTTGTTGAAGTCACTGCACTCATTGAACCAGTGCTCGCTGGTGCAGTACGGACATGGCGGTGGACCTCTCCGTCCCTTTTGAGGGGGTTGAGAGGAATCCTTTCCCTCAGGTCGGGCTTTCCTCTCTCTCCGAGGCTCCTCCTCCGTGTGCAGCACTCCTACTGGGCGTCCTCTGTTCGAGCTCGGCCGGTCCCAGCGGTCTCCCTTCTCCCTCTCCTTCTTCGGCTCAGCGTAACCCATGGCGTCTACGTTGGTGTCATGCACTTCCTCCAGTAGGAACTCCGCGAAGGCAGCCATGCTCAGACCCAACTTCCCGGGGTTACGAACGCGCTGCTGTCGCCGGAACCTCTCCTGCCGGAAGCGTGGGATCTTGCGGAGCAGCCGCTCTACGTTGGAGGTGCTGTTGATCTCGCTGGCGCCAGCTGGGCCCTGCGTCTTCAGCATTCCAACCAAGGTGTGCACGCGGAGCGCGAAGTCATCCAGCGCCCGGTCATCCTTGATGGGGGCCTGCTGTTCGAGGGCTTGCAGTTCAGCAAGGGCGTGGTTCCAGGGACGACCGTAGCGGGCATCCAAGTCAGCGAGCGCTCTGGTGTAAGGTGTCGGTGTGGAGGCATGGGCCAGTACCATGTTGTGGGCTCTGGGGTTCCTCACATGCTGAAGGAGAATCGCATATTTGTAGGACTCTGAGCAGGAGTTGTCCAAGAGCGTGTCTAGGCAGATGCGCAGCTCCACATACTGGCTCCTGTCCTCGTCCTTGAAGAAGGGGAACTTGGGTCCCTCCACCTGGGGGAACATCCTGTAGTGGATCATCGGTGCTGGAGTGACGGTCTGGGTGTCCGGCCTGCATGCATTTTGGTGCACTGGAGGACCTAGGGGTGTGCTACGCTCTTGGGGGATGGCTCCCCTCCCGGGCAGCGACGCGGGCTCCCTCTGGGCCGCGTAGCGGTCGGGTCCCTGGTCCTCTTCCTTCCAGGTGGTCAGCTGGGCCTGTAGTTGGACAGTCATGGCGGGGGTCATGGAGCCATCGGCGGGGGGTTCAGGAGATGGCACTCGAGAGGGCCGTGCGGATGATGCTCTGGAGCTACGGGCCGACGGAGTTCTGCTGATGCACACGTCGCGCATGGTCTGCATCATTTCCTCCATCTTCTCTGCGTGCAGTTGCTCTCTCGCCATCTGCCTCTCCGCCGCGCGTTCCGCCCCCTCCATCTGGAGGCGCTCGCGCTCGTACTGGATGCGTTCCCTCTCTGACGCCTCCTGGCGCTGTCTCTCCGCCGCACGTTCCGCTCCGTTCATCTGGAGGCGTTCACGTTCTAGCGCCTCCTGGCGCTGCCTCTCCGCCGCGCGTTCCGCTCCGTTCATCTGGAGGCGTTCGCGTTCGCGTTCACGCTCGAACTGGAGTCGTTCCCGCTCGAACGCCGTCTCGGCCTGTTGGCGCTCCCGCTCTAACGCCATCTCGGCCTGTTGGCGCATACATTCGGACAGCGCGGCACAACTCCCTCTGGAGTGCAGGCTATCCGCCCCAGAGGCAGGACTGCCCACGGAAGCCCTGGACCGGTAGGAAGCCACTGAGCGGCAGGAGCTAGGTCTCGAGCGCGCCGTACTGGGAGGCAGATCGTTAAGGCTGAGGCCCTCCCTCTTCCGCCCGCAGGCGCTGTCGGACCGGGCCTCTCCTTCCTGTTCTTCCGTTTCCACGGCAAAACCCTGCGGTTCTGCCATCTCATCCTCAGGCTGGTGCTCTTTGAGGGCTGTCTCAGTGCTAGCCACCCGCGCGCCGGCGGACACCTCGGCCTCTCCGACCACTGTATCCCGTGGAGTGCGCTCCTCGCTACCACTCAGTGAGCTTTCGAGCTCAAGCTCATACTCCTGTAACCTCGGAGGCAACCGCGGGACTCTCTGTGGTCGTGGCTCTGGCTCAGGGGGCGGAGAAGGGGGGGTAACTGTCTGGTCTGGTTGGCTGCGCTCAGCCATGCTATCACTACACTACCTATCCGGCTCGAAGGACCAATTGTAACCAGGGAGTAGCTGAAAAGGACTGTATAATTTAGGAAGGGGCTGGTTATCTAACTAATGGAGCTAAATAGGCAGTATAGGAGGATACAGGCAGGGGGCGCCAGCAAACCGTTAGACTAGCAGTTAATATCGTTAGCATTAGCATTAGCCTTCAAACAACTAGCATTAGCATTCAATTAGCATTAGCATTGGAACTACAAACAACTAACACACGGTATTACATATGAACAACACATTTATTACACAAATGGTATCTGTCTATATCTCCCAAAAAATATACCCTCCCTCCCAGCCGGCCACACACGCACTCAATCACTCACTGACAGTCTCGGGCCTGAACAGGCTTATAGTCCAGGGCTGTGGTGCGCGTTGAGGCCTGGTTGGATGGCATGTGCGTCGATGAAGTTAGCCGACGAAAGGGGGGGTGACGTAGCAACGCGGAGGGAAAGGGCCGTCTTCGTGGTCCACCACGAGGTGAAGGGCCCAAGTCCGCGTGGTCCGCGTCGAAGCTCCGCTGGAGTCAGTGTTCAGTCGCAGTCCGCTCGTGGAGGCGACGATTATGTCCAGCTGGCGTCTCGCTTGGTCCAACGTTGAACAGCCGGCTGCTGGCAAGGCGGTCCAACGGGAACACAACTAAACGGGCTACAGTGGTACACTCAATACTCGCTTTCCTGGCGTCTTCAGTTGCTGCACGGTGTGCGGGCTGCTGAATCCGCCATCTTAGATCGGCTTCTCGTTACTATCTCTCGTTCTGCTTCTCTCTCGTTCTGCTTCTCTCGCACACTCTGACTGACTCCGCCCTTCCGTCTCTTATATACACCACCGAACGTAGCATCCGGGTCACGGACACACCCCGGATATACTACGTCATCAAACATATGCATAAACATTACAAGAATAATACATACACTTCATAAAACGTACAGAAATAGTATAGAAAATAACAAAGAAATAACTGGGGCAAAATAGGGCTGGTTTGGGGAAACTAAACTGGCACTAAACTGTGGGCCTTCACAACATTTGTATAGCGCATTTCTTACAAGATGCAACTCAATGCGCTTCACACAATGAAAATGTTCAGTCAATCAGTCAATCAATCAATCAATACTGACAGAGCCGCGAGCAGGCAAAAGTAAAAAACCTGTATACTATGTAGCCAGGAAAAAATTCCCTTGCAGCCCTCTACCAATAGAGCGACTACTAGCCAGTTTGCTTACCAGTACCCAGCGGTCCCCCAGGGGAGGCCAGGACCACCGGCACAAAGCAAGCAAGCAAGGGCAAAAACCTGTACACCATGTATCCAGGAAAAATTCCTTGCATATTATCGGCGTACACACTGTCCATAAATTTTGTGTTGTATTTGCATCGTTCTGCATCCAGTATGGTCACAGGTCCTGCCAAAAGAGAAACTTAAGCACAGTTATAATGCAACAGCACAATATATATATATCGATATATATATCGATCTATTCTTGCCAATTCCTTATTACCAGTGGAAAGGGGGAAGGCTAAAACACTTTGAATGGAATAGATAGGACTTTCCTTTCAATGGAGGAAGCATGATACTCGCGAGTTCATCTTGCTTTCCCCCCCGTTGATGTATTAAACAATCTAAGCAATCTAATCAGAGCAGTTGTTATTATGTAATATTATTGATGAATGTGCCATTTTTGATGGAGAGCAGTGAGCGGATGACTGGATGTCAGCATGTATTTGACTAATGCCGATAGATTCGCGTCTTGCTCCGAAACCGGAGCTGTCGGCGCCGACAGGATTTTACAGCGTTCCTTCAAACTATCGTAATTCATGAACTATATGCCCAATCTAAAAGATTCAAACAGTTTCTGAAAGCAGAGAAGTTGCACTTTTTGAACAGTTGAACTTTTTTAGGCTTATTACGGTAGGAACTTTTGCCGAACATGTATTGCAAATTGCAAACGCACTATCTGCCTCAGAAACTCGGAAAAATGTCCACACCGGGGAAGCCATGTTTCGCTCTCGTCTCTCCACTGCGTGGCTGTACGCAGGCGCAGCAGCATGAGCGCGACAACCGGAACCGGAAATATTTCCGGCTTCATATTATCGGCTCTATATCGGCTAAAATTGAATAAAACCGATAAATATTTAATAACATTAATTTCCCAATATCGGGCCGATAAATATCGGCGCCGATAATATCGTGCATCCCTAGTCACAATGAGACCAATTGTATATTTGCGTGGCTTGTGTGGCTTGAGATGTATATTTACAATTGTAGTTGTTGGTTATAATTGTATAGCCTATTGGTTGTTTTCTGGTGTTGTTTTATTGTTTTGCTCTGTTTGTAGTGCACTTGATATTATGATATATATATTATACATTTTTTATCAGCTGTTAAATCACCACAGCGGTTAATAGAGATAATACCAGATTGAAAATGCTTGTAGCCAACTACTCAGCTATTGCGAATTGCTATTCACGCGAGTCAGCTGTCAATCAGCACAGGTGCTTGAAAGCTTGTTGCAGGAATGGACGACGAACGGCTCATCCTTGAGGTCGAAAAATATTAATTTTTATATGCGACTAGTTGTTGCTGTTGATATGTAACTAGATTTATGGTTAAGGATAGGGTTAGATTTAAGGTTAGGGCAAGGTTTAGGATTAGTGGTTAGTTAGTTGAAATGTTGTTGACAGTTAGTTGAACGTCTACTGTACTAACAACTATCTATTTGGGAATATGTAGATAAAATATTACCCTGATTGGAAAATGTTCTGTATGATGTTGTTATTGTTGTGGACATATTGCAGTCAAGGGTGAAATTACTCCCGTATACAAAAAATGCCAGTGGAGCTAGAGTAGAACGTTGACGTTGACGCAACGTTGACGCAACGCAGCAGGTGGAGCTTGGACAACGGGAAGTTGACGCAACGCCGATGGCGAGTTGACGCAACGCAGCAGGTGGAGCTTGGCCGTTAGCGCGGCTCCGCTGGCCAGAGAGCGAACACTAGAACAGCCTTAACACTAGAACAGCCTTAACACCAGAACAGCCTTAACACTAGAACAGCCCCCTTAACACTAGAACAGCCTTAACACTAGAACAGCCTTAACACTAGAACAGCCTTAACACTAGAACAGCCTTAACACTAGAACATCCGTGCCTATTTTACCTACTATAAGAGCTGCCTCGGGGGTCAAATGACTATAGTCTTTACAATGGAAAGCTGCTACTTACACACAACGACTAGGGATGCTCCGATCTGGATTTTTGGGGCCGATACCGATCACCGATTTTTTTCCTCAAGATCTACCGATACCGATCTTTTTAAAAATACATAACTGTAATCAAATCAAATCAAATTTTATTTGTATAGCGCATTTCTTACAAGATGCAACTCAATGCGCTTCACACAATGAAAATGTTCAGTCAATCAGTCAATCAATCAATCAAAAACTGTAGGCCTACTGACTGGATAATAGCCTACATATATTTTGCTTTTTAGACAAAAGTCTTGATCCATTAGGCACCAAGCAAACACAGACCCAAGTCAGTCGATATGGCTGTATAAAAGACATCATAAACGTGGCCTTCATGGTTTACATATGCAGGGGTGCAAACTGGCGATGGACCAAAAAGGTGACACTTTTTTTTGTCCGTAGATGGTTAGCTCTATCATTAACAGTGGTCTAACAATGATGCGTGTGTAAGTAGCGATGGCCCTGACCGTAACACCCGCATAATTAATGTAAGCAACCTGTTCCTAAATTAATTATGCGGGTTCCTGCAGGTTTCAACAAGTTACATTTAAGACCTTTATAAGAACACTTTTAATAGATTTTAAGACCTATTGAGCAAGTATTGTTATTAGACTCACATTCATTGATTCTTTTCATTAGCAATGCTGGGTGATCTGTTATGTTGCATATAGAACAATGATAATGTAAGTTAGCCTACTTTATCAATTCTTGATTCATTTCCATTGCTTCTCAACACAATACTAGATATAATAGCATAAATAACAGAATAAACTCACACACTTACTTACACTGCATAGTGTAGTGTAAGTTACTTACACTACATACTGAGATATGGCACACACACACACACACACACACACACACACACACACACACACACACCTCTCACAGGAGGGTCACACACACACACACACACACACACACACACACACACACACCTCTCACAGGTACACACACACCTCTCACAGGAGGGTCACACACACACACACACACACACGTACAGCTACACACACACACGCTATATTTACTAAAACACACACACCGTTGCTACCACTGCAAGTTTGAAGAAATTATAACTTCACATGCCTACAGTCGAATCGCCTCCTTCGGCGATTATCATATCGTGGCCTCTTGTCTTATCATTTCACATGGCAACATATCAGGGTTTTGGGCGCAGCTTAACGTTGTACATTTATTTTATTAGAATGCTCGTCCATTAACCAATGTCACACGAGCAATAAGTGCAAGTTTTGATGTTGTCTCTCATCCGCACGCGTCATATTCCCACGCAGTGGGTCTGGCGACAATAATACATTTTCCGGTCTGACTTTTTAAATAAAAATAAAATCGATTCTAGGCAAGTCTAAAGCACACAGAAGCCATTAAAAAGGTTTATTTTGAAAGTCTCGCCCTGTGTCTGATCCTGATGTTATAGAAGCAGCGTAGCAGCATGGTAGAAGCGACGCGAGACAGTCTAGGGCTGCGTTCGTAAATTCGCTCTGAGAGCGCCGGAGGGCACACTGGGCTCAACGTCATAAAGGGACCAAGTAATTTGATTGGACAAGAGGCATTCCATGACTGCTGGTCAGATTTCCAGAGCGAATTTACGAACGCAGCCTAGAGCTACACCACTCACCGACTCGTTGTTTTTTTGTTGTAAAGTACCCACTCAATATAATAAACAACAGTTTAACGATCACTAAATACTTTATGGATTGGATTCACCATTCTCGTTTGCCATAGACTACTATTTGGTAAGGCTTTTGTAAATACTTTTGTTTTGGGACGTGTTTGTGTTTGGGGCTGTATGATAAAAAAAAATACCGCTTCTCTTGAAATCACTCTCCAGCTCCTATGACGCTTTGAGGTCAATGCATTATTTTTTGGGGTGAACTACCGTAATAATAACCCTAAATGGTTAGAGAGTGCAACGAATCTGCTTTCAGAAACGGTTGGATTTTTTTCGATTGCACATATAGTTCAAGAATTACGATAGTTTGAACGAACCCTGTAAAATCCTGTTGAGAAGTTATCGCAACATAAAAATAACGTTTTCCCACAATAAAATAACTTAAAAGATCGGCTTTTGCGATCGGCCATTATTGCCGATCACCGATCGAGTCATTTGGAGTGAAATCGGCCGATTTAAATCGGTGGCCGATAAATCGGAGCATCCCTAACAACGACCACTAGTTGGCCTGCCTCCTACACAGAACAACTGCAAAATATCTTTATACTAGCTTATCCTGATGTGATTTTGAAAATGTAAGGATACTGGGTGGTAGAACACACATAAAAGTCGCGAAAGGAGGGTCCTGAAATTGCAAAGATATTTTAAAAGAAATTACTCACAGGGTCAAATGACTCCGCCCATGGCTGTTCAAAACATGGCAGGCGAAAGTTTCACTGTATGTACAATGTAGCCTAATTATTTGTATCATTACATTTCTGGAGATAGAAGTTGACACAGATAACAGATCTGACGGTTAATTTACCAATTTCCCTACCTGATCTCCATCGTTGCCTCTCCACAGGAACAAGAACGTGCGAGGGACTTCCCCAGGAGGATGAGAGACTGACAGTAACCTCCAACAGAGATGAGACAACCCAGACACTTCACATAATAATAATACATTAGACTTATATAGCGCTTTTCTAGACACTCAAAGACGCTTTACTAATTGAAAAGATCGAATAGTAATAATTAAAAGAAACAAAAAATGAATAAACGAAAGTATAGGGGCCTAATGAAGGTAGTGCTGGGGACACATGGGGAGGGGAGGGGGAGAGGGTTAACTGGTGAAGGCGAGCTTGAAGAGGTGGGTTTTGAGGGCCTGTTTAAATGTTGGCAGGGTGTTGGCCTGTCTGATGTGGTTGGGGAGGGCGTTCCAGAGGGACGGGGCTGCGGCTGAACCCTATGAGTCCATCTCTCTCAGCCAATAATAATATAATAATAATAACTTTTCATTTGTATGGCACTTTTCCTGCAAACATTGCAGCTCAAAGTGCTTTAATCATTTTTAAAAATCATCGTGGTTTTCCAGAAACTTTTTGGGTCAGAACCACAGAGGGAGAATTTTTCTTTGAAATAGTTGACTTTGTTTTTTTTCGAACGGCTTGCAAGGCCTTATTCCTAAGTTGTCTAAACGCCAGCCAGTCAGTAGGGGATCTAGACAGGCGCGCCTTTGTGCCAGGCAGCGTTTCTTTGTTGGAGGAGCACTGCGTCTCCTAAAGACACCCGCTTTCCCCTCTACTGAGTCCCTAAGAACTTCTATTGCCCCCCTTGTACTGTTTCTCTGTTTCTCCAGTGTAAAATACCAAAAACCAAAAAAAGGTTTAGAAGAAGGTGATAGGAGAAGGTTTTTCCTTCTCTCAATGGCCACGGGCCTGAGCTGGATTACTCTTCCTGCTACGACTGGTGGATTGATGATTCACTTGCTTAGTATTCAAATGTATTGATTGTAAGTCGCTTTGGAATAAGGCGTCTGCTAAATGCCTACAATTTAAATGTAAATGCACTGTAAGCTCACGGTCAAACCAGGGGCTGAGGCGTTTTTTTAAAAATTCTTATTGTTTTTGACAGGAGCCTGCCTGTGGATAATGGCATTAATAATAATAATAATAATACATTTATTTTATAAGGTGCCTTTCAAGGCACTCAAGGTCGCCGTACAACACATTTAAAAAACTGTTACAAAATTCAAATACAATAAAAAATCAGAGGAGAAATATACAGTATATACATAGCTAGCAGCAGAGCAACACGGGAACAGTAAATCAACGGACATACATCTGCGTAAACAAGTGAGTTTTGAATGTGGAGATTGAATCGATGATATCATTGAACAGGTCATGAAACAAAGTCCATGTATCGTTCACAGAGGGGGATCAGACTGACCCTAAACCATTTCACATTGGCCAGGTCACGTAGAAAGGCTTGAGCATTGAGCAATACTCATTCGTTTATGAGTAAATCGAAACAGGTTGTTTGACAGAGCAGTTAGTTCTAACACAGGCAAGGAGACAGTGGTCGCTGATACCGTTGCAGAACACACCGGAACGGTGACATCATGTGGGGATGAGTTTGTGAGGGTGATATCAATTAAAGTGTCCTTTTCAGGGTTTTGAGGGTCATTCCTGGTAGGGCAGGATATGATTTGCTGGAGATTTAGGGAGTCAAGTTCGTAAGTCGTACTTTGTCAGGTGGCTTGAGCATGTCCCAGTTAAGATCGCCTAGTAGAACGAGCTCTGGTCTGGTGAAGGCTTCTAGAGCACAGGCTGGTGCTGATGGAGGACGATAACAACCAGCCACCGACAGTGAGTAACTGTTTGATAGCTTGATGTTAAGAACTAATAGATCAAACTGTTTTGGGATGGATTTTGCAAGGGCAATAGAGCACTGCAGGTGTACTTTGGTAAAGATTGCCCCCCCTAAGTGGGGGGGGCGGGGGAGGCCAGGGAGAACAGGTGGGTTTTTAGGATTTAAAAACCTCCAGGGTCTGAGCGGCCCGTACGTGGAGGGGGAGGCTGTTCCAGAGCTTGGGTGCAGTGGCCTCAACTGGCGTCTTCTTCTTTTCATTTGATTGGCGGTTGGCAACCAACTTAAGGCGCATTACCGCCACCTACCGGACTGTGTGGAACGTTACATTGACAGGGATAAATAAAACATGAAAGAAATAAACAAAATGGGGGGGGGGGGGGGGGGGGGTTGTTAAATCCTATTTATTAATCCAGTTCTTTTTAAATACTTTAACTGTGTCTAATTTAACCTCGTTTCCAAGTAAACTCTCCACTGTAAAAACTCAACTTGACTCTCTGAACTGCTGACCTCAGCAGCCTCTTCATACATCACACATTCCAGCAACACATGCCGAACAGATTCTTGGCTATTACAATGTGCACAAATGCCATTAATAATGATAACTTTATAATAATAACTTTATTTGTATAGCACTTTAGATCAAAGTACTTTACAATAGATAAGCAACCATTTAAAATAATTTAAAACAGCTATTTCAATTTAAAAACACACATAATTTCGCAGCACAAATACGATAGGTAAACAACAATTTAAAACAATTTAAAAACAACTATTTCAATTTAAAGACACATAATTTCACAGCACATACACAGGCTATGACACATATACAACAGAAAACAGGTGGGTCTTTAACTTGGTTTTGAACACTTTCACTGAGCATGCCTGTCTGATGTCCAATGGAAGAAGGTTCCAAAGAGTTGGTGCACGGAAGGAAAACGCACGCTCGCCGATTGTCTTTTTCCTGACTCTGGGAACAGTCAACAGGGCAGAGCCTTGTGAGCGCAGAGACCTTGAGGGCACATGGGACAAGAAGGTCCTTTAAATAGGAAGGCGCATTGCCGTTTATAGCTTTGTATGCTAGTAGCAACAACTTGAAGTCTGCTCTAACATGGAGAGCTCTAACATTAGAGTGTTTCCCTATTCTGTGCAGTGTGCTGTTCAGTCTAGTGTGGCCTATCCTGAGCCGGGAAATTACCGTCTCTTCTTTCTGGTCTCCGTGGTGTCAGTGCCCATTTCATAGCAACGCCCATCGTTGCCTCCAACAACGAAACAGCCGACCCCCTCGTTCCTGTTCTCCCGCAGTTTGCCGGTCTGAGTCCGATCACCGCATCGATAGCGTCGTACCAACGCAAGCTTTTCCGATCCACTCCACTGCGGTTGTTGTGGTCCCTTTATTTTTCGATAATCCTGTTTAAGCTTCTTGAGTTTTTCTCTACACTGCCTGGGTGTCCTGTGAACCCCAATCTCCAGCAAACGGCGAGAGATTGCCTGGAAGATTTTCTCGTTGCGTACGCTCGAATCCAGGTCTAGCTGGATTTGGTCTTCCGACCAAATAGAGATGAGGGCCTGGACCTCGTTGACTGTCCAACTCGAAGACGTTTCTTTGTCCATAGTAGTAACAAGTAGTAACAAGAAGAAGTAATTCACTACTGTTGTTCAACGCTGTTGTGATATTAGTGTGATATTCCGTTTGTGGAAAAGCGCCACAAGTAGCCATTTGCTCTGCACCTCAGGACTGTCCAAGTCTTCTGTGTTCCCACCTCTCCTGTCCTTGCGGTTTACAACGTGACAGAGAGGTTTTAGAGAGTCAAATTGATTCTGACAAATATTCTGACATACTGTGGCAACCAGGCACGCGGGAAGGTATTTTGACTGGGGGTGCTGAGGTGCTGTCTATATACGCTACAGGGAAAAAAATTACCAGGGATAACATTTCTCTCTCCCTCCCTCTCTCTCGCTGCTTGCTCGTTCGCTCACACGCACACAGTGGCATAACGACGGGCCCCAATGCACGGGCAATAATAGTTAAGCACGCACACACCCACACACTACAAAGACGTAACGTTAAATATTTTACCAACAATGTGTTGGAATTTACAGTAATTTCCACTCAGCTCACAGTGTCCACAATGTCCACAAATAAGATGTTGACCATTATTACAGACAGATTATGCACGGCGGCACTAGCAATAGCCTATCCATAAGCGAATAATAATGACAATACCACAAGCATAATATTAACTATTACACTGCACGGCGGCAATAACCAAAAAGGTATAATAATGCATGTCTTACCTATATGAACACCCCAAAGGTGGACTTCCTTTCGGGTGTGTTGTTGATAAATGTCCTCATCAGTGGCTGGATGTCCATCCGTTCAAGAATGTCACTGTGGACGTGCAGTAACGTCAGGGGTGTGAGTCGTCTCTGTGTCATGTTGTTCCTTAGCCTTGTTTTGAGGCGGCGAAGGGTAGAGAAGGACCGCTCAGAAGAAGCCGCGGAAACAGGTAGACACAGCTCTATAAACTTCTCCACCTCTGTGAGTAGCTCTCTTGTTTGGGGATGCAGTCCTCCGATGAATCCAGCGACATCTTGAGCTGACTTGAGTCCTTTGGTTTTGGAGAGGTCACCAAGCATTGTGAGCTGCATATGTAGACGACATTTGTCAAGCTGATCGGGGACCTGTGCAGCCGTGATCTCAGTCAACCCTGAGTATACTCCATTTGCGGCATTGATAATGGTTTGCTCTCTCAGGGCAGCAACTTGCAGTCCTTCTTGGTCGAATCGGCGATCAAGCTCGGTTGTCACAAGATCCAAGGCCTCATAGAACTCACGCCGCCACTCCTGCTCTCCTACATCAGTCACAACGGCCTCGGTCTTCTCTATCCCTTAAGCGGGCAGGGGTTCTGCTGGTTCGTGGAGGAAGGGGCATTTGCAGTTTGTTTTTTTCTGCACAAGCGGTCACTTTGGAAGTGATCTCCTGGACAAATCCATCGGCTCTCAGTGCATGGATGCGCTGTCGTAACGCACTCACACACTCCAATGCCCCACTCGCACTTGCCTTCTCACTTTGGAGACTTCTGGCTACGGCCTCGCACGGTCCAAAAAGAGCCTCCCAGCTCAAAAGTCCAAAGTATGTTCTGGCTTTTGTGGCTTGTTATAGACCTGATATTTTTGCACGAGTATCTCCCCTGACTGTCTTATCTTGCTCTATAAATAAGATTTATTGTAGAATATAACAAAAACTGGTTTCCGTGAAACTCTCGAACTTAGAACTACTCTATAAAACAAAGAGCTAATTAATCTATAATATTAATAATAAAGAATAAACTATCTAACTGGCCAAGTGGTAGACAACTACCAGACCTCAAATACAAATAAGACTAAAGTGACACAAACATAAGATTAACAAACACAACCTACAAAGCTACACAATACAAAACTACAGCTGTACTAACTAAACCAACACAAAACAAGCATCAAGTTGTAGTCTGGCCCACTGGCACCATCGCTGTCTCTCCCAGGCTTTTATCCTCCCTCCACCCTTAATTGAGGATTGAGCACACCTGTGTTTAATCAAATTATCAATAATTTTCACCCTATAATAATAGGCACACATGATGTCACCCTCTCACTAGGCACACATGATTTCACCCTCTCACTAGGCACACATGATGTCACCCTCTCACTAGGCACACATGATTTCACCCTCTCACTAGGCACACATGATTTCACCCTCTCACTAGGCACACATGATTTCACCCTCTCACTAGGCACACATGATTTCACCCTCTCACTAGGCACACATGATTTCACCCTCTCACTAGGCACACATGATTTCACCCTCTCACTAGGCACACATGATGTCACCCTCTCACTAGGCACACATGATGTCACCCTCTCACTAGGCACACATGATTTCACCCTCTCACTAGGCACGCATGATTTCACCCTCTCACTAGGCACACATGATTTCACCCTCTCACTAGGCACACATGATGTCACCCTCTCACTAGGCACACATGATTTCACCCTCTCACTAGGCACACATGATGTCACCCTCTCACTAGGCACACATGATTAGGGCGCTTTGATTAACAGGTATGACCAGACTTCCTTTGACCAACCCAACAGCTAACTTCCCCCAGCCTCAGATCCCACCAATTAACCCCGCTGTTTTAGACTATTTAAAAACCTACAAAAATCGAACAATCCCCCCCCCCCCAGATACAGGTAAGATACAGATACAGGTAAGACATTTTGGGGTAGGGTCCGGTTGAAGACCATGCATTTAGTTTTGGGGGTATTTAGGAGGTCATGCAGTCTTTCATCTCGCTGCCAAATTGAAGGGAGTTCAATGTCTCTCCAAAGCTACTTGCAAAGCAAGTATTTTATTCTGACTGTTCACAGAAGGGGATGTTTTTAACCTTTATTTATACAGCTAAAAACACTGAGCCCCAAGGGCTCATTTTCAAGTGTGACCTGTTCACAGGCATACAACAACAACATCCACCACAAACAAATACAATACAAAACCTGGCCTACATAGTCTATAACTAAACTAAAACTACATAGTCTAAAACTAAAACTAGTCTAAAACAGTCTAAGATAATC
Source organism: Nansenia antarctica (assembly GCF_963989245.1). Lineage (NCBI taxonomy): Eukaryota > Metazoa > Chordata > Actinopteri > Argentiniformes > Microstomatidae > Nansenia > Nansenia antarctica. The sequence continues at coordinate 27,555,155 of NC_137674.1, read as the reverse complement.
TAAAACTAAACTAAAACTATAAAACCTAAAACTAGACAGCTAAAGAGCTAGGGACAGGGAGGGGTCAGCAATGGGCAAAAGGGAGGGTCAACTCAATTGCAAGAACAAATCACAGACTTGCACTGTATGTCTCTCAGAGCTTGAAACTGCAAAAGAGGGATCAGATGAGACTCTGCTGTAAAGAGTGCTGGTCATGCTTTCCTCTTCCTCTAGCTGTGGCCTCGTCTCTGTAGGCTGCTCAAATTCAACCTCTTATCGCCTGCCCGTTCCATGGACACGCCGCACGCGAAAGGAGAAGCCGTATCATCTATCTCTCTCTCTCTCTCTATCCCCATCCTCTTCACATTCGGTGTTTGTCCAGGTGCCATGTTTGCTCTGCACCTCAGCACTGTCATAGGGCTTTCACACCGGCAAAGAACCGTGCCGGTTCGCGTTCGCATTCGGAAACCTCCGAACGTTGGCGCTGTCTGGTGAACGATACACTGGTATGGACGCGGGCTCGTTCGCCAGATGAAAGCCCTATCAGAGTCTTCTGTGCTCACAGTTCAGGATGTGATGTGACCAAGCTCATGCTTGGGCATCAGGTGTGTGTGTGTGTGGGGGGGGGGGGGGGGGGCATTGAAAGGGCACGTTTCATTTTATTGGCCAGTTCAGGGTGATCAGAGTCTGCTCATAGGACGGGTAGCTACAACTTGTGTGGCAACAACTTGTGTAAGTAAGTAAAGTTTATTTCTATAGCACCGATCACAGACCAGCGGTCACAAAGTGCTTTACATAGGCTATACAAACATAATTAAAGAACAAAAGTAATAGCAGGTTAAAAGAAATAGGTAAACAAGTGAAAATAATAACAAGACACAAAAAGACAGGAGGCTTTTGGGGTTAGCCAAACGCCTTGTCTGAACAGGACAGTCTTGAGCTGTTTTTTTTAATGCTTCGACCGAGACCGCCGATCTAAGTTCCAAGGGAAGAGCATTCCAGAGTTTGGGCGCTACAGTTTGGAATGCTCGATCACCTTTGGTTTTTGCTCATAGGACGGGGTGGCTAAACTTTATTTTCAGATATTCAAATATACAAACAGTAGCAAATCAATTTACACCATTTTTATTATTTTCTTTTCACCACCATAAATAAAATAAAATAAGTAGGGATGCACGATATGCATTTTTTCATACCGATACCGATGTTTACCCGCTTCTCGTGGCCGATAACCGATATGAGAACAGATATAATTTCACAGTTGATAACCTGTATTTCATGCACACCTGAAGGTAAGAAAGGCTATGTAGTGAGCAAAGATTGATGATTTAATATTCCATAGTGATCTCACCAAATCTAACTTACATCACTATTGTTAACACAACAAAGAGAACACTTCTGACTCTTCAAATGTTCATTTATTATTTCCTCTAACAAACAGAATCTGTTATAGACAGTGCACAATGCTTTTTTTAGCCAAGATCTGGCCTCCTTTTATGAAAACAAAAAAGGCTCACCTAAGAGTAATTAAATGCGTTGTGCGACCCTCCCTCATCATTGTCCGAGTCTCTCCTAGGGTCATAGCGAGCAGCGGTAAAGCTGTCAATTCCCTTGTCACCCAGTACCGGGAAACCGATGTCAGGGCTATGTGGCACTAAGTCCGCCCAGCATGGTGTCGGTAAACCTGGAGACATGTCCGCGTTAGACTGTGATGGCAGCGTTTCGGCTGCCTTACACAGAAGCGGATCTTCTCCCGACAGGCTAGCCATGCGACTTAGCCGTCAGCGGAGAAGTTTCTTGGGGAACACTGCACAGTGGATACACTCATCGGTAGAGATAACAGCGGCCTGGGCGTGGATTAATCCCAGACACGCTGCGCACTTAGAGTGGGTGTCCCAGCTAGCCATTGACATCTCGGCTGTGCTAGGTCCGCTAGCTGTGCTAGGTCCGCTAGACACGCTGCGCACTTAGAGTGGGTGTCCCAGCTAGCCATTGACGTCTCGGCTGTGCTAGGTCCGCTAGCCTCAACGTTAGCCATTGCTGGCTAGGGGTTGTAGGCTAGCTGCTAGCAGGCCTCGCTACTTCACCCGTTAGCTTGTCAGCTATCAAGGGAAAACAGAGGGGCCAGGGGAGGGATATTACTATCTACCCGCTACAAGATGTGTCGTTGTGTTGTAACTCGTAGACCTTTGCCCTCCTCTCCGAACTTTTGTCGAACATGTGTTGCAAATTGCAAACGCACTATTATATATATATCTGCCTCAGAATCTCTGCAGAATGTCAGACACACCGGGGAAGCTCTCATGTTTCGCTCTTGTCTGTACGCAGGCGCAGCAGCATGAGCGCGGAAACCGGAAGCAGAAATATTTCCGGCTTCATATTATCGGCTCTATATCGGCTAAAATGTTATAAAACCGCTAAAAACCGATAAACATTAATTTCCCATTATCGGGCCGATAAATATCGGTGCCGATAATATCGTGCATCCCTAAAAATAAGCATCCAGAATATTGTCGCCATCACCAGGTCACAGTACAATTATAATGTCATAAAATCAGGACTGTCAGGTAAAGGATAGGTTTTCTACAAATTCCTTCTTCTTCTTCGGCGTATGGGTCGTTGTTTCCTCTCCACTCCACCAGGCTCGGTGTAGCCCGAGGGGCTACCCTTTTACCACCCCGAGACCTGGTTGAGGGGCTCACCCGGGCTATATTTCTGGACACCCCTCCAGAAGCCACGTCATCGTCTCGTCATCTAATACCGACAGACCATGCATCCTTAAAGGGGCGCCATACCACATTAAATGTATTTCTTACCTTTTTCTGAAGAGGTTGTGGGTCAAGACTTTCACCACTGCTGCTAATGTGAGGGTCCGTTTACCAGTCGACATGAAATGGCAAGTTATCAATTCACTGGCAAGTTTAGGGTAAGTAGGTACAAGACTGAGGGGTCTCCACTCCCTTCAAGTTATGCATTAATCTCAGCAACAACAAGCCGTCTTGTAACTGATTGATTTGTAGAAATGGTTGGTCAAATTTCAAGCTGTTGATCCACTCCAACAGGACCAACACTTTGTCTTCTAGTTCCATGTTCACGACTATCGTCCACTACCAGGTTACTTGCGACGTCAACCGGACCACTAACAACCTCCTCGACGGACTGTCGACTTGAACGGTGCTTTAAAAAAAACAGGATTGGGGTTATGTGGTCACGCTTCTTGGTGCCTGGTGAGTAGTCGAGCAGTGAGTAGTCCAACGTTTTGGACTAGCTTGCAGCAGACGAAGCAGAGACTGCTCGATGCCAACATACAGGAGTTGCAGTAATCCAGCCGGGTTGTTATGAAGGTTATATCGATTCACTGGCAAGTTTAGGGTGATCAGAGTCTGCTTTTTTTTTGATTGATTGAAAACTTTATTAGAATGTTTGCAGAAGTAGGTACATGAAAGTACATATTACATACAAGGTCAAACTAAGAGGATAAAAACCCAAGAAAGCCACTGGCTTATTTCAATTGGGGTCCTTGATTTTTAATTCATCGTTACATGTAAGACAGACATAAGAAAAGAACTAGTACTATCTACATGATAATACAGACAAATAACTATTACTATCTACAAGATAAACGTACATCCATCATGGGAAGAACAATACAACAAAACATAAGGTATGTACAGCGGGTAGGACAGGTGGGGACATACACCACAGGTGGGGGCGGGGGACAAAACACAAAGTATGTACAGTGGGTAGTTCAGGTCTTTTAATCTGATTTTTGTTTTAGAGGGTCCAGTTACGGATTGCAGCCTCCTGTAAATGTTTTTTGAGAGTGGTTTTGAAGGTGGGCAGTGTTTTGCACTCCTTTAAGATTATAGGAAGGGCGTTCCACATCTTTACTGCATAGTTTGCAAACGAGTTTAAACCCTTGTTTGTGGTGCAACGCGGTTGAACGTGGTTCGTGGAGCTTCCTCTGGTGTTGTAGGTGTGGACGTTGTTCACTTTTTGGAAGTATGTTGACAGGTACTTGGGTGTCTTTGTGGTGTAGCGTATCTTGAAGACTAGGCCCAGTGCAAGCTGCTGCACTCTGTCAACTACTCGTAGCCAATCAAGGCTCAAAAAATGAGCAGCGGTTAGATGTGTCCTAGGGTTGAGGCCTAGCAGAAGCCTAACCAGTTTATTTTGGGCTGTCTGGAGTCTTGTTTTATGGGCCTTTGTGGTTCTATAGTACCATGATGTTACGGCATAGTCGAAGTGACATTGAATGAGAGCTCCTGATAGGGTCCTCAGTGTGTTTTTACTGACAAGTGAGGATATCCTGTACAAGAATCTAGTTTTATGGTTCACTTTTTTGATTACTTTTGCTGCCATTTTATCTCCGGAAAGATTTGCCTCTAAGATGGAGCCCAGGTATGTAATATCCTCTTTTCTTGTGATATTAATGTTACCCACTTTTATTTTAAAATTTTCAGCCTTTCTGAGTTTAGATGGGGATCCGTATAGGATGGTTTCAGTTTTACCTAGGTGTATTGATAGTTTATTGTCAGCTAGCCAGATGCAGATTCTACTCAGTTCAGTGCTTAGCGCTTTTTCCACCTGCAATATGTCCCTGTCAGAGACCAGCAGAGCCGAGTCATCCGCGAACAGGAACAAATTGCAATTACATGCTGATGACATGTCATTCACATATATTAGGAACAGTAAAGGTCCCAATATGCTTCCTTGTGGAACGCCGCAGGTCACTGGGAGGGGGGGGGACAGTGTTCCGTTCACACTAACCACCTGTTCCCTCCCCTCTAAGTAGGATTGCATCCAGCTCACCGATGTTCTATCGAACCCAATTGCTTTCAGTTTATCTAACAATATGTGGTGATCTACTGTGTCGAAGGCCTTCTGGAGGTCCAGCATGACCATGCCGCAGTACTTGCCCGAGTCCACCTCATGGTTGATGTGGTCGTTCAAATAGAGAAGGCATGTGTCAGTGGAATGGGATGTTCTGAATCCTGATTGAAATTCATACATCAGCTTTTTTTCGGTAAGGTACCTATCGACCTGTTCATAAACTATTTTTTCCATAAGTTTCGAGATGGAATTAAGAATAGAAACAGGTCGGTAGTTGCCTGGGTCTAATTTGCTTCCTTTTTTATACAGTGGGGTTACCCTTGCTATTTTAAAGTCAAGGGGGACGTGTCCCTGTTTGATGGAGAGGTTTATTATGTGGGTGATGATTGGGGTAATGGAGGCAGCTGAGTCTTTTAGAAATCTGGCTGGAATATTGTCATGGCCCGTGGCCTTTTCTGAGTGTAGAGCGCCTAGCTTTTTAAACACCTCATCGTTTGACACCATGGAGAGTTTAAAATCATCATTGCGTACACTAGGGCTGCACGATTTGGGGGGAAAATCGAATTGCGATTATTTGGACAGATATCGCGATTGCGATTAATTTGCGATTATTTATTTTTTAAATAGCAAAAAAAAAAAAAAAAAAAAATGGGAGTTTTTGTAAAGTGTGGCCATATCTCCGGCTAGGAAGGTCGTATCAACGTGCAGTTTGTTTGTACGTCTTCAGGGGACTTAGAGGCTCCCTCCTCTAGCACCCCCACAGCCCGAGCTACGAGTGAAAGAACTAAACTTACATTGGGTTGCTTTAAAGTTGGGTTGCTTTAAAATCAAGCTTCAGATTAAAACATGTGATGGAGCATTACTAACCTGACTCAGGTGGTTTGTTTCACACAACCATCTAGGAAAGCTTAATTGGAAGCTGTTTGGAAAAGGGCAGGTACTTTCAAAAAATACTTGGCAGGTGATTGGATGAATCTGTCTATCACCTATTTTCAGAGAGCATTACCACATGATACCATCAAACTATTAACTGCTCTAATTCTAATGCAAGGATGAGAACTTAAAAGATATGAATTGTATATCTCATCTAGACAGGTGGCTACTTTCTAAGATGATCCAGCTATTAAAATGATCATTTGGGGATACACTGTGACTATAACTGAAAGGACCACATCTAGATGACTCGGTCAACAGTCGAACTGATGAATGATAGAATGGTGGTCTCTGACTATGGAGCACAGACACACGTCACCTTGACTTAGGAATCTGTGACATACTTCAGCCCAAGGCTAGGCTAGGCTAACCTCTGCGTCTTTAAAGCCGGCTGGTATGAACGAATGGTATGAGGTTATGCATACAGGACACATTCATGTTTGACAACAGAACAGTTAACTTCCATGTATCCATAAGCCTGCTATACTATATAAACACCAACCCGCAGGTTGCTGAGACTGTCAACTCTGTGTCTGTACTTTAACGCCGGGTTAGCATGAGTAGCTAAGCTAAGCTACCGTCTCGAAGACTACAAGTTAGCTAAGCTAAGTTTAAGGCTGGACTAACAGCACCGACATGCACTTGGCTGGTACAGTTAGTATAGTGAAATTGTACACTTACCTGTCGCAATTATAACATACTAACGTTTATCATACGTCCAGTAAGCCAAGTGGTGTCTAATTGTCTCCGTTACGTTAGCCCAAAGTCTCATAATAATTGGACTGACTGTCGTGACACAACCTATGCCTGCGTTCGTAAATTCGCTCTGAGAGCGCCGGGTTCAAAGTCATAAAGAGACCAAGTAATTTGATTGGACAAGAGGCATTCCATGAGTGCTGATCAAATGTCCAAAAGAGGTTTTAATCTCAATGTGACTTCCTGGTAAAATAAAGGTTTAAAAAAAAAAAAAAAAAAAAATCGCAGGCAAATCGCAGGCTTTGCGATTAGCTAATCGCATCATTTCAAATCGCGATTTCGATTTAAAATCGATTAATCGTGCAGCCCTAGCGTACACCCAGTTTATTGTAGAACGCACGGATGTGCTCTACACCATAACGCCCTGAGTGGGGTGGTAGATTGTTAACTAATTTAGTGGCTATGGTTGTAAAGAAAGTGTTTAAGCACTTAGCCACATCCAGCTTGTCTGTAAGGAGAGAATCACCAGATTTTATGCTGATGTTTGTAGACCTGGTTTTGAGTTTTTGACTGCAACCTAGTTGGCTATTAAGTAGCTTCCAAAGGTCACGTGGTTTGTTTAAGTTTTCTTCGATTTTGTTATCGAGGTATTCTTTCTTAGCAGATTTGGTCATGGTAATTACCTGATTGCATAGTTTGTTGCATTGTTTTTTAATTTTCTCAAAGTGGGTTTTGTGATCTTCGTTTAAGTGTTTCACTAATTTTGATTTGCATTTTTGAACTTCAGAGCATTTTAGGTCTCTGACTTTCATAGCATTTAGAATGTCCGAATTCATCCATGGTTCCGATCGCGTTTTAACCCTGGTGGTTCTCATGGGGGCTATACTGTCAATAATATTTAGGAATTTGGTTTTGAAACCTAGCCATGCCTCTTCAACCTGTGTGCATTTTAGTTCATCTAACCAGTCTTGATTCTCCAGTTTATGGTTTAAGGCCTCACTAGAATAGGATTTAAGGGATCTAGTGGTTACAGTTTTATGACCGCCAGCCTTGGGTTTATGTTTTTTACGAGTGCAAAAGATCATGTAATGATCACTTAGCCCACATACAATAACCCCACTCTTGGAGATTTTGGACTCATCCGATGTTAGAATGAGATCTATGGTGGTTTGAGTAGAAATACACACCCTAGTGGGTTTGGTAATTTGTTGACGGAGACCGTGTAATTCAGAAAACCTAGTGAAGGATTTGAAAACGGATGCTTCATTTCTGAGCATGTCCGTGTTCAAATCTCCAATAAGAATCTTTTCCACACAGTCAACGTCATCCAAGCACCCCTCAAGAATATCATAGAAATCATTCTGATCGGGAGGTCTGTAGATAGTACCAACCAGCACCGGTTTTGCTTTGTTAAAGATAATTTCAACCCAAACAGATTCTAATTTGTCATGATTCAGGTCATCACGGGTGTTAAAGATAATATCGTTGTGAATGTACATGCAGACACCACCCCCATACCTGTTTCTGTCGTTTCTGATGACTGTGTAGTTAACTATTTCAATCTCTGGGTCTTTGATGGATTCATCAAACTTGGTCTCAGAGAAGCTCAAAATATGAACCTTGCTGTCATGGAACATTTCTCTGATTTGGTCCAGTTTAGGCACAAGACTGTTCACATTAAGGTGAACAATATGCAGGCCCTTGCTGCTGTGTCCAAATAGAGAGTTTATGTCCTTGACTTGGAAATAGTCACCACCATTCTGGTCATCGTCACGTTGAGGATTGGGGGATGGGGGGGGGGTGCCCATTGTTCAACGGTTTCGTTGTAGAGTCTCCGGGTGGAGAAGGGGGGGGGTCGTCGTCGGGTGGGGGAGGGAGGGGGAGGGTGGGGGAGGGAGGGGGGAGGGGGGGGTTCGTCACCGGGTGGGGGAGGCCTCTGTGTTCACTGGATAGCTGGTGGAAGTTAGGTGGGGGGGTAATGTTATTAGCATAGCTACCCATTGTTTTGCTAGCCACGTCTGAATCCTGGAAGTCTGCTGCTGCCGGTCGATTAACCGGTTTGTCGACAATGGCGTCAATGTCTATGCTCGTAGCATTTGCCTGGGAAAGATATAGTTGTTCTCTGGCTAAACGTGAAGCTTGCCTGGTTGAGACTGGTCCGGGATTCAGCTGAATGTCTCCCGAGAGCAGTAGATAGAGCCATATCACGGTCCTTCGGTCCATTCTACCTGCCGGGGGTTTGTTCCTTCTCGTCCGGTCCGCAGTCAGCGTCGTGTGGATGGTTGTTGCTCCGAAGCCCAAACATTTCTTTGCGGCGTGGAGATAAAAGTCGCTATGGGACTCACCTTTTCCAACAAAGTTTGACTCCTTCTCCATAAGATGCAAGTTCTGTGGTGATTTGATGTACAAATCCGTAATCCATAGAAGGAACAGAAGAAAATGTGGTATAATCCTCGCCGTTGCGCCCGAGCGCTGATAGATGCGACTACTCATGATGACTGCTGCTAAACTGTCCCTTATCATTCTAAACGGAGATAGAACCTTATCATTCTAAACGGAGATAGAACCTTATCATTCTAAACGGAGATAGAACCTTATCATTCTAAACTCACGAAATTCAAAATGTAAAGTTCAGTTAGACTAGAGGCGAACCAGCTAGCCGCTAGCTAGTGTGTGTCCCTCCGATGCTGAGCAGCTTGGTAACGAGTCTATTATCTCACTAAAACTAATGTTAACAGAAGAAAAGCCTAAGATCAAGTTGTAATACAACTTGTACAACAACAACATCTAGTACAACAACTACAAACACTGAAGCGCGTAATCAGATGTACATGACAGGCTGTCACCCTCCACTTCCTCATAGGACATGGAGGTCTTATCAAGTTCAGCTTGGATTTTCTCTCTGCTAGCCAGGGACTGCTCCTTGGCGAGGATCTCATTCCTTGATAGCCTCAACAACTCAAACAGTTTCTCTGCATATTTGGGAAGTCAAGTCAGCTTTATGTATATAACACGTTTACATACAGCAGTGCTGAACCAAAATGCTTCACAGTTGTAAAATAGATAAAATGCAGGAAATAAATAAGATGCACAATGCACACAATACAATGCAATACAATATATTTTTTATTTTATTTAACCTTTATTTAACCAGGCAAACATGTAAGAACAAATTCTTATTTGCAAATGCAGCCTGACCAAAAAGCAATGGCTCTTTGGGGGGTGGGAAGCTAGAAATAAAACAAGGTTAAGTAATACAATAAACAATAAAACTATAAAACTATAAAACAATAAAACACTGGCAAATACAGATGCATTAAAATACTAACAGTCAGAGAGAGGGGAGAGAGACGGAGGAGGTAGGGGTGAGGAAGAGCGGAGGTGAGGGATACAGTGTTTCCTCCAGGAATTTGTACATTTGTGGCGGAGAGCCGATTTTTTTTTCGCGTGCACGCGCATAAAACACGCATGCTCATGAAACGCGCACGCGCGCTCAAAACAACGACCTAATTTCAACCAAAACTAGAGGTAGTATGGCAAAAAAATAAAAAAGAATATACAGAATATAAACTTGTGATACCGGTTTCCATCCATAAGCTCTGAAGGTTTACGTTACTCACGGATCCAATGTCATTCCAAACGAGCAGTCTTGGCTCCGTCTCAAACACAACCGGAAAAGTATGTCCAACTTGGCGAAATTTTCCCAGTGTTTCCAACTTGCGCGAGTTCTTCAATTTGCGACAGTTTTTCAGCAGGGATGGTTGAGTCTGCACGGTTCTCATGCCGGTTCACATAGATTCATTTATTTATTCAAGGGACAGTGCATATTAATAAAACAAAAATAAATTGTAAATACGCCAGAGTTAGCCCGAAAGCTAGTTTTCATCCGCAGTCCCTATGCCATGATGTTGTATACGGCTCCCTGGAGGAAAAAAGTACATTTAAAAGATAAAATATAGGTAGACCTAGGCACAAAAAAGTAGACAGGACAAGCATTTAGCTTAAGGGCATAACATAGGGGGTTAAAAGAGCATACATTAATCATAGGCGCTTAAAAGGAGGGTACATATAAGCAGAGGGTTAAAAGAGCATACATTAATCATAGGCGGTTAAAGGGAGGGTACATATTCGGTAAGCAGACTAAAAGCAAGCAACATATACGCACGGTAAGCAGACTAAAAACAAGCACACAGACTGTACAGGTAAGACATGTTAGGCGGTACACAGACAGGCGGTACACATGACATATAGGTATAGGACAGGACATTTCAATGTTGGCAGGTGTGTGTGTTGATCATCCACTGTTTTAGGTGCTTTCGAAATGATTTAAAGGTGCCTAATTCTTTAAGGTGCCCTGGAATCAGGTTCCATTCACGTGCCCCTCTAACTGACCAGGCAGACTGACTAAAGGCACTCCTCCTAAATGGGATGGTGCAGTCCCCTCTGGTGACACTCCTTGTGGTGCGTGCTGTACTTCCTGGTCGTGAGATGAAGGTGTTAAGTGGTGGTGGGGCTAAATTGTGGATAGTTTTATAGACAAGGCAGAGGTTTGTGTAGGTTGTCCCAGCTTAGAATGTTGTGTTTCTTCAGTATTGTGCAGTGGTGAAAGTGTCTTGGCTTCTTGTCTAGTGTTTTGATTGTTTGTTTGTATAGTGACTCGAGTGCTTTGCAGGTTGTGGGATTTGCTTGTGACCAGCTTGTTATGCAGTAGTTGATGTGTGTGAAGATCATGGCGTGGGCATACATGGTAGCTGCCTCTGTTGACATGTAGTCCCTTATAAAGCGGAAGTTGGACAGATTGAACTTGACAATTTTACAGACCTTTTTGATATGTGCCTTAAAAGTGAGGTTGGAATCTAACAGCACCCCAAGATATTTGAACTCGTTCACAACTTGTAGTTGTTCCCCTGAGATAATGACATATGCTTCTTCAGCAGAACGGTTTGTTTTGGTAAAAAACATGCTGACCGTCTTGGAAACATTAAGTTGGAGACGACAGTGGTTCAACCATGTAGTCACCTATGCCATAGATTTGGTAAGTACAGCAGCTACCTCCGTCTTGGTCTGACCATGTACAAATAGTACAGTGTCGTCAGCATACATTAGTGTATCAACCTCAGGACACACTGATGGCAGATCGTTAATAAACATGCTGAATAAGACTGGCCCCAGTATGGATCCTTGCGGAACACCGGTAGATAGATTCAGTGGCTCAGATAGGCGACCGTTTACACAAACTGATTGAGAGCGGCCAGAGAGATACGTTTTCATCCATTTCAAAGCACCCTCAGAGAAGTTAAAAGTGGCTAGCTTGGAGAGGAGGACTTTGTGATCGACAGTGTCAAATGCTTTTCTAAGGTCGAGGAACACAGCACCTACGACACCACCCTTATCCATGAGAGATTTTATTTTCTCTATAAAGAGACAGTTTGCGGTCTCAGTAGAGTGTTTGGCCCTAAAGCCAAACTGCATGGGATGTAAGGGGAAATAACTACTGTTGAGGTGGGAGATGATCTGCTTGGCTACCCATTTCTCTGCCACCTTCGACTTTGTGGGGGTGATGCTAATTGGCCTGTAGTTGGAGATTATGCGTGGATCACCAGCCTTAAAAATGGGAGTGACAATAGCAGATTTCCAAGCACTTGGGAACTGTTTCTGTGATATAGAGAGGTTAATATTACTAGTGATGGGGCTACTAAGGCTAAGCTCCTTGAGCATGGCTGTGTCCATCCCAAACACATCCTTGGCCTTAGATGGTCTGAGGGATCTGATTATCTCCCTAACTTCTGACTCAGAGACGTTCTTAATGGAAAAGGCTGGTTCCAGTGTGATGGCTGGGAGTGGGCATATATTTTCCTGGTGATCTGCAAAGCCCTGTGCAATGTTAGCTACAGATTCAACGAAGTAGTGGTTGAAGGCCTCTGCTATTTCAAGTGGGTTTGTTGTGAGGTTTCCTCCGATATTGATTTCAAGTGCTTTCCTATTGCCCTGCTGTGTACCTGTCAGCTTCTTAAGCTGTCTCCAGATCATTTTACCATTACCCCTGGCCTCATTAATAGTTGTAATAAAGAAGTCAGCTTTGGCTTTTTTAGTCTCCCTTACAACCTTGTTCCTCACCATGGCATAATGGTGCTTGGCATGTTGTAGTTTTGTTTTGAGGGCTGCTTTTAATGCAGTGTCTCGCTCTCTCATCAGCTGTAGGATGTTTGTGTTCATCCAGGGAAGGCTGTTCTTTTTGGTCCTGTGTTTAATCAAACAAGTGAACTTATTTATCACGTTTTGCATTTTATTCAAAAATGCCTGACTATCCTCCTCTACACTTACTCCTGCCAGTAGCTCATTCCAGTTGAGATTTTGGACCACAGTTTTAAAGTTGTCCTGCTCCTTTTTGGGGATTCCATTTGATTCACTGGCTGTGAGGGGTCTAAATCGTGCTTTGCTTAGCTTCCTGGCTACCAGGATCAAGTTATGGTCTGACAGTCCAGTAAGCATGTTGAAGGTCTTCATAATTCTATTGGGTCTATTGCTAAACGCCAGATCAATCTGGGTGCTGGTGGAACTGGTTATTCGGGTAGGCCCTTGGATAAGCTGGGATAGGTCTAGACCATCTGTGATGCACTTGAGGTTTTTCCTAGCCGTTTTATCTTCCAAGTTGATATTCAAGTCACCCATGATAATGACCTCCTTCTTAAAATTACATTCTTTCAGCATGTTCTTGAATCTATCGTAGAAATCAACATTTGCTGAGGGTGGTCTGTAAAGGGCAATCAGGATGAAGGACATTTGTGGAGATAAGGTTATGTTCACACCAATGCATCGCCGGGTGGGGGAGGGAGGGGGGAATGTTGTTAGCATAGCTACCCTTTGTTTTGATAGCCTCGTCTGAATCCAGGAAGACCGCTGCTGGTTTGACGACGATGGCGTCGCTAGCAACATTTGCCTGGGAAAGGCACAGCTGCTCTCTGGCCAAACGTGTAGCCTGCCTGGTTGAAACTGGACCGGGATTCAGCTGAATGTCTCCCGAGAGAAGTAGATAGAGACAGATCATGGTCCTACGGTCCATTCTACCTGCCGGGGGCTTGTTCTTCCGCGTCAGGTCAGCAGTAAGCGTTGTGTGAATAGTCGCCGCTCCGAGGTTTAAATACTTATTTGCGGCGTGGAGATAAAAGTCGCTATGGGTCTCATTTTTTCCAATAAAGTTTGTCTCCTTCTCCATAAGATGTAAGTTCTGTGGTGATTTAATGTATAAATCCGTAATCCACAGAAGGAACAGGAGAAAGTGTGGAATAATCCTCGCCGTTGCGTTGTTGATGCGACTGCTCATGTTGAGTTCAAGTGTCAACTGGAACTCCACAACGACAACTATTACTATCCCCCCCAGCCGAGATCTTGTCCGTGTATATCCAGATACAAGGTTTTGCCGTCCGGGGAGTTACAAAGTCGCCACTCAAACGCCACTCAAACGACTGACTTGAAGTCAAGTTGTTGAAGTCACACACTCTCCACTGGATCTCGGTCAGCTCTGCGGGCTTCTCTGCCATGAATGTAGCTTACTGATAATTACAGTTGATTGACAGTGATCAGGTGTCAATTCAGATGTTTTGTCACTGTGATCATACTTGCGTCTTACAACAGGCATGGCAGTGAATTGCTGAGCAAATGGAAAGCAAATGGAAAGTCACAAAAAGCATTTCCTGCTGTAACCACCTTAGTAACCTAGTAGCAGCTCTAATCAAAGTCCTAACTATTCTCCGACAGTATTGTACGTACCTTGGCATGGGACGTGGGTATTCTGGTGAGCAAGAGGAACTGAAACATTCCTAGAATAACTTGGAGCATAATCCCCATTGTGCAGTACTCCAAAAGGCACGCACAATCTCCGGTCAATCAATGGTGATGTTACGCCTTTCTTTATTTCCGTTTAATCAAAAGAGCAAATAATTCCACCTGAAGTCCTTAGTTTCCATCGTATGGGGTCACCTGACACGTAAGTGTGGTCTATTAGATTGATAGATTGTGGGTAAAGCTAGCTAGCAAACATGCAACACTGACTAGTTTTGGCCAATAACATGAATATCACGTCTTAAACTGAGAATGGATGGATCGGTGGATGGATCGGTGGATGGATGTCGCCTGATCGTCTAAAACAGAAACTATAATGCGATGGCATTTAGACCAATCAGGAGTAGCCCTTGTGTCACGTGTCAACTGAATGTTTAATGTCATTAATCTGATTTTGGATCAGCGGTTAGAGAGAGATGGGCGTGGATTTAGGTGCACTTATAGTCAACATCCATTATAGCGCTGATCTAGGATCAGATATATTTTAATCATCAAAAATGTTCAGAGGTGGATTATTTTTTTTTTTTTATTTTTTTTTTTTTTTGTGGACTGCATCAATTTGTGGCGGAGGAAATTCATTCGTGGCAGCCCGCCACCAATAAATGCATATAGAGGAAACACTGGGATAGCGGGGGTAGTGGAGCAGGGGTACTTAAAATGAGGCAGTGATGGGTTATGGGATGGGTGGGAGACGGTGATCAACAGGTGCATTGATCGACTATGGTTCGCTGCAGGATTTGTTTGAAAGCAGTGAGTGAGGTGAGGGCGGTGAGTTTGAGGGTGTTTTGTAAGGTATATATGGTAAAGTTAAAAGAGAAGATAAAAGGACTAAAAACAATAAAACAATAAGAGCCAGGGACCTACAATAAAAACGATTAAATAATAAAAGCCAGGGAAGAACATGTAACATACATACACAACAACATTAGACAAACACGTATAGAAATTAAACTATCAATTACACAAACTATTACTTTATTCCAAATTTAGACAGATTGTTTAAAGACAACACTATATTTTATATGTCTTCCTAATGCTTCTGCAATGATATTTCGAAATTTAGATGGTTAGATGGTTTATTAGCCACACGACCATCGAGGGCCGAAGAACATAACCTCCTATCTGAAAATTTTACTTTTTTGGGAAAACACAAAACACTGTGTTGTTTTCTTGTAGAATGCTATTTTTTAAGGATACCCCTATACAATTGTATGAATTGTATAGTGGTATCCTTAAAAAATAACTGTTGTTTTCTTGTAGAATGCTATTTATTTATTTTTTAAATAGCATTCTACAAGAAAAAAAAAAATAAGTGAATTTTTCAGATAGGAGGTTATGTTCTTCAGCCCTCGATATGCACTCTAACAGAGTTAGGTGGCATAATTATGCACATAAAGATATCGTTCATTGACATGAATTGCATGCAGCGTGATGAAAATTGGTTCCAGTAAAAAAAGAAAATGACATTCACACTGAGCACCAGCCCGCACACACACACGCACACGCGCGCACACACACACACACACACACACACACACACACAGGCGCACACACACACACACACAGGCGCGCACACACACACACACAGGCGCGCACACACACAGAGAGACACAGGCGCGCACACGCACACCTTCCAGGAGACATGAGGAGACACGGTTATTAGAATGGCATTTTCAGAAGAACACAAATCCAATTCTCTCTATATTTATATATTTATGGCAGGGTGAAGCATGTTACACTTCAAGGGTAATCCTTACACATGAGTGCAGGTAGGCAAAAACTGTTTAAAAAGACAATGGCAAAAAGAGCAATAGAATAATAATTACGTAGGCTGTAGATTTGAATAAATGTAAAACTAATATAAATTACACTGTCAGGTGTGTGTGTGTGTGTGGTGTGTAGTAGTGTGTGTGTATAAGTAAAGCAATAACAAGGTCAAGGAATAATACTTTAATGTCTAAAATATATATATTTTTACATACAGTGTTACATAACCATGCTCGTGTTATTAGACTGTAGGGGGGGTATTCCATCAACAACGCTTAAGGAAAATCCAAGTCTCGTGAGAATTATCAAAATATCCAGGCTTATTTTGATACATTTTGCGAGAGTTATAAAAAATAAGCCTCAATTTTCCTTTATCAACGTTGATGGAATACCCCCCAGATTGCCTAACATGGCAGTGTTAACTCAACCCTAACACTATCACTGGCTGAGTCACAACACAGACAGAGAACACACAGATAGAGAACAATATAATAATAACAACATTTAAAAAAAGAGAAGAGAGAGAGAGGGACACAGAGAGAGAGAGAGAGAGAATCTGAACACGTCGAGTCACTTGAAGTGGGAGGTGATCTTCTTCACAGATGTATTAGTATAGTTGTATATATACTATACTACACTAATAACTAATACTGTACTACACTAATAACTAGTACTATACTATACTACACTAATAACTAATACTGTACTACACTAATAACTAGTACTATATTATACTACACTAATAACTAATAATGTACTACACTAATAACTAATACTGTACTACACTAATAACTAGTACTGTACTATACTACACTAATAACTAATACTGTACTACACTAATAACTAGTACTATATTATACTACACTAATAACTAATACTGTACTACACTAATAACTAATACTGTACTACACTAATAACTAGTACTGTACTACACTAATAACTAGTACTGTACTACACTAATAACTAGTACTATACTACACTAATAACTAGTACTGTACTACACTAATAACTAGTACTGTACTACACTAATAACTAATACTGTACTACACTAATAACTAATACTATACTACACTAATAACTAATACTGTACTACACTAATAACTAATACTGTACTACACTAATAACTAGTACTATACTATACTAATAACTAATACTGTACTACACTAATAACTAATACTATACTACACTAATAACTAATACTGTACTACACTAATAACTAATACTGTACTACACTAATAACTAATACTGTACTACACTAATAACTAATACTATACTACACTAATAACTAATACTGTACTACACTAATAACTTGTACTGTACTACACTTATAACTAGTACTGTACTACACTAATAACTAATACTATACTACACTAATAACTAATACTGTACTACACTAATAACTAATACTATACTACACTAATAACTAGTACTGTACTACACTAATAACTAGTACTATACTACACTAATAACTAATACTGTACTACACTAATAACTAATACTATACTACACTAATAACTAATACTGTACTACACTAATAACTAGTACTATACTACACTAATAACTAGTACTGTACTACACTAATAACTAGTACTATACTACACTAATAACTAATACTATACTACACTAATAACTAATACTGTACTACACTAATAACTAATACTGTACTACACTAATAACTAGTACTGTACTACACTAATAACTAGTACTATACTACACTAATAACTAGTACTATACTACACTAATAACTAGTACTATACTACACTAATAACTAATACTATACTACACTAATAACTAGTACTGTACTACACTAATAACTAATACTGTACTACACTAATAACTAGTACTGTACTACACTAATAACTAGTACTGTACTACACTAATAACTAATACTATACTACACTAATAACTAGTACTGTACTACACTAATAACTAATACTGTACCACACTAATAACTAGTACTGTACTACACTGTTACGTTCTATGTTCGCTAGGGAGAAGAAGAAGTAACAAAGTATTACTGGTGTTATGTTATAAGGATATTTATTACAGGCCAAGACAAATTAACAGTCTTATTGGTATCGATAAAAACTGGGCTGGAGTTACAACAAATACTTCAAACTAAAATAAACAATAAACTCATCCCGAGGATGGTTCTTTAAACAATAATTACTAAAAGGTTTCTAACACAAGGTATAAACTAACAAAGTATCAACTAACAAGTATCAAACTAACAAGGTATCAAACTAACAAAGTATCAAACTAACAAGGATCAAACGAACAAGGTATCAAACGAACAAAGTATCAAACTAACAAGGATCAAACTAACAAGGATCAAACGAACAAAGTATCAAACTAACAAGTATCAAACTAACAAGTATCAAACTAACAAGTATCAAACTAACAAGGATCAAACTAACAAGGATCAAACTAACAAGGATCAAACGAACAAAGTATCAAACTAACAAGGATCAAACGAACAATGGAGTACAACAAAAGAATGGTGGGAGCTGTGTGAGAGAATCACACAGCTCCTGCTGCTTTCATGTCAATGTCTTTTAACTGATGTGGCCTCTGATGATTGGCTGGTTTGGAGTTGATCGGCTGGAGTTGATTGGCTGGATTTGATTGGCTGGAGTTGATTGGCTGGAGTTGATTGACCACTGCTGGAGTTGATTGACCACTGCTGGAGTTGATTGGCAATTATCACGGGGGGGGTGGATCCCCTGGACTGGACTTATCTCCTATGGCTGTTAAAGAGACATACACACAGACAGACAACCAGGCTGCTCATAGCCGTCACACTCCCCCCCCTTAAGACACAAACCCAAGGATTCGGACAGGTTACAACTGCTATTACCACCACAAACCAACCTGCCCGCCTACTCCTCCAATACTCTAGAGAGAGTATCTGCTAGCACATTGTCTATCCCCTTTTTATGTCTTATTTCTAATTTGTAATCTTGTACTATCAAAGCCCATCTCATCAAACGTTGATTGTGATTATACATCCGAGATAGGAAAACAATGGGATTATGATCGGTGAACACCACCACCGGCAAGGAACTGGACCCCACATATACTTCAAAATGTTGTAGAGCTAATAGCAAAGCAAGCGTTTCTTTCTCAATTGTAGAGTAATTTAATTGGTGTTTGTTAAATTTTCTAGAGAAATATCCCACAGGATGGTCAACCCCATCCTTGTCCTCTTGCAATAGCACAGCCCCAGCTCCAACTCCACTAGCATCCACCTCTAACTTAAATGGTCTACCAAGATCAGGAGCCGCGAGCACGGGAGCATGACTTAGCAGTGATTTAACACTGTCAAACGCATGTTGACACTCCTTGCTCGACACAAAGTTTACCTTAGGGCTGAGTATACTGGTCAATGGGTGTACAACAGTCGAAACATTTCTGCAAAAACTCTTGTAGTATCCTGCCATTCCCAGAAATCTGCGCAGTGCCCTCCGAGTGTTAGGGATGGGACACTCGGCTATGGCCACTACTTTTGCCTCCACAGGTAACACCTGCCCTTGACCCACTTGTCGGCCCAGATAAATGACAGTAGCTTGTCCAAATTCGCATTTCGCCAGATTTACTGTTCGCGAAGCTTTAGCAAGTCGTTTTATTACTTCCTCCAAAATGTGTAAATGATTGAGATTGAGATTGAGATTGAGATAACGTTTATTGCCACTATGCATTACACATATAGGAATTTGCTTCGTCACCACAGCAAGTGCGTTTATACTTTTTTCACATATCAAAAAACAGGACAACACAACAACAACACAGGACAGACAACAGTGCATTGGATAGTGCGGTATAAAGTAAAGTGCAGTGCAGAGTTTTTTACAGTGAGTCCAGTTCAGTCCTGGGCAGACTTGGGGGCGGGGGGGGGGGGGGAAGCCAGAGTCATTTAACAGCCTGGCGGCTGAGGGGTAGAAGCTGAGCCTGTGGCGGGCCTTCAGTGCCTTAGGCAGCCGCAACCTTCTTCCAGAGGGAAGCAGGGTGAGGAGGCCGTGGCCGGGGTGGAAGGGGTCTGCCATGATGATCTTCCCACGTAGACGTGTACACAATTAAATCATCAAGGTAAGCATTACAATTAGACACCCCTGTTAAAACGGTGTTTACCAACCTTTGAAAGGTGGCGGGAGCATTGCACATACCAAAAGCCATCACAGTGTACTGTAAAAAATGATCAGGTGTCACAAATGCAGAAATTTGGGAGGCGCGGTCAGTCAAGGGCACTTGCCAATAACCTTTGAGCAGATCTAATTTGCTAACATACTTTGCCGTACCCAAATTGTCAACACAATCCTCCATCCGTGGGAGAGGATATGAATCAGTAACAGTAACAGCATTTACCTTTCGGAAATCGGTTATAAAATGAGGAGAACCGTCAGGTTTCATCTCTAGTAAACAGGGAGAACTTCAAGCACTAGAGCTAGGGATTGCTAACCCAGTACGCAATAAATACTCAGCTTCCTGTCTCATCAAGGCCCTTTTTGTCGGGTTAACACGATAGGTATGTTGTTTGATAGGCCGCACCCCCTTAACATCAATGTCATGTCGAATTACAGTAGTTTGACTCGGCTGTGGGTATTTAAACAAAGGTCCCAGGTCCTCCTCAGCATCAAACCATGCCTCGCTGGAGTTGACGTCTTTCCCTCTTACTCCCCCTGGCTTGTTCCCACGGTTGGTCCCATTCTGCTGGGGCTCACGGCACGGGTGACTGCCTTCACAGCTGTGCTGCCTTCTGCCTTGGGGAGGGTAATTGGACCTCTCCCACTTGGACCCTCCTGTGCAGGGGTGTAGCGGGTGCCAGTGGTGATCCCCCGGGAGTCCACAGACAGAGGTTTGAGCTGGTCCAGGGGCACCCCTGAGAGGACCTTCCCCCTCATGTCTCTGTAGTCTCTCTCCAGGACCTGCAGCACATTCATCAGGGTCTCGTGGGCCTAGTACTGTACTACACTAATAACTAGTACTGTACTACACTAATAACTAATACTGTACTACACTAATAACTAATACTGTACTACACTAATAACTAATACTGTACTACACTAATAACTAGTACTGTACTACACTAATAACTAGTACTATACTACACTAATAACTAGTACTATACTACACTAATAACTAATACTGTACTACACTAATAACTAGTACTGTACTACACTAATAACTAGTACTATACTACACTAATAACTAGTACTATACTACACTAATAACTAATACTGTACTACACTAATAACTAATACTGTACTACACTAATAACTAATACTGTACTACACTAATAACTAGTACTGTACTACACTAATAACTAGTACTATACTACACTAATAACTAGTACTATACTACACTAATAACTAGTACTATACTACACTAATAACTAATACTGTACTACACTAATAACTAGTACTGTACTACACTAATAACTAGTACTATACTACACTAATAACTAGTACTATACTACACTAATAACTAGTACTATACTACACTAATAACTAGTACTATACTACACTAATAACTAGTACTGTACTACACTAATAACTAATACTGTACTACACTAATAACTAATACTGTACTACACTAATAACTAATACTGTACTACACTAATAACTAATACTGTACTACACTAATAACTAATACTATACTACACTAATAACTAGTACTGTACTACACTAATAACTAGTACTGCACTACACTAATAACTAGTACTGTACTACACTAATAACTAGTACTATACTACACTAATAACTAGTACTGTACTACACTAATAACTAATACTGTACTACACTAATAACTAATACTATACTACACTAATAACTAATACTATACTACACTAATAACTAATAATATACTACACTAATAACTAGTACTGTACTACACTAACTAATACTGTACTACACTAATAACTAGTACTGTACTACACTAATAACTAGTACTGTACTACACTAATAACTAGTACTGTACTACACTAATAACTAGTACTGTACTACACTAATAACTAATACTGTACTACACTAATAACTAATACTATACTACACTAATAACTAATACTGTACTACACTAATAACTAATACTATACTACACTAATAACTAGTACTGTACTACACTAATAACGAATACTGTACTACACTAATAACTAATACTGTACTTTTGGCATAATTCAAGATAATTAAAAAAGTGACAAGTGACAAATAAGACAGGATACAATTAGCAGTACAAATAATAAATGAAATTGATAGTTCAAGTAGAATGTCATGAGTATTGCACTCGGTAGCAGTGGGTGTAAGAGGTAGTATTGAGTAAAGTGACTGTGAGCTTAAGGTTTAGGTAGTCCGTATACATGGGATGTGCTTGGGGATGATAGTCAATTGTCTACAGTAGGCTTGTTCATGAGCCTGATGGCCTGGGGGAAGTAGCTGTTGGTTAACCTCTGAGTTTTGGCCCTGAGGCTCCAGAAGAGGCATTTGCTATGAACTCATAAGACAACACCGTATCAATCTATATGAACAATATTGATCAAGTCATTATATGAAGGTAGCTGTACTTACCACAGGTGATGACAGCCAGTCCAGTGTGATTGACAGCCGACAAGTTCCCAACTCATTGCGCATGCGCTTAGCGTCGACTTGCTGGTGTGTGATGACGTGCACCACCACTAAAGCATTTGGGCGACATGATTGGCCACCACTAAAGCACCACTAAAGCATTCTAAGGCATTGATTGGCTGCACTAAAGCAACCACTAAAGCATTGGGCGACATGATTGGACACCACTAAAGCATTTGGCGATATGATTGGATGTGCACGTTCTAATGAACAGACATGTACATTTCATACAACAGGGGCAATTCAAAGTGCTTTACATGCATTATTTAAAAATACAGCAAGAGGAGCATAAGTGCACAATAAACAATATCGGACAAAAATAAATAAATAAACAACAGACAATCGTGGTATACATGTCGGTCATGACAGTGAGGGGGGGGCTAGAGGGAGGCGTTCGGAGTCCTGATGGCTGTGGGGAAAAGGCTGTTGGTGAAGCGTTTAGTCTTTGTGGACGATGACTTGTACCTCAGGAAAACCCTGGGTAGAGGGGCTCAGTGAATGTGGTTGTGAGTGTGAACAGGAGGGTCAGTGTGTCAGAGGAGACGCTGTAGAAAGACAGAGTGCCAGTCCAGATACACTCCTACTCTGCTGGAGGAGGGTGCCGGTAGAAGGATTGTAATGTCATTGTTCCTGATGATGTAATGATCACCGTGAGGGTCCAGTCCATTTACCATT
Source organism: Nansenia antarctica (assembly GCF_963989245.1). Taxonomy (NCBI): domain Eukaryota; kingdom Metazoa; phylum Chordata; class Actinopteri; order Argentiniformes; family Microstomatidae; genus Nansenia; species Nansenia antarctica. Next base: position 27,531,816 of record NC_137674.1, on the reverse strand, counting down.
TACCATTCTTAACGAGTATCATTTCAGCCCTCCCTCTTGGCCACAATTCTTCTGGACTGTCTGAGAACCATATCGTCACTAACCCGGCTCAGAGCGAGTGACAGAAAGGGAGACAAGTCAAGGGTAAAGGTAAATCAATATTTTATTATCAACTAAAGACTAAATAAGCAAAATAGAAATGGGATGTGATGGTCAGTATCATCAATGGTGTAGGGTGTGGGTGAGTGATGGTCAAGTTTAGACCATTGGAGGGGCACCAATAGGGCACTTAAGAGACGTTTTTCAACCGTGGGGTCACCAGGAGGGGCGGTCGCCCCCCCCCTCGAGTCCGCCAGTGCGCTAGATAGTGGTGACACTGTCTGTTACATTTACATTTTTGGCATTTAGCAGACGCCTTATTCCAAAGCGACTTACAATCAATACATTTGAATGCTAAGCATGTGAATCATCAGTCCACCATTCGTGGCAGGAAGAGTAATCTAGCTCAGGCCCGGGGCCATTGATAGAAGGAGAAACCCTCTTCTACCACCTTCTTCTAAAACTTTTAATACTGGAGGAACAGAGAAGCAGTACAAAGGGGGCGATAGAAGTTCTTAGGGACACAGTAGAGGGGAAAGCGGACGTCTTTAGGAGACGTAGTGCTGGGGGGTAGTAGATGTCTCAGGAGGAGCAGTTAAGGTGTAACCTGAAGAGAGGGAGGTCTTCAGTCTCCGACAGAAGATGGGGAGTGACTCCAGTTCTGACAGCCGTGGGAAGCTCGTTCCACCAGCGGGGAGCCAGTGTAGTGAAGAGACGTGACCGGGCAGCGTGACTGCCGCGTTGGCGTAGAGGTGGTGGGGCCAGTCAGCCAGCAGAGGTGGAGGAGCGGAGTGAACGGGCTGAAGCAATGGGGGGTGACCATTGCTTGCAGGTAGGCAGGGTCTGTCCCTTTAGCTGCCCTGTAGGTGAGCACCAGGCTCTTGAATCTGCTGTTATCTATAGAAACATCTTGTGGAAACCTTTTCCACTACCAAAATAACGCGTTGCTTACATTTATATTTGTCATTGAAGTCAGTATTCAAAACTATTCAAACTTGAATAGTGCACATTTTAAAACTCCAAATGATCAACCCTGATAAATGCTTTCTGGTACCTACAGGAGGTCAGAGTTCAACAGATTCATGCTTGTTAGCAGTAGGGAGTGGATCATTAGACGGCGGCGTTAGTAGATCATTAGACGGCGGCTCTACCTCCTGAGCCACAGCCTTTACCTCCTGAGACACAGCCTCTACCTCCACCAGCCTCTACCTCCTGAGACACAGCCTCTACCTCCTGAGCCACAGCCTCTACCTACTGAGCCACAGCCTCTACCTCCTGAGCCACAGCCTCTACCTCCACCAGCCTCTACCTCCTGAGACACAGCCTCTACCTCCTGAGACACAGCCTCTACCTCCCGAGACACAGCCTCTACCTCCTGAGCCACAGCCTCTACCTACTGAGCCACAGCCTCTACCTCCTGAGCCACAGCCTCTACCTCCACCAGCCTCTACCTCCTGAGACACAGCCTCTACCTCCTGAGACACAGCCTCTACCTCCTGAGACACAGCCTCTACCTCCCGAGACACAGCCTCTACCTCCTGAGCCACAGCCTCTACCTCTACCTCCTGAGCCACAGCCTCTACCTCCTGAGACACAGCCTCTACTTCCTGAGACACAGCCTCTACCTCCTGAGACACAGCCTCTACCTCCTGAGACACAGCCTCTACCTCCTGAGACACAGCCTCTACCTCCTGAGACACAGCCTCTACCTCCTGAGACACAGCCTCTACCTCCTGAGCCACAGCCTCTACCTCCTGAGCCACAGCCTCTACCTCCTGAGACACAGCCTCTACCTCCTGAGCCACAGCCTCTACCACCTGAGCCACAGCCTCTACCACCTGAGCCACAGCCGCCCCGTTGATCTAAATGGCTATCTTGGCCTGACTCCAGCCTACCAGACTCCAGCCTACCGGCCTCCAGCTAGCTACCATCAGGCCTGGCCCAGGCTACCAGCTACAACCAGGCTAAACCTCCAGCTACAAAAACATTTAAAAAAAAAGAAGAGTGTGAGGCTCATCAGTGAATAATGGTAAGTGCTCTGTTTCACCCGTGTAATGTATGGACCCATACAATGGTGTAGTGGTAGCGCCCTCTGGTGGCTGTAAGCAGTAAATGTCGGCCTATGCAGTTGAACTCAACCCTGTGTAGCAGATCTTCTTATCAGTGGACTTACAAATGCAGTGTTAAACTACCTAGTAACTAGGTCCTAGTTAGTGGAGAGCACTGGGGATTACTCACCGAATCCATTGCATTGCACATCTTATTTTTTTATGTCGTGTTATGTTATTTGTCATTGTGTCATTGATTTAAACTTTGAAATGTATACATGTTTCCTACAAATGTATTGAAATGTTATTACCCGTAAATAATCCAAACCGGTTTGAAACGGGTTTCACTACTCATAAATGACCCATTTCCTCATCTGAGACAACTGTGTGATCAAGCTGCTCAACTTCGGCTCATCTGACATATGTTTGTTTGTTTTATTCTTGTTTGTTTTCCTACAGTTGCCGTATATCAGCACTTCTGTGTTGGTGGTAAGTTATTTCTCCCTTTTCTTGGTTAGGGACAGGCTGTCGGGTGTGCACGTTTAACTTGGATTCGCTTGTTGTACCAACTTAAAAGGTAAAATCGCACTGACAGAGCCAGAGGAGCATAGTAAGGCTGTGTGTGTGTGTGTGTGTGTGTGTGTGTGTGTGTGTGTGTGTGTGTGTGTGTGTGTGTGTGTGTGTGTGTGTGTGTGTGTGTGTGTGTGTGTCACTGACAGAGCCAGAGGAGCATAGTAAGAAAATACAAATGACAATGAATAAAAGCTAATTAGAAAAGAAGTAAATAGATAAAACATCCAGTAAGAAGACAATAGTTAATGGATAAAAGACATTGATAGAAGTGTTTAACTGCTGCAAATCATGAAGGGTTTTAGGTTGGATTGAAATATGTTTAGGGTTTGGGCCTGTTTGATTTCTTCAGGGAGGCCTACAAGCTGTGGGCTAAACTATACCTCTCCTAAGTTAGTTCTATGTTTACAGAGGGAGGGGCAAGGCTGTCTTTGGTTTCCCAACACTATATATTTATGACAATGTAGGCCTGTTATCTCTACTCTCTAGGTCCTGCCAGCTTTCGTCCTACCGCGCAAGGTTGGTGATGACAAAGGCAGTCGGTCAGTGAAGAAGTCTGACCTCAGTCTGACCTCAGTCTGACCGCAGAACTGTCCTGATGGACACTTCCTGACAGAAACAAACAATGGCCACAGGTGGTCACCCAGGTAAAGTCTCTCCAGGTCAAAACTAAATCACTCCTGAAAGCGTCATAATCCTGACTAACGTTTACGTTGGTATTAGAGGGATGTTTAAAGGGGGCAATCTCTAATTGCTACATACATTTTTGGACTTTTTGATTTAAGTGTTTTAAAGCTTAATGTTTGTTATGATGACAAACCAGGCGAGGTTTGCAACCTTTATTACAATGATGCTGATGTAATGACTAGTTAATACAACAAGGGGTAGTGGTGGTCCACACTGGGTTTACTGTTTATGTTGATATACTGTGTACATAGATCATTGATAGAAATAGTCACAAACCTGTAGTTTGGTTCAGTTTACTAATTGTGGGTCAGATCTGGTCACGTTGTGGCACACATTACATTTTAACCATTTAGCAGATGCTTTTATTCAAAGCGACTTACAGTCAAAAGAGATTACAGGGACAGTCTCCCTGGAGTAACATAGGGCTGAGTGCCTTACTCAAGGGCACACTACGTGGTGGTGATCCCATGTGGGATTTGAACAAATTACCTTCTGACCACCAGGCCAACTTACTATCCACCAAGCCACCACTACCACTTCTGGTGCCAGATCTGGACCATAATTTCTCTGCTGACTTGGTGGCTTTCTATTAGCTCAGTTACCATGTTTCATACGTTTGAGCGTTGTATAGCAGATCACAACGTGGGCTATCTGACGAACCTTGAAACTTTTGAATTGCTGATTTTAATATTTTTGGGTTTCTCTCTCTGCATTCCAGACCACAACTATTGTGACACCTGAAACTTCCACTGAATTTGCTGACGTTTTATACAGGTGACCATTTATTGCTGATAACATGTATTGTTCGTTTTACAGTTCTTTCACCTTATTGTTACCATTGTAAATGTGATTGTTGTCCTGTGGACTCCAGGCTCCAGTGCTCCCATGCAGGTCTGTTCCAGTGCAGATTGACAGGTCTGGTGTTTCTGATGGAGGGGGAGGGGGAGGTGCTCTACAGCACAGTCCAATGGGATGAGGGTCTCCTGCACTCTACAGGCCGGTCTCCTGCAGGACCCCTGTTCAGCATCGACTGCCCTCAGGGGCGTGTCCGTCAGCTACACCTCCCACACTGTGAGGTTCTCTCTGGTAAGTTACACATCACTCATAGGGCTTTCACACCGCCAAGGAACCGTTCCGGTTCGCGTTCTCGAACGTAGTCTGGAACCGGCCGGTGCGTTCAGACCGATTGGTTCGGAGCCTGAAAAGTTGGTTCTCAGCGGGAACCAAAAACTAGAAACGTGACGTCGTCAGTGGGTGTGTCATATTCTAGGCTGTGAAGACTAGCAAGAAGGAAGGAGACAAAATGTAATGTGATCTCAATCTAATCATTAGTGATTTCAAAAAATATCAAAGGTTTCTATTCCATTAACGGAGCAGCTGCTTAGTAAGAGAATGTGTTTCGAAAGTGTTTGTTTTTTTCCATTGAAAATAGTGCTTATTTCAGATACTGTCGTGGAAGATATTATCCTGACTTCCAGTGAAGTGTCTTGTTGTGACATTTTTGTTTATCCCGCCCCTACGTCACCCAGCGTTGATGACGCTGATGGTTCCGGTTACACTGGCATGAACGCAGGCTGGTTCACCAGACAGCACCAAGGTTCAGAGGTTACGGAATGGGAACGGGAATGGTTCCTTGGCGGTGTGAAAGCCCTATCAGTCACATCTGACATCAGCATGATCATGCCATTTCCTTCCTATAAGAGTTTTTAATATTATGGGAAATTGTTCATTTTTATAAGAATACCACAGATGAGCTGGACAGAGAGACAACACAGAGTGGGCGAGTGATATCTTGGTGTTTTGCAGGAGACGGTCCTGGGTCCCTGTCTGTGGCCCATGTTGCTGGTGACAATGTGGAGGTTGTGTAACCGCTGAGGGTGACTGACACACACGTTGTGGTAAACATCACAGACCTCTCCTTATGGGGCATTTTAAGACGGTTCATACGCGGCTGCTTCAACATCAGGGGGCAGATGCTGCCGTTTCTCGAATCACGGGGCAGCTGGTCTGTCCTGAACCTGATTATACTGCCGTCCAACGTGCCATTCAATGAGGTATAGTCTAAATCACGTGAAAGGCACATGTGCTCTGACACGGAGATGATTCTGTTAGCGATGTAATTTTCTGCTGTAGATAACTGGCTCTTATCCTGTCGTAGGTGAAGAAGCAAAACACAGATATGACTTACATACGCGTCTGTCCTGTCTGCACTCTGGCCCGGGGGGGAACGTACAGTCTCCACTGCGATCTGGAGAAGAAACCAAGGATACAGCCTGAGGTAGACCGTCTGATGTCACATACTGATGATGATGTCACATACTGATGATGGTAGCATTGTTAAACAACTCCATTGTTGTTCTTGTGGATCGGACTCTGTCTGTTCCTATGTCACATGCTTCTGTCTGTTCCTATGTCACATACTTGATCTCCGACACCCCTGGGACAATTTTGACAGATGTGGGTTGTTGGGTTTGAATGATGTGTCTTACTATAGAGATTGTTGAGGCGGAGGCGAATCATCTTGTGAAGGTTTGGCTAAATGAGACTTGTCTACTTACCGTCATTGTATTTTTCTGGAGTTGTGTCAGTGGATCCTAAACCCTTCACTTCAACACAGGGACACAATCTTGACTTGGTGCAGATAATAATAATAATAATAATAATAGTAGTAATAATATTTGATGATGATAATATTGGGTCCAAGCACAGAGCCTTGAGGCACGCCTTGATTTACTGGGGCTGGGGGGGAACTTGAACCGTTGATGATGACAAACTGTTCCCTGTTTGAGAGGTAAGATTCAGCTGTCTTCTCTCCCTTTGTCTTTCAGCATGTGAAGGTGTACTGGGACTACGGGCCAAACTACCACCCCACCTTCCAGGTGTTCCTGCAAGCGGACACAGAGGGTGTGGAGTTGAGGCTTTTGGAAGGAGAGGTTGATAGGGACCAGGTGTGGGTGGAGTACATCCCACTAGTACCAGGTAAACCCTCACAGTCAGCCAACACAACTCTACTGTACACACGTTGCCCTCCATAAGTATTGGAAAGAGGAAGCATGCCTTCTTTTAGCTCTATACACCAACAGTTTGGATTTCAAATCGAACAATTACTATTCATTCTGATATTTCAGCCTCATAACGGCGTCTTTGACTTTAATTGATGTCTCTTTGGTCCTCATGTTGACTGACACCAATATCAGACTCTGATGGCAAAATGCAAAGCCTAGAATCAATACTAGATATTGACAGCTTTTTTATGCCTGCACAAATGATGTGACAGGACACACCTGACTAACCAGGAACATCTGTCAAGCCAATTTTCCAATACTGTTGGTCCCCTGAAATAGGGGGATCATGTATAACAAGGGTTGTAATTTCTAAACGGTGAAACCAATCTGAAAAATAAAACATCCCATTAAAGTGATCTCCACTTTAACCCCATCGTAATTGTTTGATTTCAAATCCAAACTGCTAGAGTATAGAGCATCTTTCCAATACTTATGGAGGGCACTGTAGCTAAACATTCTCTCTTGGTGTCCCCTGACTCCCAGGTGCTGTGTTGGAGGCTGGTGTGGAGGCTGGTGTGGAGGGTGGTGCGGAGGGTGGTGCGGAGGGTGGTGTGGAGGGTGGTGTGGAGGGTGGGCCTCTGGCTGAGAGGCCGAGTGGTTCATCTGAGGAGCAACTCCGCTCTGTACGGACAGAGATTGTGAACCGAGTGTCAGGACCGGTTCTGAACTGTCTACTGGATACACTTCTGCAACGAACAGTCGTTAATGACCATGAAGTCGGGTCGGTGAAGCCAGACAACGCAGAGAAGGCTCGTGATGTCATTGACATGGTTCTGAGGAAAGGACCTAAAGCATGTTCCATAATGAAAACCCGTCTCATTGAACTGGACCCCCACTTATGTAGAACACTTTGACTCCGCTAACACAGAGTTGGAATACGAGGCTGTTACGTCCACGTGTGTGTCCTTGTTGTGTTTCCTTCCCTTCTGTTCTCCTCTCTATCATTCTACATTCAGGTGTCCTTCTGCAATTGGCCATTCATCCCAGTCAATCATCATCCCCATCCTGTCCATCCTGTCCAATCAGAGGGCTGCCCATCTGCCAATCAGAAGGCTGTCCGTCTGTTTAAATGTTCCACTGGATTCCTCATTGTCAGTTGACTTGTTTATGTGTTATCTAGTACGTACAACCTTGTCAGTAGTTTCTGTTATTGTTAAACTTGCCTGGTCGAACATAGTTTATTTTTGTATTTGTTTTTGTCACACACACAGCCATAGGAAACAGGCGAGTAGGTGAGATACCCGTAGGTATACATTTTACATCTCGTAGACTCACCTCTGTTATACACATCAGGCAAAGGAGCAGATGTCGTAGTTATTAGGTTGTAAATACACAGTTGGTAGGGTTGCACGTTATTTTAGATTTCTCTGAGTTGACACTGCTCATAGCAGTGTTGTAGTCGAGTCCTTAAATCTCGAGTCCGAGTCGAGTCCCCAGTGTTCAAGGTCGAGTCACGAGTCACCAAAGAAGAGAATGCTCGAGTCTGAGTCAAGTCCGAGTCCTCCATGCTCTTGTCCAAGTCGAGTCACGAATCCCGAAAATCGGGACTCGAGTCCGAGTCACGAGTCTGTGAGCAGCCAGCCAGTCAGCCAGTCAGCTAGCCAGCCAGCCAGTCAACTAGCCAGCCAACCAGCCAACTAGCCAGCCAGCCAACCAGCTAGCTAACCAACCAGTCAACCAGCCAGCCAGCCAACCAGCCAACCAACCAGTCAACTAACCAACCAGTCAACCAGCCAACCAACCAACCAGTCAGCCAGCCAACCAGCTAGCTAACCATAACCATCCAGCTAGCCAACCCATCAGTGTCTCAGTAGTGGGTGTTTTTTTACCATAGACGCGCAAAAACGGGAGCAGAAACCTTAGAATCTCCAGCTTCAATTAAACCAGCCAAACTATTTCTAAACAAGCTAGAAATAGATCGAAAGTAAACATGATTGTTTATTGTTCCTAACTTTTCTCCCTATTTGCTCGCCAAGCAAGCTTTGATATGCAAAAGGGGACCCCACCAGTACTGCTGTTTTTATCGCAATCTGAACATCTGGACATGTTTAATCAGTCAACTACAGACACACTGATGGGTTGGCTAAGCTGTAGCTACAGGGTCATTTTTTTATAAGGTGCCTTTTCCGTCCCCAGTACTAAATCATGTTGTATTTTGTCTAAATTTGGACAAATACTAATTCCATTAGGTTTTTCATGTATAGTCAATTGTTATTTATTATGAATACAATGATATGGGCTTCTAAGTTGTTGTTTTCTACATTTTAAAAGCTTTGGTTAAAGATGTACATTTGATTTTGCATGGGATTTGGGATGTCCCCAGTGTTATTCATTCAACTTCAATCCAATACATAACTATTAAAAACATACATTTCCAAATATGTTATTATTATTTCATTTTCCTGATCAATATCTATTGAAATCAAATATAGTTTTTATCCATTTTTTTAAAAAAATGTACAAAAAAATCAAGGTTTTGCTTGTCCCTGCGATCACTGTCCACCCTGTTGAGCTGTGTTAATGTCCCTTTTAAAAGAAAACCATATTTCTCAATCACATCACTCTCATGAGGTGACATCACATCGTGGAGGGGATTTCAAATGTGATAAGCTGTGTGATTTTCTACCTCTTTTACCATCTGATTTTTATGTTTTTATCCAGTGAGTTTAATGTGGTTGACCATAACGTGTCCACCCTGTTATGCCTAAATATTGAGGAGATCAATAAAATGTAATAATTTCAAAAAAGGTATTTAGTGCAAATTAGATTTCTCATCAAGTATTCATGGTCATTCTAGGCATTATGCTAACACAAGCAGGCTAAAGGCTAACTTTAACTCAAAATGTCCACCCTGTTAGTGTCCACCCTGTTATGTGTCCACTCTGTTCTGGAGACACTCGCCCTATTCAACTACAGAGGGTATTCTAAATAAAATAAAATGTAGGTGCCTGAGCTCGACCACTATGTTTTTCAGCAAGCTAGATATGTCCTTTATATAATAGAACATTAAAATATAGATAAATCAACAATTTATTTTTCACAAGTTATGAAGTCCAAATGGCACCGTATTAAAAAAATGACCCTACAACGTTATGACAAAACCTGACATATTGCATCTTACTTACTTTTCGGGGTGCTTCCTTGACAAGTGTCTGTTATAGTTTGAGGTTGTCCCCGTCTTCTCCTCAATAGTGCGTTTACATAATATGCGTTTACATAATAATATAATACACTTGTCTTGTTAGAGCTTGATGTAAAATCTCTGAAGGCAAAGCGCACGATTCTTGGCGCCTCAGTCGGCATCTTAGCAGTAACTTACTTTATTTCTTTGTAACTGTAACAGGATTCAACGCCGGTGAATCCGCATGTACACTGTAGGTGGAATACGTGCCTGTTCCTTGCAGGAACTTGAATAGTGTTTATTCTGTTCCCACTGCGCGTAACCAGGGCGCAACTTCCACAGATAGCGAACACACACTGACACACAAATGAATCCTCAGACGCTGGAGTAAAGTTTAGTTCTTTACTCAACCCTCAGAAACATGAGTGGTCGTTTGGTTATTTTGTAAAACTGTAAATAAACATAAGAGTACAATTACTGTAATGCTCAAAACTATACTGTTACACTTTCAACATCAACAGTATGTAGCCAACATATAACATCAATATAGCAATACAAATAGTTATACTTAAATAATATAAGCTATGTATTTATAAACATATACATTATACATTGTAGTTAAACAAGAAAAGAAAAGGCAACTTACAAGCAAAGCCTTTTCCAGGGCAAGAATGTAAACAAAGAGATTCTCCGGAGCTTTTTCTCTCAACTAGCTGTTGCACGAGCTATCACGTCTGAACAGTGTGCTCACGTCATGTGACTAATGTTCGTCATGTGACTAATCAAAACCGAAACTGAATAAAGGCAGTAACAAATGTAATGTCATAAAATGTCCACTAGATGTCTCTAAAATGAAAACCTAAGAAACCATGACACTCCCCGTCTGGTATGGAGGAAATACCACTATGAACTAACTCAGGGATACTCAGTCCTTTGGCGACATGAGAAGCACTGTCTCAGACATTGGTCTCAAGAACGTTTTAGCCGTCCCATGTTTGGTGATCTTCACTTCGATTCTTCTGATCTTACCGTCCTTGTCAGGGAATGTCTGGCTGACTAGTCCTAAGGGCCAGTCGTTGCGCTTAGCCTGAGCATCTTTGAGAAGGACCAAATCCCCTACTTTGAGGTTCGGACGTTCCTCTTGCCACTTGCTGCGACTCTGTAGTGTCGTGAGGTATTCATGTCTCCATCGGCTCCAGAAAGTATTTGCAAGGTGCTGAACCTGTTTCCACTGCTGTCTGTGGAGGTCCGTATCACTGAAATTTCCCGGAGGAGGAAGTGGAGTGCACATCTTCTGCGTAAGAAGCATAGCTGGTGTTAGAAGAAAAGGAGAGTCTGGATCCATTGAGATGGGGGTGAGAGGTCTGGCGTTGATTATGGCTGTAACCTCTGCCATCAGGGTGGAGAGAACTTCATGAGTCAGGCGAGAAGGGCAAGCCTTGAGCAGCATGGAGTCAAGTATGCGCCTTGATATCCCTATCATCCTTTCCCAGGAGCCTCCCATGTGGGATGAGTGAGGTGGGTTGAAGACCCATGAGCAGCCCTCTTCTCCCAGGTACTTTCGAATGCTAGGCATGTTGGGGTCGGTCGGCAGAATGTTCAGCTCTCTGCATGCGCCTGTGAAATTTGTTCCACAATCTGATCTAATCTGTTTGGCAGGTCCTCTTAGACTAAAGAACCTGCGTAGCGCATTGATAAAGCATGATGTGTCCATTGACTCAATCAATTCGATGTGGACAGCGCGCGTACTTAGACATGTGAAAAGAACAGCCCATCTTTTACTGTTTGCCTGTCCTCCTCTTGTGCGTCTTGTGCTTACATGCCAGGGGCTGAAGACGTCCAGTCCCACGTAGGTGAATGGGGGTTCAGTACTCAGGCGATCAACAGGTAGGTCGGCCATCATCTGTTCCGTCACTCTGCCTCTGAGCTTCTTGCAGGTTACACAGTCGTGAAGGATGCCTTTGATCAGTCGTCTTGCTCCCATGATCCAGTACCCTGCAGTGCGGACAGCGCCTTCGGTAAAGACTCGGCCTTGGTGCATCACCCTTTGGTGATGGTGTTCCACAAGTAGCTTTGCGATGTGTTTCCGTCCCGGAATAACAAGAGGGTGTTTTTCCTTGTAGGCGAGATCTGAATGTCTGAGCCGTCCCCCTATTCTCAGGAGGCCTTCTTCGTCGCAATAGCGATTGAGTTTCTTCAGAGGACTACTTCTTGAGATGTCCTTTCCACTTGCTATGCACGCAAGTTTGTCCTTGTAAGCCTCTCCTTGCACGCATTTGATGATGATGAGTTCAGCTTTTGTCAGTTCTTCAGCTGTGCGAGGCTGCTTGCAGTGATGCCATGAACTGCAAGTTTGATCCTGATCTTTGCTGGTAGCCTTACAGGATTCCACGATGTGGATGAGTGAACTTGTTGCTCTCACAAGTCGCTTCCATGAGGAAAAACGCTCGAATCTGTGAGATCCAAGGTGTGTTCTGTCGTTGGGCAGGTTGGTGATGTGTGCCCGCACCTCTATGCCTGAGTCCGGGTTGATGAGGTCAAAGACTTCAGGTGATGATGGTTCCTCTACTTGTAGCAGAAACGTTGGTCCTCTAAGCCAGGTTGTCTCACCTAGCATAGCTGCAGGCACAGAACGTGTGCCAAGGTCAGCTGGGTTATGGCTTGTGGAGATGTAGTGCCACTGGATTGGTTCAGAAGACCGCCGTATACGCTGCACTCTGTTGCTCACATATACATAGAACCTTCTTGTCTGGTTGCTAATGTATCCTAGGACAACTTGGCTATCTGTATAGAACTTGACAGCATCCAGAGCTATATCTAGCTCGCTTGTGACTAGCTCAGCGACTTCCACACCCAACACGGCAGCTCCCAACTCCAATCTTGGGATAGTGTGAGCCGACTGTGGAGTTAACTTAGCTTTTCCAAGGACAAATCCTACTTGACATTTTTGCTCAACATCAATTACTTGGAGATAGGCGACGGCTGCAATAGCCTTCACTGAAGCGTCTGAGAACACGTGTAGCTCCTTTCTTATGGCTGTTGAGATTGTAGAAGCAGAATAGGTTCTTGGGATCTCCAACTGCCTGAGGTCTTGCAGAGAGCTTCTCCAAGCGTTCCACTCATCTTCCCTTTCTGGAGGAAGAGGAGAGTCCCAGTCGGAGGCTTCGTTTGTGAGCTCTCGTAACAGGATCTTTCCCTGTATCGTAACTGGTGCAACGAATCCAAGTGGATCGAAGAGGCCGTTGACAGTAGCTAGAACACCCCTACGTGTGAAAGGCTTTGTGGATTCTGCTACTTGAAACGTGAAGACATCTTTCTTCAGATCCCAACTCACTCCAAGGCTCCGTTGAATAGGAGTGGGATCGACATCCAAGTTTAGGTCTTTGAGTCCCTTTGCTCGGTCCTCAGCAGAGAATGCTTCCATAACCTCCTGGCTGTTGGAAGCAACTTTGTGAAGTCGCAGGTTCGACACAGCAAGCATCTCCTGTGTCCGTTTCAGTAGGTCGATGGCTTCACGTGCTGTGGGCCTTGACAGGAGTCCGTCGTCAACGTAGAACTCTCTTTCGATGAACTGTTTGGCGTCAGACCCAAATTCTTCTTCACCATGAGCTGCAGCACGTCTGAGACCATAGATTGCCACCGCAGGAGAGGGACTGTTCCCGAATACGTGAACCTTCATGCGGTACTCACATATGTCGTTCCTAGGATCGTTGTCCTCGTACCACAGAAAGCGGAGAAAGTTCCTGTGGTCTTCTTTCACAACGAAGCTGTGAAACATTTGTTCTATGTCCACAGTGACAGCGATCGGTTCTCGTCTGAATCGCACCAGTACTCCTAAGAGGCTGTTATTTAAGTCCGGACCAGAAAGGAGAACATCGTTCAGTGACACGCCTTTCCATTTTGCACTGGAATCGAAGACGACTCGAATCTGGCCTGGCTTCTGAGGGTGATAAACCCCGAAGATAGGTAAGTACCAACATTCTTGTCCGTTCTCCAATGTAGGAGCCAGCTCAGCATGATCACGGTCGAAGATGTTCTGCATGAACGCGATGAAGTGCCTCTTCATCTCGGGCCTTTTCTCCAGTGTGTTTTGAAGAGAGGTAAGTCGTGTGAGGGCCTGGCCTCGGCTGTGAGGGAGTTGCTGACGTGGTGTTCTGAATGGCAATGGTGCCACCCAGCTGTTGCAGTCATCCATATACATTTCTTTGTCCATGACCTTTAAGAACAGTCTGTCTTCAATAGAGAGTCCAATCTTGTTGTCATCCTCGGACGTGTTGAAGATGGTGCTCCCTAAGTTGCATTCCCGGATACTGTGGGTGCCTTGCGCTGGGGCAATCTGATGTGCTGGCTTCGGAACATATTGCTCCTTCACCTGGATCCTGTTCGGACATGGGCTGAAGAATGAAGGGCGTTGGTTCTCAAGCACATTGGTGCGGTAGCTTTGGATGTCTGAAGGCTTGTGGGCTGCCTCTAGGCAGACTTCTCCTATGATGACCCATCCCAGGTCGAGTCGTTGTGCGTAGGGGGCGTCATGTGGACCGTTCCGTTGCTCCCGCACTTTATGAACTCTAAGGATGTCTCGGCCTAGCAAGAGAAGGATCTGTGCTTTAGAATCCAAAGGTGGTATACCATATGCTATGGGCTTGAGGTGGGAATGATGCAACGCTGCTTCTGGCGTAGGTATCTCAGCTCTTTCGGTGGGAATGTTGTTACACTCTATTAGTGTAGGTAGTGTCACTGTTGTAGCTCCATCCACAGATTCCACCACAAAGCCTGTGGCTCTCCTTCCTGTCATCTGAGTTGTACCTGCACATGTACGAAGTGTGAATGCTGAATCTGACCCCTTGATGTGGAACATATCAAAGAATTCAGACCTTGCAAGCGACCTGTTGCTTTGGTCATCCAGCACAACATATGCTCTGGTTGCTCTCTCTGGGTGTGCTTCTGGGAATATATTCACCAGGCAAATCTTCGAGCAGGATCTGCCGCTTTGACCCTCTCCACAGACTTCTGTGCAATTTGAGGTGACTGCAGATCGGTCTGATCCTCCTTCTCCCTCCCCGCCATCCTCAGATGGGGCTGGAGGCGGAGGTCCTGGATGAAGAGCCGTGGTGTGGCTGTTACTCTCACATTCCATGCACTTGATGGCTGTGGTGCAGTTCTTGGCTAGATGAGTAGTTGTGGAACAACATCTGAAGCAGACACCGTTGTCTTTGAGGAAGGCCTTGCGCTCCTCGAGGGGCTTGCTTCTGAAACCTCTGCAGCGTGTTAGGGGGTGTGGCTTCTTATGGAGAGGGCATAGTTTTTTTATGTCCACTGCTGTTCGGCCTGAACCGTCTCGTGTGTCTTTCTCGTGAGAGACATCTGTCTTATGTGCAGAGACCATGCTCTTACTTTGTCTCTTGAATGGCTGCTCTGACTTCATCTGGGCTGTGTTACTCATCGATAGCCTGAAGCTTGGGTCATTGCGAGCTCGTGCCTCTTTGGTGATGAACTCGCAGAAGAATGTGAATGGGGGAAAAACTACCTGTCGCTCAGCTTTGTATCTGGAACCCTGTGATATCCATTTCTCTTGGATGTTGTAGGGCAACTTGTCTACGATGGGCAAAATGCCGCGTGAAGTGTCCAGATAGCTCAAACCAGGCAGGTAACCTTCGAACATGGCTGCTTCCAACTCTTGGAGAAGGTCACTTAGCTCTCTCAGCTTCACAGGATCTTTATTGCTGATCTTTGGGAAGTTCTCCAGCCTGTCGAAGAGGGACTTTTCAATTACCTCTGGAGACCCGAAGCACTCTTCTAAGCGTTCCCAAGCTTTGCATAGACCTTGAGATGAATGACCTACATGTACTGCTCTTATTCGTTTCACGTGCTTTGCAGATTCACTCCCTAACCACTTAATCATGAGGTCCATCTCTTCATTAGCACTGAGTAGTAGTCCGTCAATGGCGTTCTTGAAGGACGACTTCCATGCCCAGTAATTTTCTGGGTGATCATCGAACTTGGTGAGACCGGAGGTTACGAGGTCTCTGCGTGCTAGGTACCGAGCCACATCACTGATGTCGGTTGTGTCACCGCTTCCTGTTGGTTTGTATGGTGAACCCTTGGGCCTGCTGGGTGTGAGCTGCTCTGATGAGGGCTGCCCTGATGTCTTTGGCCTACTAGGTCGCAGTGATGGAGAGCTGTGCTCATGCTTCACAGTGGAGGAGTGCTGTCTCTCGTATGAAACAGTCAGACGCTGTCTGGGTGGTGAGGAGGATCTCAGCCTATGGACTATCGGTTCCAGATTGGCTATAGAGTCCTTAACATCTTCGGCAGATAGTGGTAGCTGTGACTGTTGTTCTACGTACTGGCGTGTGCGGTCAACAGTGGCATGAATGACAGCTTCGATACCGTTGTTTTCTTCCTCCGCTGCTGCTTCAAGAACATTAGCTTCAGCGATGGCTTCTGCCACTTCTTTCTCATGCAGCAAGTTCTTTAATTTTGCTTCCATTTGGGCTTTTTCGATCATAATCTCTGATTCCATTTTTGCATAGCTAGCACGTGTGCGTGCTACTTCCACTTTGACACGTGCATTGACAGCTGCCCTACTGGCTGTTGATTTAAAAGACCTAGATGTGCTAGAGGCCACTGACCTTGTCTCAGCATTGCTCAACTCTTCCATCATGAATATTGCTGTGTGCTTGGCGTGAGCAAGGATGATGGGGAGCAGTGCTGAAGATCTCTCTCCTTGAGTCGATCCGCCCGCTGAGTGGTTGCTTTTTTACTATTCTGTTCCCACTGCGCGTAACCAGGGCGCAACTTCCACAGATAGCGAACACACACTGACACACAAATGAATCCTCAGACGCTGGAGTAAAGTTTAGTTCTTTACTCAACCCTCAGAAACATGAGTGGTCGTTTGGTTATTTTGTAAAACTGTAAATAAACATAAGAGTACAATTACTGTAATGCTCAAAACTATACTGTTACACTTTCAACATCAACAGTATGTAGCCAACATATAACATCAATATAGCAATACAAATAGTCAGGGGTGCACATAACTGGTGCGCCAGTGCGCATGCGTCGCCAAAATGCTTGCTGCGCGGAGGATCAGCGGCATGAACGCGCTCTTGCGCACCAACAGCCGGAGCGCTGGGAGAGGAATTGACTTCCTCAAAACTCCTACTGCTAACTGCTGACTGCCCGTTAATACCAATACCATATCCTTTCATGACCACAATGTACCCACCGACGACGACCACGGCGACTCCCCTCACGAAAACATTCGGAAAGTATCGTAACTTGTACTTTCATTCCGCGTATCGCGCATCGCACGGTTATCACGCCGACACGTGAAAATTCAGTCCCGAACGACTCGTCGCTAAAAGGAAAAACAACACCAAGGCACTTCACGTTTCTTTTCTCTGAAGCTTTCAAACGTTCATACGTTTGTTTTACAGCTTCATTATCGCACCTAGACCCCTGACCCAGGGAATATGGTTGGGAATTCTATTAGAAGAAGAAAAGAAAAAAAGACTTTGTTGCACAATCAAAATAATGAGCTATTTAAAGTGATAGCCTACAACATCCTCTACCATGGTTGAAATTGAGGACAGTATTAACAAC
The DNA here is from genome assembly GCF_963989245.1 of Nansenia antarctica. Classification (NCBI taxonomy): domain Eukaryota; kingdom Metazoa; phylum Chordata; class Actinopteri; order Argentiniformes; family Microstomatidae; genus Nansenia; species Nansenia antarctica. The sequence goes on along the minus strand of NC_137674.1, from coordinate 27,514,639 downwards.
AGTCAAGAGAGCAGTGATGATGATGATTAAGCTTGTAGCATAAGTAAATGCTTAGGCTGTAACTTTTTGTTGAAAGTTGATTTCAGTGTTTACAGAACAGAGCAGTGCTTAAAGAGATATCAGTTGATTTCATTGTATTTAAAGAACAGACATTCAGTTAGTGCTTAAAGAGATGTCAGTTGATTTCATTGTGTTTAAAGGAGTCTGACAGACTTTCATGCTTAAAGAGCAGTCATTTGATTTTTCATTTGTTTCTTTTGTTTTGCACACAATCATTTGTTCGTTCATCTTTATTTTTGAATAAATGTCGTTTTGCTAATATAAGTTATCCATGCATCCCTTTTTTATCCATCCTGTGGGACGGGTCGTGACTCGCGAGCTCGGGGAGCACCAAGCAGCATCCCTAGGTGCTCCTCTGAGCACTGGCCCCAAAAAGTTATGTGCACCCCTGCAAATAGTTATACTTAAATAATATAAGCTATGTATTTATAAACATATACATTATACATTGTAGTTAAACAAGAAAAGAAAAGGCAACTTACAAGCAAAGCCTTTTCCAGGGCAAGAATGTAAACAAAGAGATTCTCCGGAGCTTTTTCTCTCAACTAGCTGTTGCACGAGCTATCACGTCTGAACAGTGTGCTCACGTCATGTGACTAATGTTCGTCATGTGACTAATCAAAACCGAAACTGAATAAAGGCAGTAACAAATGTAATGTCATAAAATGTCCACTAGATGTCTCTAAAATGAAAACCTAAGAAACCATGACAGTGTTACGGTAACAAAGCTATCAATGTCTTATGCCAAATGATTAGTGCCTGCCTATTATACAAAATAAAAAAAAACAGCAAAAAAAACAACACTGGCTCATAGTATATATGATTACATCGTAATTACCGGGTTGACTCGGCAACTACTGGGACATTTTAAAAATAATTGTGTTTAAATACATTTTATTTTTCTATTTTTAAATGACTCTGCTTCCTCTTGGTGTTTCATACGCTGCTCCTCCCTCCCAAAGCGAACTCTGTTGTGCTTTTTAGATTAGTTGAGCTCCTATGTGGCTATAACCTAGGTGGCGTTGTCTGACTACTTGGCCGCCTGGCAAGTGTATCTGTTTGTCTGTCTACCTAGCTATCTACCTGTCTGTCTGTCTATATATCTGTATATCTGCACGGTGAGCTGCCTAAACGACTACCGCCCGGTGGCACTCACACCAATCATCATGAAGTGCTTCGAGAAACTAGTCCGGGCCCACATACTCACACGCCTCCCGCCCAACCTGGATCCATACCAGTTCGCCTACAGAGCCCACAGGTCCACAGAGGACGCCATCGCGACGACTCTCCACGCCACTCTATCCCACCTGGAGAGGGGAAACAGCTACGCGAGACTGCTCTTTGTGGACTTCAGCTCTGCCTTCAACACCATCCTTCCAGACAGGCTAGTGACCAAACTACTAGACCTGGGTCTATCACACACTATGTGCATGGATCAAGGACTTCCTGTCCGACCGCCCCCAGAGGGTGCGGGTGGGCTCCCACACCTCCACAGCCCTCAGACTCAGCACTGGGTCCCCCCAGGGCTGCGTGCTAAGCCCCATCCTCTACAACCTCTACACCTACGACTTCACCCCCGTCCACCCCAGCAACTCCATCGTAAAGTTTGCAGACGACACCACCTGCAAACTGCGACACTTTAAATGAATGTGCAATAACACTATGTGCAATATGACAACCCTAGTCGTTTTATCTGTACAGTATAGTATAGTGGATAGTGTACATAGCCTTTATTTATGTAAACCAGCTCCTTTCCCTTCTTGTTTTTTTTAGTTTTTTTCTTTCCTAGCACCAGGGGAGCCACCCCTCCCAAATTTCGTTGTTTGGTACCTGTACTATAGCAATGACAATAAAGACCATTCATTCATTCATTTTACTGTATAGATGCTTGAAGTGTGAAAAGTAGGAGACCCCAAGATGTCACCCTGGCCTAAAAGTCATTCCAGGTTAAAGTTCAGGGCAGATTCACAGGAAGTCATCCTAACATGCCCATATAGGGACAGCACTTCCTGAGGCAAAAACATAATATGACCCTTAAGACAAAGGATGTGTTTACAAGGTGTCATAAAACCCCCCTTGTCAGGAGAACAGGCCCATACCATATACAGTCCATGCATGTGTGTGTTTAAGTAAAATATACTACAAATGACATGAACCTAAAAATGTAATTGTGTGTGTGTGTGTGTGTGTGTGTGTGTGTGTGTGTGTGTGTGTGTGTGTGTGTGTGTGCCTGTGTGTGTGATTGTGTGCCTGTGTGCCTGTGTGCCTGTGTGTGTGTGTGTGTGTGTGTGTGTGTGTGTGTCACAATACAACATACCTACTTATTGCATTGCTTGTTCAGGTTGTTTCGAGTGCTTCAGTTAGCTCTCTCGGCCAGCAGGGGGCGGCATATCCCAGGTCAGAGATCCTGGCTTCTCTTCCAACGGTCTGTTATTCTCTCAGCAGCAAGGCATGAAAACGTCGGATTCAGGTGGTCAGTGGCCCTAGGCTACTCCTTTGTGTGAGCCCCCCCCCCATTCACGAGCCTCCCCCCTCCCCAAAATACACAACTCACGAGCATCCTGCACACACACACCACTCATAATGCTTTACCATAAAACACATTGTGCTTTAATAACATAATGCAAACAATAAAAAAGGGGCTTGGGCTTGAGTCATTGTTCAGGCCCCTACCTACACCAAAAATGCTAAGCTACAACTACACCAACCAGAACCTATGACCAGAAACACACGTATCCCAATGGAGTATGTTATTGGCATGAAGCACATGAAGAAAAAGCAAGGCTGTTCTCTGAGGACAACAGAAAAAAATTAGGAGTAGGCTATACTTGAATAGCAAGTGGTCCCTCAGCAGAGAGAGAGAGAAAGAAAGAGAGAGAGAGAGAATGCAATGCCATGTCAAACCTTAATGGGTTCTTTCTTAGGGAATAATTATATTTTTCCTTTAACATGAATCAATTAATTAAATTAAAGTAAAGTATACTGCCTTGAGCTGCTGGTCATCTTTTCTTTAACATGAACGAAAATTAAATTAAATTAAAGTGTACCTTTCTATTATCATACAAAATGATGACTCTATGACTATAATCATACAGTTGCCTTTCTATTAGTTGTCTCTGTCATACTGAATTGTTTGTTATCATCCTGAACTATCTCTGTTGCTCACCTGACCTCAGTTCTGTCTCTATTGCTCTCCTCTCCCGTCTGTCTCTCTGTTGCTGTCCTGTTGTCTGTCTCTCTGTTGCTGTCCTCTCCTGTTGTCTGTTTCTCTGTTACTGTCCTGTTTTCTGTCTCTCTGTTGCTGTCCTGTTGTCTGTCTCTCTGTTGCTCTCCTCTCCTGTTGTCTGTTTCTCTGTTACTGTCCTGTTTTCTGTCTCTCTGTTGCTGTCCTGTTGTCTGTCTCTCTGTTGCTCTCCTCTCCTGTTGTCTGTTTCTCTGTTACTGTCCTGTTTTCTGTCTCTCTGTTGCTCTCCTCTCCTGTTGTCTGTTTCTCTGTTACTGTCCTGTTGTCTGTCTCTCTGTTGCTGTCCTGTTGTCTGTCTCTCTGTTACTGTCCTGTTGTCTGTCTCTAGCGACACCCGACCCAGTGCTAACTGCTCCGTGGCTCTCACTCTCAACATTGGTCGTCGCAGCTGCATTATTTGGAGAAAAAAAGTGAAATCTTGGGCAACTTCGCTATATTTAGTTCCTTTTTCATTTGTCCTTTCAGTTTTTTGGCCCCACTATTTATACTTCTGCGTCAAATTTACGCGCGGCTACACCGTAGCCTACCCAAGGTGCGCGTGAGCCTACGCGTCCGCTTCATTTTTGCAGCTTTCTCTTACGAATTGCGTAGCCTACGTCCTGCGTGACTCAGTAACGTAAACTGGTGAGATGAGATGCGCGAGATTTCTTCTCTCGAATCAAACTATAGAAAACCTGGATTCCGTGGGCATAAAGTTGCCTCAGGAATGAATTAAAACTGCCTCGCTGAGCCTGTGGGGGGGCCTCAGGATTTATATATATATATATATATATATATATATATATTATTATTATTAATTTTTTTTTGTATCCAATGTTTGGTGGCCCCGCTAGTGGTGGTGGCCCTAGGCTGCAGCCTAGGTAAGCCTATGCGTTAATCCGCGCATGCCCAGACCGATTAATATAATATATTAATCGGTCTGGGCATAACAAACATCACACAAAATATAAAATGAACATATGAGAATTTAATTTCTATCTTTTGCACAATTTGACAGAAGATCATCTGATAGAAGATGATTTGGGGAATAGTCAGCACGGCAGTATGTATGATTACACATGAGAAACAGCTGTGCATCATCTGAGCGAGCAGCTCTTGATATCAATCAGCTATTGGATTCAGGTGTAGAAGTCAGGGTTCCCGCGCTGGTCTTAAAAAGCCTTAAAGTCTCAAATCAAGCAATCCGATTTATAAGGCCTAAAAAGGTCTTAAGTCTCAGTTATTAGGTCTAGAAAATGAGGTGCTAGGTCTAAAAAATTAGATTAGCTTGTCCTGCAAGGAAATCAGG
>NC_137674.1:27500047-27502547 GCF_963989245.1 Nansenia antarctica | reverse complement strand
TGGTGTTCTACCTCCAGCAGCCTCCCCTGGTGTTCTACCTCCTCCAGCCTCTCCTGGTGTTCTACCTCCCCCAGCCTCCCCTGGTGTTCTACCTCCAGCAGCCTCCCCTGGTGTTCTACCTCCACCAGCCTCCCCTGGTGTTCTACCTCCCCCAGCCTCCCCTGGTGTTCTACCTCCACCAGCCTCCCCTGGTGTTCTACCTCCGCCAGCCTCTCCTGGTGTGCTACCTCCCCCAGCCTCCCCTGGTGTTCTACCTCCTCCAGCCTCCCCTGGTGTTCTACCTCCACCAGCCTCCCCTGGTGTTCTTCCTCCACCAGCCTCCCCTGGTGTTCTACCTCCCCCAGCCTCCCCTGGTGTTCTACCTCCACCAGCCTCCCCTGGTGTTCTACCTCCCCCAGCCTCCCCTGGTGTTCTACCTCCCCCAGCCTCCCCTGGTGTTCTACCTCCCCCAGCCTCCCCTGGTGTTCTACCTCCCCCAGCCTCCCCTGGTGTTCTACCTCCCCCAGCCTCCCCTGGTGTTCTACCTCCCCCAGCCTCCCCTGGTGTTCTACCTCCACCAGCCTCCCCTGGTGTTCTACCTCCCCCAGCCTCCCCTGGTGTTCTACCTCCACCAGCCTCCCCTGGTGTTCTACCTCCACCAGCCTCCCCTGGTGTTCTACCTCCAGCAGCCTCCCCTGGTGTTCTACCTCCAGCAGCCTCCACTGGTGTTCTACCTCCACCAGCCTCCCCTGGTGTTCTACCTCCTCCAGCCTCCCCTGGTGTTCTACCTCCACCAGCCTCCCCTGGTGTTCTACCTCCCCCAGCCTCCCCTGGTGTTCTACCTCCACCAGCCTCCCCTGGTGTTCTACCTCCCCCAGCCTCCCCTGGTGTTCTACCTCCACCAGCCTCCCCTGGTGTTCTACCTCCTCCAGCCTCCCCTGGTGTTCTACCTCCACCAGCCTCCCCTGGTGTTCTACCTCCCCCAGCCTCCCCTGGTGTTCTACCTCCACCAGCCTCCCCTGGTGTTCTACCTCCCCCAGCCTCCTCTGGTGTGCTACCTCCACCAGCCTCCCCTGGTGTTCTACCTCCAGCAGCCTCCCCTCCAGCAGCCTCCCCTGGCCTCTACCAGCAGCCTCCCCTGGTGTTCTACCTCCCCCAGCCTCCCCTGGTGTTCTACCTCCCCCAGCCTCCCCTGGTGTTCTACCTCCCCCAGCCTCCCCTGGTGTTCTACCTCCAGCAGCCTCCCCTGGTGTTCTACCTCCACCAGCCTCCCCTGGTGTTCTACCTCCAGCAGCCTCCCCTGGTGTTCTACCCTCCAGCAGCCTCCCCTGGTCAGGATGTACCAGAGAATCCCCTGGGTTGACAGTCCCAGAGATGGAGGCCAAGAATATCACAGGTCTAACTAGGCCTTTGTCACTGTGTCGTGTTCGTGTGCATGTGCCTGTGTGTGTGTGTGTGTGTGTGTGTGTGTGTGTCTGTGTGTGTGTGTGTGTGTGTGTGTGTGTGTGTGTGTGTGTAGGTGTGTAGGTGTAGGTGTGTAGGTGTGTGTGTGTGTGTGTGTGTGTGTGTGTGCGTGCGTGTGCGTGTGCGTGTGAGTTTAGCTATGACATGTCACTGTTCGCCTAAACAGAACCATCTAGAACTGATATCCCTAAATGCACAGTAACTAACTAAGACTTGTATCTCTGACCTAAAACAGTTTAGCAGGACATGACAAATATCACAAGAGTGGCATGTGACTTGAAGCTGAATGATTTCCGGACCTTAGGAACAGCCACAAGAGCATTAATGAGGTCGGGCACTGATGCTGGGTGAGAAGGACTGGCTCGCAGTCGGCGTTCCAATTCATCCCAAAGGTGTTCAATGGGTTTGAGGTCAGAGCTCTCCCAGAACAAACTCGGCAAACCATGTCAGTATGGACCTCACTTTGTGTATGGAGGCATTGTCATGCTGATACTGGAAAGGGCCTTCTCCAAACTGTCGCCACAAAATTGGAAGCATAACAATTCTCTAGAATCACATTGTATGCTGTAGCATTAAGATTTCCCTTCACTGGAACTAAGGGGCCTAGCCCAAACCATGAAAACAGCCCCAGACGATAATGTGTCCACATACTTTTGTCCATATAGTGTATATATGATATGCTGCTGAAACAGAAAGGTTTGGGCCTACTGCGACTGTACCTCATTCAGGTGTGAGGCTGTACCTCAGGATCAGCCAGGTGTGAGGCTGTACCTCGGGATCAACCAGGTGTGAGGCTGTACCTCGGGATCAGCCAGGTGTGAGGCTGTACCTCGGGATCAGCCAGGTGTGAGGTGTTCCCTGCATCTACAGATTAACAGCATGAATGAGCCAGTGTATGAATTCATAATGTGGAGGGGATTGAAATAAACCCACAGCTGGTTCGGGAATGCAGCTGGGCTAGCTGGAATATTCAGAACAGACACACACACTCACACACACACACACACACACACACACACACACACACACACACACGCTCCTCAGTGTCTCGTGGCAT
>NC_137674.1:27479202-27494202 GCF_963989245.1 Nansenia antarctica | reverse complement strand
TATTCACGATGAACCAAAACAAAACAAAGACTTTGAGAAGATGAGAAGAAAGAAAGCCTTACGTATTTATTTATGCCCTGCGCTCATAAATATAGTTCTCAGAACTACCGCTGTTCAATCATTTATACAGAACGTCCTCACATACCGTAGGACAACAATGCTAATGCTAACCCTTGGAGTGTAGCCTAGCTAGCCTATCCTGCTACAGTGTGAGTGTGTCTATGTGTGTGTGTCTGTGTGTGTCTGTGTGTGTGTGTCTGTGTGTGTGTGTGTGTGTCTGTGTCTGTGTGTGTGTGTGTGTGTGTGTCTGTGTGTGTGTGTTTGTGTGTGTGTGTGTGTGTCTGTGTGTGTGTGTGTGTGTGTGTGTGTGTGTGTGTGTGTGTGTGTGTGCTGGTGTCAGAGTCGTGACAAACGGCGTGTGTCAGGGGAAGGAGAGGGTTCGAGGTGCGGAGCGGACAGGTGAGGTATCGGGTTCTGTCCCGGTAGGAAACCAGATCTGCCCTGGTAGAGCTAGCTGGCCCCTGTCCCCAGGCCTCAGAGCAGCAGGGGGCTCAGGTGTTCCTCCTCCCCCAGTCTGGGGCCACGGTGAGCGGGGACGGACGGCTCACATTCCCCCCCTCTCTCCCTCCCCTCCTCCTCCTCCTCCTCCTCCTCCTCCTCCTCCTCCTCCTCCATCCCTCCATCTGAAAGCTCACGGTGGACGGTGGGTGTCAGGTGACAGAGGACGGTGGGTGTCAGGTGACAGGTAAAGGTTAGGTCCATGTCCGCTGGGTAGGGTGATGTAGAGAACAAAGACCTCAAAGTCCTCCTGTCCCACCTTCCTTCTCCTCCTCCACCTCCCCCTCTCCCTCTCTCTCCCCCACTCCTCCCCTCTGCCGGCGGTGTCGGGTTTCCAGGCGTACGACAGTGGGACCCGAGAGGAGATAAGGTCTAAAGAAGAAGAAGCTACGCAATGGAATGTTGAGCGCCTGCCTGGCTTTATTCACTGATGTGGGGGGCGGTTTTTATAGATGGGGGAGGTTTAACTACTGGATGTTTTATTCATGGTACTGTCACTAGGGCTTGTTGTTGCCATGTGCATGCATCAGTGTCACCGTCATGTAATGTTTTTTTTATTTTGTTTATGTTGTTTTGATTGGTTAACACTACATCAGCCGTGCCTATTTTACCTACTAGTAGAGCCGCCTTGGGGGTCAAATAGACCCCCTTTTTATAATGTAAATCTGCTACTTACACACAATGACCACTAGTTGACCGTCTTGTTTTTTAGTCTGCTTCCTACAGAGAAAAACGGCAAACTAGCTTGATATTAGCTTATCCTGATGTGGTTTAGAAAATGTAAGGATACTGGGCGGTAGAACGCACATACAGTATCTAGGAAAAGTCATGAAAGAAGGGTCCTGAAATTTGATCAAGTGCAAAGATAGAATTAGTTTTTTCCTCACAGGGGGCACCGTGACAGCATATGGTACTGAAGGGCACCTGGGTGTCATTATTAGAAGTCAAACTAGTTGTTTCTCTCCATATTGATTAGCAGATGGGGCGGCTACAGTATCGTAATACTGTATTCATATTCTGTCTTCATAAAAATGTTAATATATGCCATTTAGCTGACGCTTTTATCCAGAGTGACTTACTACATTGCAGTGAGTGCATATGTTACGGTACATGTGGGAAAACTAGGGTTAGGGTTAGGTGCTAGGGTGCTACGGTTAGGGTTAGGGTTAGGGTTAGGGGTAGGGTTAGGGTTAGGATTAGGGTTAGGGTTAGACATGCCAGCATGTACCAAGTCGACGTAGAACCTAACCCTAACCCTAGTTTTCGCACATGTACCGTATTCCCACATGTACCGTAACATATACATTTGTCAGTATATATGGTTCCAGCATTTACATTTCCCCAAATCAGATAGTATATTGGTTATGATGTGTCCCTCTCCTCTAGTGTTATAGGGCCATATTACCAGGGGTGCACATAACTTTTTGGGGCCAGTGCTCAGAGGAGCACCTAGGGATGCTGCTTGGTGCTCCCCGAGCTCGCGAGTCACGACCCGTCCCACAGGATGGATAAAAAAGGGATACATGGATAACTTATATTAGCAAAACAACATTTATTCATAAATAAAGATGAACGAACAAATGATTGTGTGCAAAACAAAAGAAACAAATGCAAAATCAAATGACTGCTCTTTAAGCATGAAAGTCTGTCAGACTCCTTTAAACACAATGAAATCAACTGACATCTCTTTAAGCACTAACTGAATGTCTGTTCTTTAAACACAATGAAATCAACTGACATCTCTTTAAGCACTGCTCTGTTCTGTAAACACTGAAATCAACTTTTCAACAAAAAGTTACAGCCTAAGCATTTATTTATGCTACAAGCTTAATCATCATCATCACTGCTCTCTTGACTGCTGTAAGTTATCACTGTCCTCAATTTCAACCATGGTAGAGGATGTTGTAGGCTATCACTTTAAATAGCTCATTATTTTGATTGTGCAACAAAGTCTTTTTTTTCTTTTTCTAATATAATTCCCAACCATATTCCCTGGGTCAGGGGTCTAGGTGCGATAATGAAGCTGTAAAACAAACGTCTGAACGTTTGAAAGCTTCAGAGAAAAGAAACGTGAAGTTCCTTGGTGTTGTTTTTCCTTTTAGCGACGAGTCGTTCGGGACTGAATTGTCACGTGTCGGCGTGATAACCGTGCGATACGCGATACGCGGAATGAAAGTACAAGTTACGATACTTTCCGAATGTTTTCGTGAGGGGAGTCGCCGTGGTCGTTGTGATGGCGTTACGGGGCTTGCAGTGATGCAGCAGTCAGCAGTCAGCAGTTGTATTTTGAGGAAGTAAATTCCTCTCCCAGCGCTTCCAGCTGTTGGTGCGCAAGAGCGCGTTCATGCCGCTGATCTTCCGCGCAGCATGCATTTTGGCGACGCATGCGCACTGGCGCACCAGTTATGTGCACCCCTGCATATTACTGTACTGTATGCTGATTAATGATCTTCCTAGTCCAGCCTGTATCCCAATAACACACCCGCCTCGATCATCACTATTGTATCACCAGCGATGGCGTCTCACCACCAAGGTGACACACACAGAGACACAGGAGGACAGACGTGACCAGGTCTGCTACCATTCGCTAGTACAGCTGCTGTCGCGGCGGCAGGTGAAAGACACCCGTCACCCCCCCTACTGGTCGTTTCAGCGACCTTTACGTAACACATGGGCATGGCCGCTAGCATCACGTTAGCCTGCCTGTGGGAGTGTCAGCGAGGGTGATTGATGATGATGACGATGAAGAAATAGCATCAGCCGCCTCAGTGGAAACCCATAAGGAGCAGATTGGTGGTAACAGGATTAATGTGCTGTATATGTCTGACCATGGCTGGGACGTGGTTTCATCCCTGTGAGGTCGGTGTGTGCTCGCTGCCCTGTCCTCCTGTCAATACTATTCACACGCCTGCATCGATTCCCCACAACAATAACAACAACAACCCAGTCAGACCGCTGCTCACCAGCCCTCCACACCGCCCGCCCCCCCTCTCCCTCCCTCCCGCCCCCCCCCCCCCTCCCCCCCCTCCCGCCTCCCGCCAGCCTGTCACTGTTATGGAGCCGTGGCTCGGCAGCGCTAGGCTAATGTCAGGAGGTATTTGTGTTGTAATGCCTGAAGGGGCTAGCAGCGTTTCCTCTAGGTTTGCTGCCTTGGGGGGGTGGCATGAACTGTGGCATGGACCCCCCCCCCCTCGGTGAAGATAATACCAATCCAAAACTCAGGGTTCCTGCAGGATTCAACTAAGACCTTTTTAAGACCTTTTTAAGACCGCTTTTAATACACTTTTAGACCTATTTCACGGCCAAAAAATAAGTATGAAGGCAAGGCGACGCAACTTTATTTGTATAGCACATTTCATACAACAAGGGCAATAAAATAAAAATAAAAAGTCCATTACATGCATTATTAAAAAATACAATAAAAATTACAATGAATAAAAGCAAATATAAGAAGTAAATAGATAACATATTTAATAAGACAGTAGTTAATGGATAAAAGACATTGATAGAAGTGTTTGTATTTAATCATAACTGCTGCAAAACATGAATGTTTTTTAGCTTAGATTTAAATATTTTAAGGGTTTGGGCCTGTTTGATTTCTTCAGGCAGTTTGTTCCAGGAGCATGCAGCAGCGTGACTGAAAGCTGCTGCACCGTGTTTTGTTGGAAAGAAGGAAAGAAGAAAGAAGTAAGAAGTAAGAAGAAATAAGTAACCCTAACCCTAAATGTATTCACGTTCAACATAAGAACAAACATAACAGTTAATGTATTCATGTTCAAATAAGAACAAACATAACAGTAAACAGAACTGGTGCCCCATTGACATAGGGTGCCCCTTTGACATAGGGTGCCGGTGCCCCATTGACATAAGGTTTGGCAGAGTTGTGTAAAGTGTAGATTCCACAGCTCCCCACGGCAACAAGCTGAGCACCTCCATACTGTTCTGCAGGCTCTTGCTGGAGAAGTTCGAAGAAGAATTTGAAGAATTTCCTGTTTACATTGGGCCCATCCATCGAGATGGACACCAGGCTCCTCAGTTCAAGTTGGTCCACACACTACTGACAAAAAACAGAATAGATCACATTTTGCCATAGCATTGAACATGAAACAAGACTGAGCAGGCCTAGTTTAAATCATTAAATAAACATTTAATGATCAATAATCTATTGATTAGTTACATTGACATAGCGTTGCTAATGAAAAGTATCAATATATAAACATTAACTCAAGTTGGTCCACACACGCCTGAGAAATAATTCAGTTATTTATGCTATACTACTAGGTCGCCCTCCATCAGCGCTTCCAGTCATCCCGATCTTCTATACATCTGGCTAGCTCCCTGGTCCTCCATACATCTGGCTAGCTCCCTGATCCTCCATACATATGGCTAGCTCCCTGGTCCTCCATACCTCTGGCTAGCTCCCTGGTCTTCCATACATCTGGCTAGCTCGCCGGTACTTTCCGCTCCTGCATCTTTCTTGAGTACGTCCACGTATGTTAGTGTGGGACGCCGTTGTGAGCGATGCCCGTGTGTTGGCTCCCACAGAACCAGTTTACTGGCTGACAGCTCCTGGTGTCTCTGGCAGTGACCTGCCAGCCTCATTCTCCTGACTGCTATTTTTTTGCTTATCCTTGGTGACACCCCCATACAGATGCTTGTTGGTAATATGCTCACTCTAGGTAGACTAGGGCTTGTATTAAAGGCAAGTGTAACCAGGGAGTAGCTGAAAAGGACTGTATACTTTTAGGAAAGGGCTGGTTATCTAACTAAGGGAGCTAAATAGGCAGTATAAGAGGATACAGGCAGGGGGCGACAGCAAACCGTTAGACTAGCAGTTAAGGTCGTTAGCATTAGCAAGGGAACTAGCATTAGCATTAGCCTTCAAACAACTAGCATTAGCATTAGCGCTACAAACAACTAGCATTAGCATTGAAGCTACAAACAACTAACACACGGTATTACAGATGAACAACACATTTATTACACGACGGTTGTATACATCCCCATATATACATTCCCACCCGGCCGGCCACACACACTCTCAATCACTCACTGACAGTCTCTGGCCTGAACAGGCTTATAGTCCAGTGGCGTGGTGCTCGTTGAGGCCTGGTTGACTGGCATGTGCGTCGACGAAGTGGTCCGCGTTGAAGCTCCGCTGGAGTCTGTGTTTGCTCGTGGAGACGACGATTAATGTCCAGCTGGCGTCCCGCTTGGTCCCACGGTGAACAGCCGGCTGCTGGCAAGACGGTCCAACGGGAACACAACTAACAGGCTACAGTGGCTCACTCAAGAATCGCTTTTCCTGGCGTCTTCAGTTGCTGCACGGTGTGCTCGCTGCTGAATCCGCCATCTTAGATCGGCCTCGTTGCTTCTCTCGTTCTAGTTCTCTCTCGTTCGGCTTCTCTACACACACTCTGACTGACTCCGCCCTTCCGGCTCTTATATAGGCACCACCGAACGTAACATCCGGGTCACAGACACACCCCGGATACTACGTCATCAAACATATGCATAAAACATTACAAGAATAATACATATACCTCACGAAACGTATATAATTGTATAGAAAATAACAAAGGAAATACTAGGGGCAAAAATAGGGCTGGTTTGGGGAAACTAAACTGGCACTAAACTGTGGGCCTTCACAACAGCCGCCCCATGAAACCCTCGGTTTCAGTTAACTAAGAAGGCACACTGGCTAGGCTGCTCTAGCAGCGTGAGGTAGGAGGTGATAGTGTCCTGGCTAATTTGAGGGAGCTCAATCAGGCGTGCCACAGGTCGGGTGTAAGTGCGACCACCAACGTCCACGATGGCCGTCCGCACCCTTCCATCCGGACCCGGCAGGACCTTGGTCACTCTGCCTGTCTGCCAGGCGGCGCGTGGAAGGGACTGGTCGATCACCAGTACCACGGCACCTTCGGACAAGTTGTCTCTCTCCCTCGTCCACTTCTGCCTGACTTGCAGGGTCGGCAGGTAGTGCAGTATGAACTGCTTCCAGAACTGGTCCGCGAGCACCTGGCTGTGCCTCCACCATCTTCTTCCGGTGAGCTCTGCAGGGTCGTAGACTACCTGAGGCAGTGCAGAGTCTCGCCGCCCCATCAGCAAGAAGTTAGGCGTGATGGGATCCAGATCTGCTACATCACTGGAGGTATAGCCTAGGGGCCGGGAGTTCAAGATGCCCTCAATCTCTGCTAGCACAGTCTGGAGCACCTCATCGGTAGGTACCTTCTGTCCGAGAATGGTACGTAGGACGTTCTTTACTGAGCGAATCTCCCGCTCCCAGGCTCCCCCGAAGTGTGGAGCATTTGGGGGGTTGAACTCAAACTTCACTTGCTGGGATGCGAGTCGGTCACGGGCCTCCTCAGTCATCGCAGCGTAGCTCGCCCTCAGCTCGGCCTCACCACCGACGAAGTTGGTGCCTCTGTCCGACCGGAGGGTCTTAGGGGTCCCTCGCCTGGAGGTGAACCTCTTGAAGGACATGAGGAAGCTGTCGCTTGTGAGCTGGTGCAGAACTTCCAGGCGCATTGCTCTCGTCGTCAGGCACGTGTAGATGATGCCCCACCGCTTTTCGGAGGCTCGCCGGTTTCGGACTAGGAGTGGCCCGAAACAGTCGACCCCAGTAGAGTGGAACGGAGCCTGTCTCAATCGCAGCCGGTCCTCGGGCAGATCGGACATCATGGGCTGCGGCGGCGTGGCTCGCCACCTCTGGCAGTCCGAGCAGGACCTTTGATATCTCCGTACCGCCTCCCGTCCATGGAGTATCCAGAATCTCCGTCGTACCTCCGCGAAGACACGCTCTCCACCCGCGTGCTGCACTTTGTCATCATGGTGCTTGATGACCAACCTGGTGACCTGATGCTTAGTGGGAAGCACGATGGGATGCTTCGTGTCCAGGTCTAGATCTTGAGCGCGGCGCAGTCTGCCACCCACGCGAATGAGAACACCGTCGAGCTCTGGAGCTAAGCCGCGGAGTCTACTGTCCGAGGGGATCGGCTTCCCTTTCTCGAGACACTCCCGCTCTCGGGAGAAGGCATCCTGTTGGGCACTCTGCAGCACCAGGAGCTCCGCCGCGGTGTAATCTTCGGCGCTGAGCGTAGTATCTAGGGGTAGACCGGCCTTGGAGCAGAACATCCTCTTCTGCAGCTCTTCGAGCGTCTCACACTCCTCTCCTGGAGTAGTCGCAGGGTCCACCGCCTGGGTGACTCCGCAGAACAACGTCTTACGCAGCTCTTTGTCCTCTCTGTCTTCTGCTAACGCCGGCGTGGCTGGCCACTCTGACTCCCGCTCCTGTAGGAAGTCTGGTCCCGTGTGATACAGGTGGGGCTCAGCCAGATCCTGTAGAGTTGCCCCTCTCGTGATGACGTCAGCAGGGTTCCTCTTGGTGTCTACATAACGCCAGCAGTTCACCTCAGTCAACTCCAGAATCTCTGCGACTCGGGTGCCCACGAACACCTTGTACCGACATGAGCTGGACTTCAACCACTGGAGGACGGTAGTGGAGTCTGACCACATGGTGACGCTCTTCAGAGGTAGCTGGAGCTCGTCGAGCAGGAACCTTCCCAGTTGCGCGCCGTTCAGGGCAGCACACAGCTCCAGTCTTGGGATGGACTGTTGCTTCTTCGGCGCCACTCGGGAACGTGCCAGGACAAACGAGACGTGGACTTCACCTCCAAGCTCTGCCGCTCTGACGTATGCCACGGACCCGTACGCCACCTCCGAGGCGTCGCAGAATACGTGTAGCGTGATGACACTCCTCTCTAGGTCCGTGGAGGGAGGGAAGTAGCTCCGCTGCAACTTGATGTGCTGGAGAGTGGGAAGTTCCTGCTCCCAGGCCTTCCACTTCTCTTCTAGGTGACGAGGCAGAGGATCGTCCCATCCTCGTTCTTGGGCCCACAGCTCCCGGACAAGCACCTTGGCCATCGTCGTGAAGGGAGCGATATACCCCAGTGGGTCGTACTGGCTCGCTAGAGTGCTGTATATCGTTCTCATCGTGACGCGTTGAGGCTTGGCAGGCTTATTGCGATAGCGTAGAGTGTCGGTCTGGAACTGCCAGATAAGTCCGAGCGTCATCTCCTGAGCATCATCTGGTGAGTGAGAGACCCAAGCCTCGCTGCTGGTCGAGGTGGCCTCCTTCGGGAGGTCTCTGATGACTTGCGGGTCGTTGCTGGCCCACTGGCAGATCTCAAATCCACCCTCCTGGAGATGAGCACGCAGGTCCTGGACTAGCTGACGGGCTTCCGTGGCTGTCTTCGAACTGTGAAGGCAGTTGTCCACGTAAAAACTCTTATGGACGGCGTCAAACACTCCAGGAGGTGCCGTCTCCTGCGCGGCGTGAGTCTGTAGCGCATAGGTAGCGCAGCAGGGGCTGCAGGTTGTCCCGAAGGGTAGCACCTCCCACTGGTAGATAGAGGGGTCGGGGTCGCTCGGGTCCTCTCTCCAGAGAAACCTCATGAGTGGCTTGTCTTCCTCCAACATCCTGACCTGGTGAAACATTCGCTTAATGTCACCACTGACTGCGATCGGCTGCTGACGGAAGCGCACCAGAACTCCCAAGAGGGCTGGGGTCAAGGTTGGACCAGGGAGAAGATAGTGGTTGAGGTTGAGCTTCCCCACCTGGTAGCTACAGTTGAAGACCACTCGGTTCTTCCCGTTGTGGTGAACATTGTGGTGCGGGAGGTACCAAGACTCGGCACTCTGGTTCGCCTCGGCTGGCTCAAGCTTCTTCACCAGACCGGACTCCGTCAGTTTCTTCATCTCCGTTCGGTAAGAAGCAGCAAGGACTTCGTCCTTCCTCATACGCTTCTCAGTGCTGGTCAGACACTGTAGGACGGTTCGAGGGGATACTCGAAACTCTGGCATGAGTTCTCTGCGGAGTAGTGGTGTGACGTATCTCTTAACGCCCTGGACTTCGATACGCACTGTCTTTGCTTTAAGGAGGTCCAGGGCGTAGACGTCCTCCTTTGACCGTACGTAGAGCTTCTCATTCTTGTAGGGCGCAACGTCTAGCGTCCACAGCTTCTGGACGTTGTCTAGCAGTGCCACATTCATGGAGTCCACACTGGTGTGAAGGCAGTTGATGGTCGGCACTTCTTCGGTGCGGACATGGAGGGATGACGTAGCTCTCCCGTCTCTATCTCTCCACTCGGTAGCGCCTTGGAGGGCCCACCCAAGCGCAGTCTGAACAGCCATCGGGCAGCCTCGTGGTCCTCTCAGCGGAGGACGGAGCGACACGATCAGTGCAGCGTTGTCCGAGCCGATGAGAAGGGTTGGCTCCGCTCCTTCTATCGGATGTAGTTCTACTTGCCGTAGGTGGGGATATCTTGCGCGTAACCTCTCCAGGGGGTAGTCGTAGCGGGAGAGCGCTAGCTGGTCGGCGGTGAAGACATTCTGAAGCCGATGTCTATCCGACGGCCTCCCCGCCGGGGAGATAGAGAAGTTGATTCTCGCCCCGGTGACCTCTTTAAGGTCGCGACGTATCGTGCGCAGAGTCAGCTTCTCCTCAGTCCCGTGGAGCCCCAACCGGCGCACTGCCTCCTGGAGGAGGATGGTCCGTTCCGACCCGTCGTCTAGAACGGCGTACGTGTCGTACTCAACGTTGTTGTGGTGGAGTCGGACCTTCACCACCTTCAGTAGGACCTTGGAGCCGCTGCTCTGGGTTGGGTCTAGGTAGTAGACAGGGGTTTCCTCTTCCGGTGCGCGACCGGACCTAGGGCTTCTGTTGCCCTCCGTGGACCTGGCGAGGGAGACCTCGTGTAGGATGTGGAGGTGGACCTCCTCACAGCGGTTGCACTTCCTCCTCAAGGTGCAGTTCTTCGCCAGATGGTCGCGCCCACAGTTCCAGCACCTCTTGTTCTCCTCGAGCCACCTCTGCTTGTCCTCGGTACTCAGGTTGTTGAAGTCACTGCACTCATTGAACCAGTGCTCGCTGGGGCAGTACGGACATGGCGGTGGCCCTCTCCGTCCCTTTTGAGGGGGTTGAGAGGAATCCCTTCCCTCAGGTCGGGTGGTCTTCTCTCTCCGAGGCTCCTCCTCCGTGTGCAGCACTCCTACTGGGCGTCCTCTGTTCGAGCTCGGCCGGTCCCAGCGGTCTCCCTTCTCCCTCTCCTTCTTCGGCTCAGCGTATCCCATGGCGTCTACGTTGGTGTCATGCACTTCCTCCAGTAGGAACTCCGCGAAGGCAGCCATGCTCAGACCCAACTTCTCGGGGTTACGAACGCGCTGCTGTCGCCGGAACCTCTCCTGCCGGAAGCGTGGGATCTTGCGGAGCAGCCGCTCTACGTTGGAGGTGCTGTTGATCTCGCTGGCGCCAGCTGGGCCCTGCGTCTTCAGCATCCCAACCAAGGTGTGCACGCGGAGCGCGAAGTCATCCAGCGCCCGGTCATCCTTGATGGGGGCCTGCTGTTCGAGGGCTTGCAGTTCAGCAAGGGCGTGGTTCCAGGGACGACCGTAGCGGGCATCCAAGTCAGCGAGCGCTCTGGTGTAAGGTGTCGGTGCGGAGGCATGGGCCAGTACCATGTTGTGGGCTCTGGGGTTCCTCACATGCTGAAGGAGAATCGCATATTTGTAGGACTCGGAGCAGGAGTTGTCCAAGAGCGTGTCTAGGCAGATGCGTAGCTCCACATACTGGCTCCTGTCCTCGTCCTTGAAGAAGGGGAACTTGGGTCCCTCCACCTGGGGGAACATCCTGTAGTGGATCATCGGTGCTGGAGTGACGGTCTGGGTGTCCGGCCTGCATGCATTTTGGTGCACTGGAGGACCTAGGGGTGTGCTACGCTCTTGGGGGATGACTCCCTCCCCGGGCAGCGACGCTGGCTCCCTCTGGGCCGCGTAGCGGTCGGGTCCCTGGTCCTCTTCCTTCCAGGTGGTCAGCTGGGCCTGTAGTTGGACAGTCCTGGCGGGGGTCATGGAGCCATCGGCGGGGGGTTCAGGAGATGGCACTCGAGAGGGCCGTGCGGATGATACTCTGGAGCTACAGGCCGACGGAGTTCTGCTGATGCACACGTCGCGCATGGTCTGCATCATTTCCTCCATCTTCTCTGCGTGCAGTTGCTCTCTCGCCATCTGCCTCTCCGCCGCGCGTTCCGCCCCCTCCATCTGGAGGCGCTCGCGCTCGTACTGGATGCGTTCCCTCTCTAACGCCTCCTGGCGCTGTCTCTCCGCCGCACGTTCCGCTCCGTTCATCTGCCTCTCCGTCTGGAGGCGGTCGCGCTCCATCTGGAAGCGTTCCCGTTCTAGCGCCTCCTGGCGCTGGAGGCATTCACGTTCTAGCGCCTCCTGGCGCTGTCTCTCCGCCGCGCGTTCCGCTCCGTTCATCTGGAGGCGTTCGCGTTCTAGCGCCTCCTGGCGCTGGAGGCGTTCACGCTCGAACTGGAGTCGTTCCCGCTCTAACGCCGTCTCGGCCTGTTGGCGCTCCCGCTCTAACGCCATCTCGGCCTGTTGGCGCATATATTCGGACAGCGCGGCACCACTCCCTCTGGAGTGCAGGCTATCCGCCCCAGAGGCAGAACTGCCCACGGAAGCCCTGGACCGGTAGGAAGCCACTGAGCGGCAGGAGCTAGGTCTCGAGCGCGCCGTACTGGGAGGCAGATCGTTAAGGCTGAGGCCCTCCCTCTTCCGCCCGCAGGCGCTGTCGGACCGGGCCTCTCCTTCCTGTTCTTCCGTTTCCACGGCAAAACCCTGCGGTTCTGCCATCTCATCCTCAGGCTGGTGCTCTTTGAGGGCTGTCTCAGTGCTAGCCACCTGCTCGCCGGCGGACACCTCGGCCTCTCCGACCACTGTATCCCGTGGAGTGCGCTCCTCGCTACCACTCAGTGAGCTTTCAAGCTCAAGCTCATACTCCTGTAACCTCGGAGGCAACCGCGGGACTCTCTGTGGTCGTGGCTCTGGCTCAGGGGGCGGAGAAGGGGGGGTAACTGTCTGGTCTGGTTGGCTGCGCTCAGCCATGCTATCACTACACTACCAATCCGGCTCGAAGGACCAATTGTAACCAGGGAGTAGCTGAAAAGGACTGTATACTTTTAGGAAAGGGCTGGTTATCTAACTAAGGGAGCTAAATAGGCAGTATAAGAGGATACAGGCAGGGGGCGACAGCAAACCGTTAGACTAGCAGTTAAGGTCGTTAGCATTAGCAAGGGAACTAGCATTAGCATTAGCCTTCAAACAACTAGCATTAGCATTAGCGCTACAAACAACTAGCATTAGCATTGAAGCTACAAACAACTAACACACGGTATTACAGATGAACAACACATTTATTACACGACGGTTGTATACATCCCCATATATACATTCCCACCCGGCCGGCCACACACACTCTCAATCACTCACTGACAGTCTCTGGCCTGAACAGGCTTATAGTCCAGTGGCGTGGTGCTCGTTGAGGCCTGGTTGACTGGCATGTGCGTCGACGAAGTGGTCCGCGTTGAAGCTCCGCTGGAGTCTGTGTTTGCTCGTGGAGACGACGATTAATGTCCAGCTGGCGTCCCGCTTGGTCCCACGGTGAACAGCCGGCTGCTGGCAAGACGGTCCAACGGGAACACAACTAACAGGCTACAGTGGCTCACTCAAGAATCGCTTTTCCTGGCGTCTTCAGTTGCTGCACGGTGTGCTCGCTGCTGAATCCGCCATCTTAGATCGGCCTCGTTGCTTCTCTCGTTCTAGTTCTCTCTCGTTCGGCTTCTCTACACACACTCTGACTGACTCCGCCCTTCCGGCTCTTATATAGGCACCACCGAACGTAACATCCGGGTCACAGACACACCCCGGATACTACGTCATCAAACATATGCATAAAACATTACAAGAATAATACATATACCTCACGAAACGTATATAATTGTATAGAAAATAACAAAGGAAATACTAGGGGCAAAAATAGGGCTGGTTTGGGGAAACTAAACTGGCACTAAACTGTGGGCCTTCACAACAGCAAGACTAGGGCTTGTATTGTGTTTATGTTGTTTAGTAAGGCCTGAATGCTAGGCTAAAGCTAGGCTAGGACTTGTATTAACAGGTAGACTAGGGCTTGTATTGTGTTTATGTTATTTAGTAAGGCCTGAATGCTAGGCTAAGGCTAGGCTAAGACTTGTATTGTGTTTATGTTGTTTAGTAAGGTCTCTCTGTGTGTGTGTGTGTGTGTGTGTGTGTGTGTGTGTGTGTGTGTGTGTGTGTGAGCACCTGTGTGCCCGAGTGCAAGTGTGTGGCGTAAGTGCATGTGTGTAAGTGTGTGTGTGTTTGTGTGTGTACACTGTAATCCTAGTGCCTGGCTGGATCTACATCTAACCCTAACCCTAGTCCCCATCTAACCCTAACCCTAGCCCACATCTCACCTAGGGCGTAGGGGAGAGGCCCAGTCAACAGAGGGTAAACAGCTGTTGACCTGGATGCTAAGCTAAGATAAGCTAAGCTAGCACTTCCCGCCTATATACGTACACTCCCAGACCACTGAGCAGGGGAGGCTGGTGGAGGTAGAAATCGGAGGACAGGCTCATTGTAATGCACGGAACAGAATTAAATCCTCCGATTTCTACCTCCACCAGCCTCCCCTGCTACTGAGCCACTGTGAGGGTGTTTTCACGACTGGCACACGACCGAGACTCGATCAAAACATGATCAAGACACACAGCCAGGGACGCGGGAAGGGGGGTGCTGAGGGTGCTGCAGCACCCCCTAGCGGCAGGCAGAAGGAGCTCCTCCTGCCTGAATTTAAAAAATAAAAATATTATTCAAACAATAATTTAAAACAATATAATAACTATTGTTGCTTTTGGGAATAAAAATAAATGTGTTTTTTGTAATAAATGTACAAATGTGTTTGTTAGTTTTAATGTTAGTGATCACATGGTCATATCTTGCTAGGGAAGTTCATTAGCAAAAATGCTAAATCAGCCAGAACAATTGAAGTGGAGTTGGAAGAAGATGCTGATGCAGTTGCTTGCTTCGCTTAACAACACTCCCATTAATGCTCTACTGTCGGACGTTGTTGAGAAAGAGCAACAGAGGCCAGAAACGTATTAGAACTGATATTCAGATCCATCCGATTCTTCGGCAGCGAAGGGCTTCCGTTAAGAGGCAATAACAATCGACATGGAGTGCTGTCTGTAATAATGGTCAACATCATGTTTGTGGACATTGTGGGACACTGTGAGCTGAGTGGAAATTACTGTAAATTCCAACACATGTTGGTAAAATATTTAACGTTACGTCTTTGTAGTGTGTGGGTGCGTGCATGCTTAACTATTATTGCCCGTGCATTGGGGCCCGTCGTTATGCCACTGTGTGCGTGTGAACGAACGAGCAATCAGCGAGAGGGAGGGAGGGAGGGAGGGAGAGAAATCGTTATAATTTTTTCCCTGGCAATTTTTTCCCCTGTAGTTATAGACAGCACCTCAGCACCCCCAGTCAAAATACCTTCCCGCGTGCCTGCACACAGCCAAGACA
>NC_137674.1:27466702-27471702 GCF_963989245.1 Nansenia antarctica | reverse complement strand
TATTACATGCTATAATATTTGGGCTGGTTTTTATCAATTTGGGCGGATTTTGAGCACTTATTGGGCTGGTTAACATCAGACCAATCTGGCAACACTGGCCCTGTCGGACCCAGGCGCCACCCTCAGAGCTTTTTATATATTCACTTTGCTCAGTGCTCGGTGGTGGAGAGCGTGAGCGGCTGGTCGTCTTGGAGGGGCTCAGCTTTGATGGCTGTTACTTCTGTTGTCCCGGTCGAAGTGAGCATAGAAGTGGTTGAGCTTGTTGGTTAGGGAAGCAGTGCTGGTGGGGGTGGGCTGCATTTTGGGGTTTGTAATCCGTGATGGCCTGGATGCCTTGCTACATATGACGGGGGTCAGAATTGCTCTGGAAGTGCTCCTTGCTTGATCCGCAGTTTGTGGTTGAGCTTGGCTTCCCTGATGCCCCTTTTCAGATTAGCCCTGGCTGAGCTATAGGCCTCTGCGTCACCTAATCTAAAAGTGGCGTCTCGTACCTTCAGCAGTGGGCGGACCCCTCTGTTTATCCAAGGCTTCTGGTTGGGGAAAGTTTGAGGATCCGTTTGTGGGTGGTGACACTGTCTGCTGACTGAGCTAGCCTGACTGAGCTAGCCTGACTGAACTAGCCTGACTGAGCTAGCCTCACTGAGCTAGCGGTCTGGTTCCCTGAACACAGATTAAGTTGACCCTTCTTGGACTAGAAAGCACTTTCAATTGAGATTGTCTACATATACACTTGGACACACACGCATTAGACACATGCACGCACACTCTCACAAAGACACAGGCACGCGCGCGCGCACGCACGCACAAGCACATACACAATGGGAGTGGGTCACAGCAGGAAGCATGGCGATGGCAGATGAGCATGGTCACTTTTTAACATCAGTAACCCGACCCCTTCCTCCCCCTCCCCACCTTCCTCCCCCTTCCCCCCTTCCTCCGCCTCAGGATGTCCGCTCATAGAGACACCCATGAATTAGTGATCAGCATGGCAGCCTGCTTGGGTTACCAGGAACACAGCGCAGGTGTATCTAAAACATGGCCGCCTGCAGAGTTACCAGCCACAGTGTAGGTGTGTGTATGACTCCACAACAGACAGCTCATTTGGATGCCTTGCTACATACGACGGGGGTCAGAGAGTTGCTCTGGAAGTGCTCCTTGATCCGCAGTTTGTGGTTGAGCTTGGCTTCCCTGATGCCCCTTTTCAGATTAGCCCTGGCTGAGCTACAGGCCTCTGAGTCGCCTGTTCTGAAAGTGGCGTCTCGTACCTGCAGCAGTGAGCGGACCCCTCTGTTCATCCAAGGCTTCTGGTTGGGGAAAGTTCTTATCCGTTTGTGGGTGGTGGTGACACTGTCGGCGGCGCACAGTGTAGGTGTGTGTGTGGGTCCACAGCAAACAGCTCATTTGGTTACCCACATGGCCCTCTTACCCTCACCACCGCCTTCTCCCATGTCAAAAGATCTGTTTGAATTAAGTCTGTGTGTGTGTGTGTGTGTGTGTGTGTGTGTGTGTGTGTGTGTGTGAGCGTGTGTGTGTGAGCGTGTGTGTGTGTGTGTGTGTGTGTGTGTGAGCGTGTGTGTGTGTGAGTGTGTGTGTGTGTGTGTGTGTGTGTGTGTGTGTGCGTGTGTGTTCATGTGTGTGTGTGTGTGGTATTTCAAAGATCATCTTATATTTCAAAGATCATCTGATTACCCCGGGTGGAAAATGACCGGCATCAATAGAGGCTTAGGATGACTGTGCAGATAAGCTAATGAGCTAATGCTACGCATTGTTGTGATGTTGACCTAATGAGCTAATGCTACGCTTTGTTGTGATGTTGACCTAATGAGCTAATGCTACGCTTTGTTGTGATGTTGACCTAATGACTCCAGACTCACCTGATATGAACAAGAAGAAGAGGGGAGCGCAGAAACAGAAACACTGTGATGTCATCATACAGAGACGTCCATATTTCAGTCCTGTTGTTGTTGTTGTTGTTGTCGTTGTTGTGGTTGTTGTTGTTGTTGTTGTTGTTAAGGTGCATATGGAGGTAGAGTGTCATCGTGACACTGCACACCAAATCAGTACTTGTTAACTGGGTGTCAATGACAGTGATGTAATGATGATGATGTCACATGCCGTTAGTTGGTCAGTCAGCAGCCTTACCTGTGTCATGCTGCCTGTGTCATGTGTGCCTGTGTGTGTGTGTGTGCGTGTGTGCGTGTGTGTGTGCGTGTGTGATGCGCTGTACTGTACTTAAACTGCAGGGGGTGTGATGTATGTATGTGAAAGCTCTCCCCTCCTCATGCTGAGGCGGGGTGGGGGGGGGGTTGTGGTGTGTGTGTGTGTGTGTGTGGGTGGGGGGGGGGGGGTTGTGGTGTGTGTGTGTGGGTGTGTGGGTGGGGGGGGGGGGTTGTGGTGTGTGTGTGGGTGGGGGGGCGCGGGGGGTGTGTGTGTGTGTGTGTGTGTGTGGGTGGGGGGGCGCGGGGGGGGGGGGGGGGGTCACGGCACTGCCACAGATCCATCCCAGAAATCAACTTATCATCATCCATCACATGCATTACAAAGAGCATGTCCTCTGATGTCTACCTCCACCAGCCTCCCCTGTCCTCTGATGTCTACCTCCACCAGCCTCCCCTGTCCTCCGATGTCTACCTCCACCAGCCTCCCCTGTCCTCTGATGTCTACCTCCACCAGCCTCCCCTGTCCTCTGATGTCTACCTCCACCAGCCTCCCCTGTCCTCCTATGTCTACCTCCACCAGCCTCCCCTGTCCTCTGATGTCTACCTCCACCAGCCTCCCCTGTCCTCTGATGTCTACCTCCACCAGCCTCCCCTGTCCTCCGATGTCTACCTCCACCAGCCTCCCCTGTCCTCTGATGTCTACCTCCACCAGCCTCCCCTGTCCTCTGATGTCTACCTCCACCAGCCTCCCCTGTCCTCCGATGTCTACCTCCACCAGCCTCCCCTGTCCTCCGATGTCTACCTCCACCAGCCTCCCCTGTCCTCTGATGTCTACCTCCACCAGCCTCCCCTGTCCTCCGATGTCTACCTCCACCAGCCTCCCCTGTCCTCTGATGTCTACCTCCACCAGCCTCCCCTGTCCTCTGATGTCTACCTCCACCAGCCTCCCCTGTCCTCCGATGTCTACCTCCACCAGCCTCCCCTGTCCTCTGATGTCTACCTCCACCAGCCTCCCCTGTCCTCTGATGTCTACCTCCACCAGCCTCCCCTGTCCTCTGATGTCTACCTCCACCAGCCTCCCCTGTCCTCTGATGTCTACCTCCACCAGCCTCCCCTGTCCTCTGATGTCTACCTCCACCAGCCTCCCCTGTCCTCTGATGTCTACCTCCACCAGCCTCCCCTGTCCTCTGATGTCTACCTCCACCAGCCTCCCCTGTCCTCCGATGTCTACCTCCACCAGCCTCCCCTGTCCTCCTATGTCTACCTCCACCAGCCTCCCCTGTCCTCCTATGTCTACCTCCACCAGCCTCCCCTGTCCTCCGATGTCTACCTCCACCAGCCTCCCCTGTCCTCCGATGTCTACCTCCACCAGCCTCCCCTGTCCTCCGATGTCTACCTCCACCAGCCTCCCCTGTCCTCCGATGTCTACCTCCACCAGCCTCCCCTGTCCTCCTATGTCTACCTCCACCAGCCTCCCCTGTCCTCTGATGTCTACCTCCACCAGCCTCCCCTGTCCTCTGATGTCTACCTCCACCAGCCACCAGTATGGTCCTTCTCTAGGACACGGACACTTACACATGCTTGTAATGAAACCGTCAAACACGTCCCTGGGATTCTAAGTGCATCATGCTCTTATGGTGAAGTGAATCACTATAGAATAAATCTGCCCCGGAGGTGAATCTACCCTACTCTAGCTCTGTCAGGGGCAATGGAGGTGTGAGTGTGTGTGTGTGTGTGTGTGTGTGTGTGTGTGTGTGTGTGTGTGTGTGGGTGTGTGGGTGTGTGTGGGTGTGTGTGTGTGGGTGTGTGTGTGTGGGTGTGTGTGTGTGTGTGTGTGTGTGTGTGTGTGTGTGTGTGTGTGTGTACGTGTACGTGTACATTTTACATTTTACATTACATTTTTGGCATTTAGCAGATGCCTTATTCTAAAGCAATTTACAACAAATATATTTGACAAAAAAGTGTTATTATATACTTACTGTATAATATATATAATATAATATATTATTATATAATATATATCATATTGCCTTTACTCTGGTCTGGCAGGTAATGTTAGAGAGAAACTAGTTAGAGACTGGATGTGACAATAGAAATTATTAGTTCACCACAGAACAACAGAACAGGTGCAACAGAATTCACAGCACACAACTGTTTCACACGTTTGGTCACACGTGATATCCACACAGAAACACGCTAGTGATTAGATGCCAAGTAGGCTAGTGTACACACGCACACACACACGTGTCAAGATTCTCTTTGTCTATGTCCAGCCATCCAGCTCTCCTCAAATACAGCTCAACCTTGTTGGCATTGCTTCACGTGTGTCGTATATGCAACCAGTCATATTCTGGAATGTGTCTGAATGTTACAGTTCCGTAAGTATACGCAAAAAAGTAAAGTAACAGTTTATAAATAAATAGTAGCATTTCTTTTCTCCTTACCCACAAAACCCTTACCACAGCCAAACCGAAACCGTGACCCAAAAACCGTGGGCCAACTGAACCGTTGCACCCCTAGTTAGTAGATATCTCAGGAGAGACAGTCAAGGTGTAGTCTTCAGTCTCCGGCGGAAGATGGGGAGTGATTCTGCAGTTCTGACAGCAGTGGGACATGTGTTTATGTGTCCTACAAGCATTTTATTAATTTTCCACAGTTTACACTCTTTACCTACAATACCTACATCCCTAATCTGACACCGACATCCTTAATCTGACACCTACATCCCTAATCTGACACCTACATCCTTAATCTGACACCTCTATCATCCCTCTATCACGCTGTTGGTCATCCCTCTCTCTCTCTATCTCCCTGTGTTGGTCATCCCTCTATCCCTGGGTT
>NC_137674.1:27454202-27461702 GCF_963989245.1 Nansenia antarctica | reverse complement strand
CAGAGAAAGTAAAATGACATTTCCGCATTGAATAGAGCGACATAAGATTTCTGTAGATGATTCGCAATGCATCCTGGTATCAAGGGGTAGCGTACCGTTAGCCCTTCGAAGCTAGTCTGGTCCTGAAATCCCTCGAAACGAAGTAATAGTTAGCCCTCCCCCTTACCCCTAGCCCTCGACGAAATATGAATTGAGACAGCCCTCGCCCTAAACGTGAACGCGCAAATCGAGCCATAGGGGTGAAAACGAAGGGCTAGGGGTGAATTGGGATTGGGCCCAAGTCACCTCACTGGGACGTGTCATTAGGACACTGTTGTTGTTCTCTGCAGTAAAGCGCTGGTTGCTGCAGTAAAGTGTTTGTCACTGCAGTAAAGTGCTGGTTGCAGCAGTAAGGTGCCGTTTGCTTCAGTAAAGTTCTTGTCGCAGCAGTTAGGCTAAGTGCTGGTTGCTGCAGTGAAGTATGTGTCTCTGCAGTAAAGCGCTGGTCGCTGCAGTAAAGTGCTCAATTCTGCAGTAAAATGCTGGTCGCTGCAGTAAAGTCTGCTTCATTTATTGGTTTATTATCCTTATAAACTGTCCTGGGGTTCCAACACCCCCCCCCCCCCCCCCCCCCACACACACACACACTCACACACAGTCTAGAAGGTGTCTGGACCGTCATGTGTACTAGAACACGCAGAGCGGGTAGCAGTGACCCCCGCCCCCCTCCTCTGGTGTAGCCCTGCCCCCCCTCCTCTGGTGTAGCCCCGCCCCCCCTCCTCTGGTGTAGCCCCGCCCCCCCTCCTCTGGTGTAGCCCCGCCCCCCTTCCTCTGGTGTAGCCCCGCCCCCCCTCCTCTGGTGTTGCCCCGCCCCCCCTCCTCTGGTGTTTAACCCTCAGGAAGGCTGGAGGACAGACATGTTGTTTAGCCTAGCCTCTGTCCCCCCCCTCCCCTCACTAGTCTCTGTCCCCCTCCCTCCCCTCTGTCCCCCCCCCTCCCCTCACTAGCCTCTGTCCCCCCGCCTCCCCTCTGTCCCCCCCCCTCCCCTCACTAGCCTCTGTCCCCCCCCCTCCCCTCACTAGTCTCTGTCCCCCCCCCTCCCCTCTGTCCCCCCCCCTCCCCTCACTAGCCTCTGTCCCCCCCTCCCCTCACTAGTCTCTGTCCCCCTCCCCTCCCCTCACTAGTCTCTGTCCCCCCCCCCTCCCCTCACTAGTCTCTGTCCCCCCCCCTCCCCTCACTAGTCTCTGTCCCCCCCCCTCTCCTCACTAGTCTCTGTCCCCCCCCCTCCCCTCACTAGTCTCTGTCCCCCCCCCCTCCCCTCACTAGTCTCTGTCCTCCCCCTCCCCTCACTAGTCTCTGCCCCCCCCCTCCCCTCACTAGTCTCTGTCCCCCCCCTCCCCTCACTAGTCTCTGTCCCCCCCCTCCCCTCACTAGTCTCTGTCCCCCTCCCCTCACTAGTCTCTGTCCCCCCCCTCCCCTCACTAGTCTCTGTCCCCCTCCCCTCACTAGTCTCTGTCCCCTCCCCTCCCCTCACTAGTCTCTGTCCCCCCCCCTCCCCTCACTAGTCTCTGTCCCCCCCCCTCTCCTCACTAGTCTCTGCCCCCCCACCCTCCCCTCTGTCCCCCCCCCCCCTCACTAGTCTCTGTCCCCCCCCCTCTCCTCACTAGTCTCTGCCCCCCCACCCTCCCCTCTGTCCCCCCCCCCCTCACTAGTCTCTGTCGTCCCCCCCTCCCCTCACTAGCCTCTGTCGTCCCCCCCTCCCCTCACTAGCCTAGTTTATAGTTGGATTAATGCCCCCCCCCCCCCCAACATAAAGCATTACCACGGAAACAAACATGATTTGTATCTTGTCCTGATGCAACCCAGGCCGCCGCACACTCACTGTTACTATGGTAACACGGGGAGGCATCAGGAAATAGGCTCCTGTTGCTCAGGCTTACAGCCAGCCAGAGGCTCTCAATGAGATTAGTTCTGCTGTGTGTGTGTGTGTGTGTGTGTGTGTGTGTGTGTGTGTGTGTGTGTGTGTGTGTGTGGTGTGGCGCTCTAGCCCCGTCTGCTGGCTGCCTGGGGGTATGACAGCCAGGCCAGGAGACAGGGACGATGACAAGGCCTTGTTTTTGAACCAGGAGACATCACACACACTCAAGTGTGTCAAGTGTGTGTGTGTGTGTGTGTGTGTGCGTACATGCGCGCACGTGCATGTTTGTGTGTGCACGTGTGGGGGAAACCTCTTATCATGCCCCCTCCCTCAGCCTCGTCTCGTCTCCATGGCAACCATCAGGGATGCAATCAGTGTGTGGGGTATTTAGTCTCAGACCGACCGAGGGTACTTCAGCTTGACGTTGCTCTGTGTCTGGATGGGATGTTTCATCTTGAACAGACGACTGTAGAATCTGATTACATGTTTATTAGCGTTTCAATAGCATAGTAGCATCTCTTCGTAGCATTTCAATCACGAATAGCATGTTGTAGAATGCAGTTTATCCTGTACGTGTTTGAAAAATCCCTTAACACTACAACAGCCGTGCCTATTTTTACCTACTAGTAGAGCCGCCTTGGGGGTCAAATAGACCCCCTTTTTAGAATGTAAATCTGCTATTTACACACAGAGATCACTAGAGGGCGCTTCCTTTTTTTAGCCTGCCTCCGACACAGAAAAACTGCAAAACAGCTTTATATACTATCTTATCCTTTGAAAATGTCAGGATACTGGTGGCAGAACGCACATATCTAGGAAAAGTCATGAAAGGAGGGTCCTGAAATTTGATCGAGTGCAAAGATATTTAAAAAAAAGAATACTCACAGTGACCCCTCACGGCTCTTCTAGTGTTAAAAATATATAAATTCTCTTTTTCTGCCCCCCTCCCCCCCTCTCCCCCTCCCCCCCCCCCCCCCCCCAGGTGATAAGTACGAGCTGCACGCGGGAACAGACTCCACCCCCAGCGTGGTCGTCCACGTGTGCGACAGCGAGGCGGAGGAGGACGACGAGGCGCGGCCCAAGCAGAAGATCGTCCAGACCCGGCGCCCCGACGGACCCCCCACGGTCTTAAACTAAGCCCCGCCCCCCCCCGACCCCCGACCCCCGCCGTAACCCGACGCCACCCTGAAACACCCACAATGCAACGCACCACCCGCCCTCTCTCTGTCTCTCTGCACCCCCAGAGGACCACGACGCCCCTCATTTCAGATCAACAAACAAACAGACAAACAAACAAACAGACGGACAGACGGACGGACATGGCGGTGGTTTGTCGAGCGACGTGACTACGGAGGAGGATTGAGGCGGCTGGAAAAAACTCGGAAAAAAACCCTCAAGGGGATGAGAATCACACACACACTCCTCACACTTTAAGAACAAGAGGGGGTGGGGGCTGGGAGGCGCTTGTACCTGTACCTGTACGCTGCACCCCCCCTCCTCCTCCGCAGCCAGGGGGCGCCACTAACACCTGCCCCCCCCCCCCCCCGCCCGCCACTGACACATCTGTCTCACCTGTCTCACCTCCTGTCTCACCTGCCACATGCTCTGTTCTGATGCTCCCCCTCGTTAGGCTGCATGGCCGCTCCCACGCTTGTCTCTGTGTGGCGCGCTGGTGCGGGGTGTGGAGCGCAGCCCTGCGACGCTCAGCTCTCATCTGCTGCCCCCTGCTGGCCAACGCCGGCGTCTCTCTGTCGCCTCTCCTCCATACACACATTCTTTCACCGCTCAGCTGGGGCGCCACGACGGTCTCTGAGTACGCCGGGCAACGTTTGCCTCGGGACGCTTCGATTTCTGTTTTTGTTTTTTTATCTTTTTTGTTTTTCGTTTACGGTGTTTTAAGGATTGTACGTCTCTGTTGTCTTCATCAGCCGAATGGTCGCTTCTGTGACGCAGAGTCAGGCTTGGTTGTCTGTCTGCATGTATATACTATGGTAACTACTCACAGAGACACTCATACTACTGATATACTCTACAGTAAAGGAACCCACTGAGGTCACACACATAGCAACAGGTCGCCGTGTGGTAACAATGAAGTTTTGGTGGTGTTTTTTTATTTGATTTGGTCTTTCTTCTTCTCCTCCTCCTCCTCCTCCTTCTCCTTCTCCTTCTTCTCCTCTTCCACCTCCTCCTCCTTCTTCTCCTTCTCCTTCTTCTCCTCTTCCTCCTTCTTCTCCTCTTCCTCCTTCTTCTCCTTCTCCTTCTTCTCCTCCTCTTCCTCCTCCTTCTCCTTCTCCTTCTTCTCCTCTTCCACCTCCTCCTCCTCCTCCTTCTTCTCCTTCTCCTTCTTCTCCTCATTCTCCTTCTTCTCCTCTTCCTCCTCCTTCTTCTCCTCCTCCTCCTTCTTCTCCTTCTCCTTCTTCTCCTCCTTCTCCTTCTTCTCCTCTTCCTCCTCCTTCTTCTCCTCCTCCTCCTCCTTCTCATTCTTCTTCTCCTTCTCTTTCTCCTCCTCCTCCTCTTCCTCCTCCTCCTCCTTCTTCTTCTCCTTCTCCTCCTTCTCTTCCTCCTCCTTCTCCTCCTCCTTCTCCTCTTTCTCCTCCTCCTCCTCCTTTTGTCCTTTTTTATCTGGAGAGGTGTGTTGGTTTTTGCTGAGCTAGATGTGTATTCTTATTCTTATTAATGATATGTATTTGATACCACAAAACGTTTTTTGCATGCTTACTTATGTAGTCGAGAGCTGAGGTGTTTTCTATTGAGACGACAGGGCGTGGTGGTTGGGGGGGGGTCGTAACGATGGACACAGAGCATGTCTGCTGAACAGGCCGCTGGGGGACCAGGGCCACGGGTGGAGGACAGAGAACTGGCCAGGGTGGAGGAGGAAGGAGACCTTGTACGGAGGCCCTGAGTGGTAGCCATGGCCCGGAGGAACTTTCTCCTGGGAGAGTTGAGATGTTTTTCAGAGGGTGTTTTTTGGGATTTACATCTTTAAGGTGATGTGTTTTATTGGTTCTTTCTTGTTATATCAACCCACTTTCTATACGTATGTAAGGTTTTTCTTCTGAGACCTACTGTACTAAAAATACTGCTTGTTTTGCACTGAATATCTCTTGATCTCCACGGCGACCGCGGACCTTGTGACAGAAGTCTTTGTTCTCTGTGGGTCTGTGGGGAGAGAAGGCTGCTTCTCGCTGTAAATGGCTGATTAGTGAATATACGTAGGTCCATAGTCCAGAGTCCATTTCGGTTTGATCATGTGTAAGGTTTGTTAGCCTCCTAACCCCTCATCAACCAAAGCCTTTACATCCCGTTGTGGTTAAAACCCTAACCCTTACCCTAACCCTAATCCTAACCCTAACCCTAACCCTAATCCTAACCCTAACCCTAAACATGCCAATAGGATTAATCTGTTTCTCTAGTTTGGAATACGGCTGCATTCACAATTCTGTTGTAACTTTGCCTGCAAACAATCCTCAATTATTATTTTTTTAATACAGGAACAAATTTCATGAGTATTGAGTATTGACATATCCATTTATGTGGTTGTCCTAGACACATTGGAGTGATTTGAACAGTAGATGCATTACTTCCTGCATGTTGGACTACAGACTGAGTCAGACTACAGACTAAGGCAGTGTTGTGTTATACAGACACCCCCCCCCACTCGCTGTCGCGTTGTCCTGTTTCAGCCGCATCCTGTCAGCGAGTGTTTTTCAAATTCAATTCAATACAACTTTATTGATCCAAATGCAGTCATATTAAAACAACCAAACACAACAGATCTGTATGTGCTTTAGCCAACTCCTCTGTTGCTCTGTGGCATGACAATGATAGATACAGTATTGGGCAGGGGAGGCTGGTGGAGGACAGCGCTCATTGGAACGGAATGAGGAATGGTATCAAAAACACCTCCGCCAGCCTCCCCTGGTGGCTGTGGGGGTTGGCTGGAGGGGTGGGCTGGAGGGGTTGGCTGAAGCCCAGAGTGATGTAGGATGTCCAGACTAGCTCTACACCGCACTCAATGGGTCTCTATGGTGATCTAAACCTATTAGACAGCATGATATAGTAAGACTTCTCTGCTAATATTAGTCAGCAAGCTGTGGTCTGTCTGCATGCAAGCACTTTATCTTTCTTTTGTCTTCACTCTAGACGCAGTCTTGCAAGGGAGAGAATATAGTATGTTAATTATTATTTTCTTTTCATTTTTTCCCCCATTTTTTTCTCTCAAGATGAACACCTGGGTCGCCTTCCCACCAGCATAGCGGAGTGAGTGAGTGCAACACTCAGAAGTTCTGAAGTCCATGTGAAAACGTTGTGAAAACGTTTTTTTGCGCTCAATGTGTGTTTTTTTGAAGGCTCTGAGGCCTTTGCATGTGTGAGAGTGTATTATTGAACCGGTGTGAAGGGAGGAGCGGGGAGCCATGTCCTGATCAGGCGGTGGGGGTGGGGGGGTTGGAGGGGGTGGTGGAGGCTTGCAACCGCAGATCAAATTAATGTCTTTGTATAATGTATTGTGTTTGTCCCTGGAATATAAGACCTCCATGTTCTAATGTGTCCTTTACCCAGAGGCCACTTCTTCTCTCAGAACAGATGTACAGAGCCTGAGAGTGTTGGAATTAGTCCGTCGTGGTTCAGAGCCTGAGAGTGTTGGAATTAGTCCGTCGTGGTTCAGAGCCTGAGAGTGTTGGAATTAGTCCACCATCTTGGTGCATTACTCGGCAGTCTCAGTTGTGCCGACTGCTGAAAATGACGAAGATGATGATGATGATGATTCTGTTGATGATGATGATGATGATGATGCTTATCTGATGTTTTTTACTGTCTGTTGTCTCGCTCTTTGAAAACTGCGTGCGTTTTTGGTCCCAGTTGAAAAGGAGAACATGTATATTAGTGTATATATGCCAATGTGGTTCTGTTGCGGAGGCCAGGTCCCGTGTGCCGTTTGTTTTTGGGCTTCTCTTTATGTTGTCAAGAAAAAGAAAATAAAAGAAAATGAAAACGAAAGTCCTGAAAAACACTCGACGGAACCTCAGCGTCGGACACGGACTCGGTTTGAATGTTTTTTCCGACAAGTCGACAAAAAGGTCAATTCTGCTCGTCACTGTTTGTTGTCTCTGTTTCTGTTGAAATATGAATATTGTGTCTCGTTCCGTAGTTCTCCAGAAAACAGAGTAGCAATCAAGCAATAATTTCCAGTTATATCCGTATCTGTATCCATGTTACGTACTACTGATTTCCAGAGTCATTTTCTCTGACTGTTACAGTGCTTCTATTTGTGTCGTATGATTGTCATTCGTTTCACATAGAGAAATATATAAACAACTATTCTTAAACATGTTTGGAGTGTTGTTTTTTTAAAGTCTGGTGTTTAAAATATGCCATATGATATGGTTCTTCTAAAATTGTGGGGTAGCATGTTACAGGGCCATAAACTGTGTGTGCGTGTGTGTGTGTGTGTGTGTGTGTGTGCGTGCGCGTGCGTGTGCGTGTGCGTACGTGTGTGTGTGTGTGTGTGTGGTGTGTGTGTGCTGCTCTAACCCGTTAACA
This sequence comes from Nansenia antarctica, assembly GCF_963989245.1. NCBI lineage: Eukaryota > Metazoa > Chordata > Actinopteri > Argentiniformes > Microstomatidae > Nansenia > Nansenia antarctica. The sequence continues at coordinate 27,454,264 of NC_137674.1, read as the reverse complement.
CAGGCACCGAAATGAAACACACATGCGCTGCTGCGGTTGACGCTCGCGGTGTATTGGAGCCG
>NC_137674.1:27439202-27446702 GCF_963989245.1 Nansenia antarctica | reverse complement strand
CTAATCTCTTCGGCCTTAATATTGAATACTTCCTGCACCAATTGTTTGTTCTGGAGTGGGGCCGACACAAAGGAGATGGCATTTTGAAAGACGCATTCTCCTCCTTGCGTGTGTGAAACATGATCTCCATCTTTAGAAGTGGGTTTTAGAAGTAATGATCATGTGACCATCACAAAAACAAAGTCATAAGTGAATGTGGTGGATTGTGCAAACAGGCAGATACCGGCTTAGCCCTTTTCACCGCAGAACAATACGTCATCCGCCTCCATGAGTCTTAGTTACACTCTGCCACAATGGGAACTGAAACAAGCCTTCAGTGCCAGGCCGCTCCACCTACCCACTCAGGTACAGTAACTTGAAGCTAACGTGTCAGACCATTACTTGGCACTAGTAGGAGAAAGCCTATAATGGAAGCAATGTCATGGGATCTCACGAAGAGAGAGTGGGAGGAGGAGGAGGAGGAGGAGGAGGAGGAGGAGGAGGAGGAGGAGGAGGAGGAGGAGGACCCTCACAGGAAAGCATGTCTCAGATTCAGTGAGTCTTGCGCCAAGCCCTTTCAGTGAGGCTGTTAGTCTTGGTAAAGGTATCTCCCCCCGGAGGACAGGAAGTGTCTTTCTCACAGAAGACAACAACCTGCCGTGGACCAATCAGGTGACCTGTACTTGAACTATGGCAGAATTACACACTACCTGATTTTCTAATTTGGTTGGTGACCAACTGAACACATCAGTTCCCCCATTGGTCTATTGAAAGTGTGTTGATAAGATAAGATCTCTAACACACACACACACACATACGCACACACACACGTTCCATTGTTACAGAATAGAAGCCATCCTGTTGTGGATTGTAATGATTTTCAGATATAGGCAAATACGCACACACCCACCCCAAACACACACAAACCCCAACACACACACACACACACCTAGCCACACCCTCTGGGCTGGATGTGTGTGTGTGTGAGTGAGAGTGAGCAGACCAGCGGCCTGGAGGGGGAGGAGCCACAGGTAAAAGCGAGGGGGAGGAGCCAGAGATACGTAAACGCCTGCGGCCGGGAAGACCGGAAAAACCACCTGCATGGAATTACTGTTACCCAGGAGCAGCAGTGTGGCGCCTAGCCTCACACACACTCACACTCACACACACACTCCGCAACAGGACTCGACCACATTTCTGCTTTCGTGTTTGTCTACACACCCCCGTGTGTGTGTGAGTCGCTTTCCTCCATGCTCCTGGGACTGTTTTGAGGCAGTTTTTTTTTTTGGCCTGGCCCCCTGCTCTCTCCTCCAGCTCCAGCCCAGCCCAGCCTCAGCCCAGCCCCAGCTCTCTCCTCCAGCCCCAGCCCAGCCTTAGCCCTAGCCTAGCCCCAGTCTCAGCCCCAGCCCCAGCTCTCTCCTCCAGCTCCAGCCCAGCCCAGCCCCAGCCCCAGCCCCAGCTCTCTCCTCCAGCCCCAGCCCAGCCTTAGCCCTAGCTCCAGCCCCAGCCCCAGCCCCAGCTCTCTCCTCCAGCCCCAGCCCAGCCCTAGCCCTAGCCCCAGCTCTCTCCTCCAGCTCCAGCCTCAGCCTCAGCCCCAGCCTCAGCCTCAGCCCCAGCTCCAGCCCCAGCTCCAGCCCCTCCACGTCAGCCTGTGAGTGGACTATGCCCCCCTCAGCTGAGGGGGTGGAGGCCAGGCGTTGAGGCTCCTGGAGGCTTCTGAAGAAGCACTGTGTGACACGTGCTGCTGGACTGAGAGGTGAGTGACTCCACCAGGGAGAGAGTTACACACAGCTCCGTCTGTCTGTCTGTCTCTCATTCCAGACTCTCCTCCAGACTATACATCTCTCTCTGTTCTCTCCTGTCTATCTGCTTGTCTGTCTGTCTGTCTGTCTGTCTGTCTCTCTGTCTGTCTGTCTGTCTCTCATTCCCTCTCCTCCAGACTATACATCTCTCTCTGTTCTCTCCTGTCTATCTGCTTGTCTGTCTGTCTGTCTGTCTGTCTGTCTCTCTGTCTGTCTGACTGCTTGTCTGTCTGTCTGTCTGTCTCTCTGTCTGTCTGTCTGTTTCTCTGTCTGTCTGTCTGTCTGTCTGTCTCTCTGTCTGTCTGTCTCTCTGTCTGTCTGTCTATCTGCTTGTCTATCTGTCTGCTTGTCTGTCTGTCTGTCTGTTTGTCTGTCTGTTTCTCTGTCTGTCTGCTTGTCTGTCTGTCTGTCTGTCTGTCAGTTTCTCTGTCTGTCTGTTTCTCTGTCTGTCTGCTTGTCTGTCTGTCTGTCTGTCTGTCAGTTTCTCTGTCTGTCTGTCTCTCTGTCTGTCTGCTTGTCTGTCTGTCTGTCTGTCTGCTTGTCTGTCTGTCTGTCTGTCTGTCTGTCTGTCTGTTTCTCTGTCTGTCTGTCTGTCTGTCTGTAAGTGGGTTATCGATTCCCCTGAGTAATGGATTTAAGGGTGGGGGGAGGGGTTGGGAGGGGTGACCCGTGTGTGTGTGCGTGTGTGTGTGTGTGTGTGTGTGTGTCGGGGGGGTGGGGGTGGGCGGTCTCCTAGACGATGCAGTGGCTGGGCAGGTGAGCCTCAGGTGAAATGGAACGTCAGAGTGTCGGAGCGGAATAGCTCACATTCCAGAACGCGCACAGATTTGGAATGTACATTGAGCCGCTGCTGCGGCTGAAACTACAAGTTTTATGTCCCGCTCCTTCACTCTCTCTCTCCTTCTCTGGGATGGATAGCTTGGAACTACGGCTGTTATCATTTCATCCGCTCCGGGGCGCTGGGGAAGATGACTGCGTGTGAGATTGGTATTGAGATTGAGGCCAACAGTTTGATGTTGCTGGTTTAGTCTCTCTAAACAGACCTCTTTACTTCAAGTAAGTTCTTGTTATATTAGGTTACAACATTTGATTTCAAATTGTGTGTAAAATTCGTGATTATTATATTATATTACATTTCAAACGTTGACATTGTGGGCATTGTGAGGACATTATTTTCATGAATTAGTATTATATAATAATAATAATAATAATAATAATAATAATAATACTGTATTCTTATCTTTCGGCATTTCCACACATTTTGTGGTTGATGGTGTTGTGTTTATGTTTATATAAATACAGTATAATCCAAGTATATCCACACAGTCACACAGTAAACCACACAGTCCTTGCTGTTCTAAAAATGGATGCGTTACCGTGACGTTGTGCTGTTTCTGGCGTCCCTCCATGCGCCACATGGAAAGGTCATATTGTCTCATGTCACGTTGACATGAAGGATGACGATGCTCTCGACATGATCTCATAGTTCAGACGGTGAGACCTGACCGTGATCCGTGTTGATCTGGAGAGAGTCAGCCAGGACTGCAGAAAGACCGTCTGTAGATCAGCTGCTGCGATGTTGGCATTCCTACGACCGCTCTGTTAACGTGCTGTAATTATAGGATTAGGGGTCAGGGCTAGGATGAAGGTTAGGTGTCACAGTGAAGTTTATCTTAAAGATCGGGGGTTGGGTCTAGGTTTAGGACTTACAGTAAAAGGATTGTAGTTAGGATAAGTGTATAAGTGTACGGTTAGTTAGTTAAACAGTGTGTTGGTAGAATAGCTCTAGTAGTTAAACATCTGTAAACTACAGTAGAGCATTAGCACGTAGCAAGTGACAGTTTGTGACTCATTTCCTGTGTTGTATGTAGAGTATTACAAGTTGAAGGAAGTTCTGGGCTGTCAGGCTGGTCGTGGTGATTCATGGTCTTTTGTCCTGCGCTGTGAGAGGCGGGTAACACTACCCTGGGCTGGGGGAAGTACTGCCTCTGCACGACAAGGACGTTGAAAGCGTCAGATTTAGTTTTTGTTGTTTTTGTCAACCAAGTTTACATCACATGCTGTACCAAGTGTGTCATCGCTGGTCATATTTACATCCTGTGTCCTGCCACAAATCCAAAAATTGCATATTTCAAACTAAAATGTTTTTTTAATATATTGATAATAGATTGATTATACTTACAACATCTATTTTCATCTTTCATCTTTGACTGGATGGAGTCTTTAAAAAATGGCCAAATGAATGGCTACATTGGTGATTTTAATTCTAATAACTTTCTCAGCATATTTGGCCAATGTACAGTAGGTAGACATGAACATGTACAGTAGGTGAAGGGTCATGGGTTAAAAGTCATGTGATAACATGTCACTCTGGAAATAGTTAACCAAGCTGTGTATGGAACACAGGGAGACAGTAAACGTGTCTGTAGCTGTACTCACTCCTACAAGGGGGGGGGGGGAGTTACACACAGCTCCGTCTGTCTGTCTCTGTCTCTCATTCCCTCTCCTCCAGACTATATATCTCTCTCTGTTCTCTCCTGTCATCTGTCCGAGCATCCTGCCCCCCTGCCCACCTGCCCACCTGCCCACCTGCTCCCCTGCCCCCCTGCCCACCTGCCCACCTGCTCCCCTGCCCACCTGTCTGTCTCTGACTGACGGCTCTGGTATTGACTCAGACCCTCGTTTGATGAAGCTACTGCTCGTCGGCGTCTCTGTGTCTAGACATGGTTGACTGGCAGGGGAGGCTGGTGGAGGTAGAAATCGGAGGAAAACCGACTCATTGTAATCAACGGCATGCAATGAGGAACGGTATCAAACACACCTGTTTAATCACCGTTCCTCATTCCATGCCATGCTTGCCTACAACAAGGCCGTCCTGTGATTTCTACCTCCGCCAGCCTCCCCTGTTAACCACACCGGCTTTGTTAAAAAAGAGGAACCTCCGTGGTGCGGTCCAGGGTGTCTCTGTGGGGAGTCAGCTTGCATGACCAGACCAATAAAATGACCGATTGTTTGCAGAGGGAAGTGAAGAGGATATTAACTTCTCATTGTACCACAGAGTAATGGTTGTGTGGCTTTGTGGAACAATACACAAAGCAATGGCAGTAGAAAGTGAGAAGGTCGAAAAAGTAGAACAGCCATAACTTATAACTGTTATATAAATGTCACCAACGTCAGTCACAGGCGTTGTGTGTACACTGTACAGCGTACAGGTGAAAGGTTTGTCACTGTTGCCCTACCATGCCTTTGGCTGAACTCATTGTCAACTTTAGCAGAAAGGGAAACTTTTCAAAGTCTATATTGTGGCTCTCTTTGATCCTGAGTCGTAGGGCCATCCCTGTTACGTGCGTGACTTCGCTACAGCGTGTGCACAATTAGCCACTTATCAAAAATCTGTCAGCTCTGCAAATATTAAACCTGGTTTGCCATTGGTCATGTAATGGCTGGGAGCGATTGCTGCATCAACAGAGGCTTGGCTGTGTAATGTGTGTAATGTTTGCTCTGGAGAGGAGAAACAGAAAAAGATAAGATACAGAGGATGGTGGTTGTGCTCTTAATCGCTTCTTATCTTTTCTGTTTCTGAGATATTAGACTGAATTACAGGCCCACTGAAAATGTCACTTTTTTGTGTATTTGTGAGAGAACAGACAACTGCTTCTTTCTGGCTTGGCCTCAACCTAAACCAAACAGAAATGTGTATGAGCAGTATATCTATCTATATTTACTTCTTTTATTTTCTATTTATATTCAATTAGAAGCCAGACACCTACCCAGCCAGCCAGGCAGCCAGCCAGCCAGCCAGTTAGTCAGACAGCCAGCCAGCCAGCCAGCCAGTCAATCAGCCAGCCAGCCAGTCAATCAGCCAGCCACCCAACCAGTCAGCCAGCCATCCAGCCTGTCAGCCAGCCAGCCAGCGAGCCAGCCAGTCAGCCAGTCAGCCAGCAAGCCAGTCAGTCAGTCAATCAGACAGTCAGACAGTCAGTCAGCCAGTCAGTAGGAGTCAGGGGATGTAGTCCTGGGGTCAGGCTAGGGTCAGAGGTTATAGAGGAGTCGGGGGATGTAGTCCTGGGGTCAGGCTGGGGTCAGAGGTTATAGAGGAGTAGGGGGATGTAGTCCTGGGGTCAGGCTAGGGTCAGAGGTTATAGAGGAGTCGGGGGATGTAGTCCTGGGGTCAGGGTGGGGTCAGAGGTTATAGAGGAGTCGGGGGATGTAGTTCTGGGGTCAGAGGTTATAGAGGAGTCGGGGGATGTAGTCCTGGGTTCAGGGTGGGATCAGAGGTTATAGAGGAGTCGGGGGATGTAGTCCTGGGGTCAGGGTGGGGTCAGAGGTTATAGAGGAGTCGGGGGATGTAGTCCTGGGGTCAGGGTGGGGTCAGAGGTTATAGAGGAGTCGGGGGATGTAGTTCTGGGGTCAGAGGTTATAGAGGAGTCGGGGGATGTAGTCCTGGGGTCAGGGTGGGATCAGAGGTTATAGAGGAGTCGGGGGATGTAGTCCTGGGGTCAGGGTGGGGTCAGAGGTTATAGAGGAGTCGGGGGATGTAGTCCTGGGGTCAGGGTGGGGTCAGAGGTTATAGAGGAGTCGGGGGATGTAGTCCTGGGGTCAGGGTGGGATCAGAGGTTATAGAGGAGTCGGGGGATGTAGTCCTGGGGTCAGGGTGGGATCAGAGGTTATAGAGGAGTAGGGGGATGTAGTCCTGGGGTCAGGGTGGGATCAGAGGTTATAGAGGAGTCGGGGGATGTAGTCCTGGGGTCAGGGTGGGATCAGAGGTTATAGCGGAGTAGGGGGATGTAGTCCTGGGGTCAGGGTGGGATCAGAGGTTATAGAGGAGTCGGGGGATGTAGTCCTGGGGTCAGGGTGGGGTCAGAGGTTATAGAGGAGTCGGGGGATGTAGTCCTGGGGTCAGGGTGGGGTCAGAGGTTATAGAGGAGTAGGGGGATGTAGTCCTGGGGTCAGGGTGGGGTCAGAGGTGATAGAGGAGTCGGGGGATGTAGTTCTGGGGTCAGAGGTTATAGAGGAGTCGGGGGATGTAGTCCTGGGGTCAGGGTGGGATCAGAGGTTATAGAGGAGTCGGGGGATGTAGTCCTGGGGTCAGGGTGGGGTCAGAGGTTATAGAGGAGTCGGGGGATGTAGTCCTGGGGTCAGGGTGGGGTCAGAGGTTATAGAGGAGTCGGGGGATGTAGTCCTGGGGTCAGGGTGGGATCAGAGGTTATAGAGGAGTCGGGGGATGTAGTCCTGGGGTCAGGGTGGGATCAGAGGTTATAGAGGAGTAGGGGGATGTAGTCCTGGGGTCAGGGTGGGATCAGAGGTTATAGAGGAGTCGGGGGATGTAGTCCTGGGGTCAGGGTGGGATCAGAGGTTATAGAGGAGTAGGGGGATGTAGTCCTGGGGTCAGGGTGGGATCAGAGGTTATAGAGGAGTCGGGGGATGTAGTCCTGGGGTCAGGGTGGGGTCAGAGGTTATAGAGGAGTACAGGGATGACCACATCACACGGTTGGAAACAAAAATCCCACATAGGCTGTCAAGCCTGGGTTAGGGCTAGGGCTAGGGTTAGAGTTAGGGTTAGAGTTAGGGTTAGGGTTAGGGTTAGAGTTAGGGTTAGGGTTAGGGTTAACTCTATCAAAAGATATTCCAAACAATAGAGCCTAGAATCGACAACAAATATGTTTTTGACCAGTCCAGATTCTGCAATACGAGCGAAGGACCCTAACTAACCCTAACT
>NC_137674.1:27366702-27434202 GCF_963989245.1 Nansenia antarctica | reverse complement strand
AGCAGAGCACAGCCAGCGGGTCTACCGTGGTCACCATCCACGCTCCGACCTCGGAGAACACATAGCAGAACCTCTGTGGTCGACAGCACGAACCCAGGCTATTAACGCCATCATCATCATCATCATGCTTGAAAAACAAATACATTATGAACAAAGTTGTGGTATTGTGTGGGAGAGATGGATGGACGTGAAGGACAATTCAAAGGAGACAGGGGACGACACTTGTTGTGAACATAAACACTTTGGTTTCTTGACTACTACAGTGTTCAGATCGTGGACAGAAGCCATTTTGATTTCTGTGCATTTGCAGCTGTGATACTGTGCCGACAATCAGATGCACACGAAATGGAAAAATGGCATACAATGGACTTGTTAGAGGCCTAACTGTATCTGTGTACATTTCTGTGTTGAGAGCCTTATAAGGGTTTTTCTTCCTTTTCTGTGAAAAAGTCAATACTGGTTTAAATCCTTTCTGGTTTGATATGAAAGTATTTTGCACTTTACTACATTCACCCTGTCCTGTGTTTGTCTTGTTTATTGTTCTTTCATTGAAATCGATATTGAAAATAAATTTGAACATTTCGAATGAATGAATGAATGAATGGTCTTTATTGTCATTGATATAGTACAGGTACCATACAACGAAATTTGGGAGGGGGGGCTCCCCTGGTGCTAGGAAAAAATGTACTAAAAACAAGAAGGGAAAAGAGCTGGTTTACATAAATAAAGGCTATATACACTATCCACTATACTATACAAATAAAACACTGTGCTGTACTCTATGCTATGCTATAAATATCCTAACATTTCCTATCTCTGAACCTTATGTACCCGAGGGTTGTCATATTGCACATAGTATTATTGCACATTCATTTAAAGTGTCGCAGTTTGCAGGTTTGAAATGTTCACAGTTGTGTTTCAGTATTGCACTTGATTACAATCTAGTAGCTGCCATCAAATTGTCTAAATTGTCCAGGGCCTAGAACCTAGATCTTTGCTGTGTTCAGGGCCTGAATGGCCCTGGGGTAGAAGCTGAGCTTCAGTCTATTTGTCCTTGCGGACATGGTCCTGAACCGCCTGCCCGAGGGCAGCCGAACAAAGTGTCCGTTCCCAGGGTGGGATGGGTCCCTGGAGATCTTGGAGGCCTTCCTGAGGCAGCGTGTGTTGTACAGCTCTTCCAGAGAGGGGAGGGGGGCGCCGATGATCTTCTGGGCCGATCTCACGACTCTCTGTAGCGCTCTCCTCTCTGCGGCTGTGCAGCTGGAGAACCACACGCAGATGCAGTAGGTGAGGATGCTCTCCACATTTCCTAACAACTTTTGATGAAAAGGTGAGAAATTAGTCGTTTTCTTCAGATGTCAAACTGTCGACATAACTGGAATAGCAGGCAGCGTCCTGATTTCAGGGGCACAACAGGTGAGTTTGCATACATTAACACAAAGACAAGTATTTTTGTCAAAGTGAAATGACGCCCTCAAGTGGTGGAAATGAAAATAGCTACAGTACCAATTCAAGGCTGCATTCAATATCTTTATAGAATGTAAGACATGTTATTGTCATTCTGAATTTAAGGACGCCACCATTCTTGTTCATGCTCTCCTCTTTTGTATGCTTCATGAGATAAATGGAAATTGCGGCCAGACAGAATATCAATGTTCAAGAACAGGAGTGAACAGTCTAGGGTTGACGAACTCGTTAGGTGACTTGAAGGCAGCTCGTATTCTTGTGTTTACAATGGTATCCGCAGGTGAGTAGCCGGAGATTATCAGTTCTAGCTAGCTAATAACTTATTTCTCCCCTCCAAAACTCAACCATTAAATTGCTTAGAACTTTAAAAACAATGAATGTCCCGCTTTTAGGTCTACAAGGGTAGAAAACGAGAAACGACGCGAGAAGAACGTGAACTCGCAACAGAGATATGGTGGCTGAGGCGCTCGTAGCTCTTTACCGAAGAACACCAGGAAGTTATTTGATTAGATTTTTACCGTAATTGGTTATTTTGGTCCAAACAAACCATCAATACCCATAGTTAGATATCGACCGAGCCTAAACACTATCGCTGTTACATGTAGGCCTGTCTACATGCACGCTGCTGTATTGATAGACGTGTTCTGAAGTAAGGGAAACATTACACCGTAACACCGATGTATGGTGCCGTATCATAAAGGACCATAATAATAAAAGTATTGCCTTTTTCAAGTCGTTTTAGCACATGAGGCACACACCAAAACAGGTCCCATCATTAATTTGATTTCGGTGTGACTTGAACGAACCGTGTGAATGTGGACACCAGTATAAGAGTCTGCGTTGTGTATTTTATGCACCCAGATTGTGTCTTCACTGCCAGTTTACATTAGGGATGCAACCTCAGCAAATATGTTCAAGTCAAGACTAAAAACCCATCTTTTTAATATTGCCTTTAAATGACTAAATAATTAAATTATTATATTATTATTAGATTATATAATGATTGGAGCACTTTGAGCTGCAACATTTGCAGGAAAAGCGCTATACAAATAAAAAGTTATTATTATTATTATTATTATTATTATTATTATTATTATTCCGAAGCGGAGGTCCTGTGGCTGGTGGTGGTCGCGGTGCTGTGGGGTTGCACCAACCCGCTCCTGAGGAGGGCGACGGAGGGCATCGAACACGTGAAACAGGGGAACAAAGTCCTCCAGTTCCTGGCTGAGGTCAAGTTCTTGTTCCTGAACATCAAGGTAAAAAAAACTCACACTTCTAAAGTCCCAGCCATTCACACCGAAAAGTGTAGGAATTTAGGAATTGAGTTTGTTATTGGTGGGTGGATATGGTGTGGATAATGGGTCTTGCCACTACATTGCTGGATAGAACTGTTGGTGTGAACGGGGACAAGACAGAAGCCCACTAAACCTCACTTTCCTGGGACACTTGGGGGGTATTCCATCAACGTTGCTAAAGGACAATCCAGGCTTATTTTGATCAATCTTGCGAGATTTACCAAAAAAGCCAGCCTTAGTTATTCCTTTAGCGGGTGATGGAATACCTCCTTGGTGTGAATGGGACTTCAGAGAGACAGTATTATCTCAGAAGTGATTATTGGTTGATCATGTTGCATCTGCTGTTTCCTATTCTGTAATAACATTGTCCCTTTGCGTCTCCAGTACCTGATACCGTTCCTTCTAAACCAGAGTGGGTCATTGGTGTACTACTTCACTCTCGCCACCACAGGTGAGCAGGACCTAACAACAATAACAATAATAATGGACTGACTTATATAGCGCCTTATTCCAAAGCGGTTTACAATGGCCTCTCATTCACCCACACATTCACACACCAATGGCGACAAGCTACCATGCAAGGCGCCAGCCCGCTCATTGGGAGCAATTTGGGGTTAAGTGTCTTGCCCAAGGTCACGAACCACCGATCTGCCAACCTTGTAATCAGAGACGCCGCCTCGACCTCCTGCGCCACAGCCGCCCCACAACAACAACAGCCGCCCTGTTGTCTGGCCTCTGCCTGCTTCTGTTATGGTGATCTAGTATATTCTAAATCACAGAACTCTGATTTCTTTTTTTATCTCATCTCCCTGGGAGAGTTCAAAGCTCTGATTAAAAATTGTGTGACAGAACAGTCCAATTGCTACTCCTAAGATGGATTTTTTATAATGTGTCTGTTATCCCATGTCTGTTATTTATTATGTTTTATTCTCCAATTTTGTACACTTGTACCTGTACTGGTGTGCTTCCTTGGCCAGGTCTCGCTCCAAAAAGAGATTTTAATCTCAAGGAACCTAAATAAAGGTCATACAAAAGCCTATATCAATATGATCAGTACCTGTGTGGTCTGTGACCCCTCCTCCTCCTCTTCCTCTCTGACAGACATGTCCCTGGCTGTTCCCGTGGCTAATTCCCTCACCTTCCTCTTCACGTTGCTCACTGGCAAGCTGCTGGGAGAAGAGTTTGGAGGCAAAGGCAAGTGTCTCACGTTGATGATGTCACCACACACAGAACCTCCCGGCTCTTTGCAGAGGCAAAGTTGCTCAGTACACCTTGTGTCTGGAATGTGTTATTAATGTGTTATTAATGTGTGGTAGGTTATCACATCTCTCCTTCTCTCTCCCTCTCTCTCTCTCTTTCTTTCTTCTCTCTCTCTCTCTCTCTCTCTCTCTTTCTTCTCTCTCTCTCTCTCTCTTTCTTCTCTCTCTCTCTCTCTCTCTCTCTCTCTCTCTCTCTCTCTCTCTCTCTCTCTCTCTCTCTCTCTCTCTCTCTCTCCCATCTGTTTAGGCAGGCCGGTAGTCACCTATAGCCATCTTATGTTCCTGTTTATGTTGTCCCTTTGTTTTTTATCTCTATTGACGATGTTTGATTGCACTTTTATTTTCACCCATTGCACCCTGTGCATCTGTGCTGTGAAGGGCGCTATAGAAATAAAGTTTTACTTACTTACTTACTTACTTACTTACTCTCTCTCTCTCTCTCTCTCTCTCACCCCTGCCCCCTCTCTCTAACCATTTCAGGAGCTGTTGGAGGGATGGTCCTCACCATGGTGGGCATCACTCTGTGTATCGTGAGCTCTGTCAGTGAGACAGAGAAGAACCCTAACCCTGTCTCCCACTGAACACTACTGGACCCCCCAGTAAAAACCTACTGAATCCCGCAGTAAAAAACCTACTGGATCTCCCAGTAAAAAAAACGATTGGAACGTCAAAACAACAGTTTTCCTCTGGAGCAGTGCGTTGTGTTTCTAGTTGAGGGTGTCTTGCTTACATCTGTGGAGGTAGAAGTCGGAGGACGGGCTCATTGTAATGCATGGGATAGAATGAGGAATGGTATCAACACGATACCGTTCCTCATTTCATTTCATGCATTACAATGAGCCTGTCCTCCGATTTCTACTTCCACCAGCCTCCCATGAGAGGGTATTCCTATCTGAGGGTGTCTTCTCTAGGAGGCACTAGCCTTGACTCCATTATGACTACACGAGCGACTTCCTCTCTCATTGCAAACACTGTTTACAGTGTACAAACGGTCGTAAAATAGGGTGTTTTAACATTACCCCTCCTGTGTAAAGGCTTTATCACTGTAACCTGTAGGGTGTAAGGTTCCAGAAGGCCTTTGGCTGAGTCTGGATCTGTGTGTGTGTGTGTGTGTGTGTGTGTGTGTGTGTGTGTGTGTGTGTGTGTGTGTGTGCGCCTGTGTGTGTGCCTGTGTGTGTGCCTATGTGTGTGCACGTGTGCGTCATCCTGAGTGACTGGATGATGTGTGGAGGAGGGTAGCGAGAGAATGTAAATGATTGATTGATTGATTGAAAACCTTTATTGTCCCCATTGGGGAAATTTTGTTGTCAAACAGCTCAGTTAGGGCAGAAAACATTCAGTACAGAAAACAGAAAAACATTCAATAAAAAACATAAAACAGTGCAGGCTCAATAAGTAAAAAGTTCCAAAAGTTCCATCTCCAGGTCTCCCCCACCCTGCAGGGCCTGGTTGTAGAGTCGGAGTGCAGCTGGAATAAAGGACTGTCCAAATCTTTTTGTACTTTGACGGGGGAGAACAAATCTGTGGCTGAACTTGCTCCTCATCCCTGCCAGCTCGCAGTACATCGGGTGGGAGGGATTGGCCAGCATGGCCGCCAGTTTTTTCCCCATCCTCTGTTCTGCCACCACCTCTAGGCTGTCCAGCCCGGTCCCCACCACAGAGCTGGCCTTCTTCACCAGTTTGTTTAGCTTCGCAGCATCCCTGGCACAGATGTTTCCACCCCAGCAGGCCACGGCGAAGAACAGAACGCTGGCAACCACCGACTGGTAAAACATTTGCAGCAGCTTGTTGCAGACACCGAAAGACCTCAGCCTTCTCAGGAAAAACAGTCTGCTCTGCCCTTTCCTGAGAAGAGCCTCGGTGTTGTCAGTCCAGTCCAGTTTGTTATTAATTTGTACTCCCAGGTACCTGTAGGAGTCCACCCTCTCGACTTCCACCCCCTTGATGGTGATGGGGGCTGGGGTCCTTCTCTTCCTCCTAAAATCCACCACCAACTCCTTTGTTTTGCTGGTGTTAAGCAAAAGGTAGTTGGTGTCGCACCACTGCACGAAGCTCTCCACCAGGGCCCTGTACTCCTCATCCCTGTCGTCTGTGATGTAACCGACGATAGAGGAGTCATCCGAAAACTTCTGCAGGTGGCACTGGTCGGAGCTAAACTGGAAGTCGGAGGTATAGAGGGTGAAGAGAAAGGGTGACAGAACAGTTCCCTGGGGGGCACCGGTGTTGCACACCACCACCTCAGACTGACAGCCCTGCAGTCTCACATACTGACGCCTGTCTGTGAGGTAGTTGTGGATCCAAGCCGTCAGGGAGTCCTCCACACACATCACTGCTAGTTTGTCAGCCAGCAGTGATGGCTTGATAGTGTTAAATGCACTGGAGAAGTCGAAGAACATGGTCCTCACCATGCTCTGTGGCCTCTCCATGAACAGACAGACAGACCCACACACAGACACACAGTGCCACAGCCGGGTAGCAGAGTTCAGACGGGGTTCATTCCTGCCTGTCCAGATTTATGAGAGCAGCCGTCCCCTCCATCTGCTGCCTCTGTTCACACGGCTGGACAAACGCTGCTGAAATGGACCAATTAGAGAGCAGCGTGCTGCTGTGGCGTCAGGTCACATGTCCTCCTGGAGATGCTTCACTGTCAGGTCCTCCTTGTGTGAAGCAGGGGAGGCTACTGGAGGTAGAAATCGGAGGACGGGCTCGTTTTCTACCTCCACCACCAGCCTCCCCTGATGTGACGGCATTATGTTCATGAACTACGTGGGCGTAGTAGATGTTAAATGTAAGGGATGTGTTTGTGTGTGTGTGTGTGTGTGTGTGTGTGTGTGTGAGAAATGTATCAGCAGTTGGATGGCACTTCATGTGAAATAATAGCAATTTCGTATTCAGAAGTGTCCGTTTTATTATTAGACCATATACTTTGCCACATTCACAGTCTACAGATGTCACATTTATTTCTGTAAGATATCAAATATTTGATGCTGTATATATATTCCATTTATTTCATTAAAGTTTATTTTGATAAAACATGATTCTTTACATTAAATACTTTCCATACACCATATTCTATTTGTTCTTGATGATAATATCTCTCGAAAAAATACACTTCCCTATTTACAGAATGTTAAGACATTCATTACAATTACATTGTGTCAGTGTCACAGTAGTTCCAGTACAATTCGGTTGTTAAGTCGTGACGTGTTTCCGGGTCCAACGTTGGCTGAGGCGCTCTCTTCGAAATGCCGCTTTTCCAAGGCTCAAAGACTCTGACAATATGGGAAAAACGGGAAAGTGCTGTGTCCCTTGTTGTATGAATAGATCTGAGTCTAAAAAACGATTGAACTGTCATTCTACCACTTTAGTACCCTGGTACTCTGGTGCAGGGATTTTTTTATTTGGACCTTGAAATTGCTAAACGTCACGTGTGACGTCAGACTTAACAACCGAATACATAGAGGTGTTTTGATCTCAGTAGAATATTCAGTTTGGATTCTCTGTTTCGATATCTAAAGGGATACGTCGTGATTTAGTTACATTGCTCGTTAGTACATAGTTGATCTGGATGATGATGTCACTCTGACGATGGGACCTGCTCCTTCCGGAAGCCTCCGCTCTCCACAGCCACAGCCCCATCCTGAGAACTAGGCCCATCCTGAGAACTGGACTGTTTCATTCTGGTGCTGGATGGGGGGTCGCAAGCACTCTCCTGTTGGAATAAACCAAACAACGAACAGGGTTCCTACAAGTTTCAACAAGTCACATTTAAGACCTTTTTAATACCTTTTTTTTAGACCTCTTTGGATATAATTTTAGACCTATTCGCGACACCATATGATAGCTATTTGTCATCCTCAAGGTGATGAAATTAGGGATTTCACTGCCATACAGACAAAAAAAGTCTGAAGGAATATAAAATAAATATTGGTTTCAGCTTGATTAATTGCCGCGTAAATAGATTAGATAGACTGATTTCCTTGCAGGACGAGCTAATCTTCGTTTTAAGACCTAGCACCTAATTATTTAGACCTAATAACTGAAATGTAGGACCTTTTTAGGCCTTATAAATCAGCTTGCTGGATTTTAGACTTCAAGGCTTTTTAAGACCAGCGCAGGAACCCTAAACGAAACATTTCAAACCAAATCAGTTGAACACAAGTGGACGTGTTCACTCTCTGGAGCTGAACAGACTCTTCCCACCAGGGTGAGAATGGAAACACACCGTCTGCGTCTTGGAGGACTGAAGACTCGCCTTTCTGTCTTCTCCGGCTCCCCCTCGCTGTCCTTGAACCCTTCGGCTCCCTCGAGAACCCTGAGATGATGAGGAGGAGGAGGAGGAGGAGGAGGAGGCTCTTGAGTGTGGAGAGCTTCGCCCTCTCTCTGGCTCCAGCTCCAGCCTCATCTCCAGCTCCTTCAGCGGGGAGGAGAGCGGAGACGGAACTCATTAGTCGTGATTGAGTGTGTACTCACTCTTCTTTTGTCCGTGTTGGTGTTGTATAACCAGTGTCTGAGTGTCCCCACCTCTGCTGCTGCCTCCGTGGCTGCAGCCTGTTCCCCACACGCGGACGGGCGGTCTGCGTCCGCTGTGGAGTGGCTGTGGTCGTGCTCTTGGGATTTTTCCTTGAACAATACGAACGGTTTATGAGAGTTATTCGAATGTAATTCATGTAAATTAATTCATCATACTGGATGTACCTACACACACACACACACACACACCTGCACACTGTGCTCTGTGGTCAGGTAATCTCTCTCAGTGATCACCTCTGCCTCCATTGTCGCTGCCTCTCTCTGTGAGTCAAAAGACAACCGTTGGTGTAACATTACAGTATGTGTGTGTGTTCTGTGTCCTTAACTGTGCTGTACTGGATTTGGTTCATACCAGGTTTATACCATTCCTCATCCTATTCCATGCTTTACAAGGAGCCCATCCTCCGATTTCTACCTCCACCAGCCTTCCCTGCTGCATGTGTATGATAGCTCCTTTCTTTCGTACCTGTGGTGGATCAGTATCAGAGCTGACTTTCACCGCCTCCCCTCCTCTGACCGGCGGTACGTTAACGGGAGAGTTGATCCGTTGATCCGTCTGTGTCTTCATCTTGTCTTCTCTCATCTGTAACAGGAGGAGAAGCACCGTTACATCAACGACAAAATGTGACGGCAGCTGGTGAAACCCAGAACAAGTCGGCAACCAAACAAACTGTTCAGACTTTTATTCAAAAAAAAATAAAAACAAACAACAAAACCCATAGACACTTTACTGACCTGGTGTCTGTTGTTTGGCCCATAGACACTACTGACCTGGTGTCTGTTGTTTGAATGAGGGTTGTATCTCTCATGCAGCTCCTCCTCGTCCACGGTCTCTGCCACCCTCTGGAACAGACAGGAGAGACTCAGCCATGCGGAGGATTTTCACCGCATAACAAAACACGTTACAACAACCTGCACACTGTGTGTAAAGGAGGGGGAAAGAGGCACTGGGGAGTTGGAGACTAGAGAGAAGGGAGAGAGAGTGTGTGTGTGTGTGTGTGTGTGTGTGTGTGTGTGTGTGTGTGTGTGTGTGTGTGTGTGTGTGTGTGTGTTAGAGAGAAGAGACAGTGTGTGTGTACTAGGGAGACGAGACAGAAGAAGATAGAAAGGGAAAGACATTGGGATATATAAAGACAGTAGATGTGTGTTTGAGGGTCTATAAGGACAGTAGAGGAGTGTTTGAGGGTCTATAAGGACAGTAGAGGAGTGTTTGAGGGTCTATAAGGACAGTAGATGAGTGTTTGAGGGTCTATAAGGACAGTAGAGGAGTGTTTGAGGGTCTATATTAAGGACAGTAGAGGAGTGTTTGAGTGTCTATAAGGACAGTAGATGAGTGTTTGAGGGTCTATAAGGACAGTAGGAGTGTTTGAGGGTCTATAAGGACAGTAGAGATGTGTTTGAGGGTATATAAGGACAGTAGAGGAGTGTTTGAGAGTCTATAAGGACAGTAGAGGTGTGTTTGGGGGTCTATAAGGACAGTAGAGGAGTGTTTGAGGGTCTATAAGGACAGTAGAGGAGTGTTTGAGGGCCTATAAGGACAGTAGAGGTGTGTTTGAGGGTCTATAAGGACAGTAGATGAGTGTTTGAGGGTCTATAAGGACAGTAGAGGTGTGTTTGAGGGTCTATAAGGACAGTAGATGAGTGTTTGAGGGTCTATAAGGACAGTAGAGGTGTGTTTGAGGGTCTATAAGGACAGTAGATGAGTGTTTGAGGGTCTATAAGGACAGTAGAGGTGTGTTTGAGGGTCTATAAGGACAGTAGAGGAGTGTTTGAGGGTATATAAGGACAGTAGAGGAGTGTTTGAGGGTCTATAAGGACAGTAGATGAGTGTTTAAGGGTCTATAAGGACAGTAGAGGTGTGTTTGAGGGTCTATAAGGACAGTAGATGAGTGTTTGAGGGTCTATAAGGACAGTAGAGGTGTGTTTGAGGGTCTATAAGGACAGTAGATGAGTGTTTGAGGGTCTATAAGGACAGTAGATGAGTGTTTAAGGGTCTATAAGGACAGTAGAGGAGTGTTTGAGGGTCTATAAGGACAGTAGAGGTGTGTTTGAGGGTCTATAAGGACAGTAGAGGAGTGTTTGAGGGTCTATAAGGACAGTAGAGGAGTGTTTGAGGGTCTATAAGGACAGTAGAGGAGTGTTTGAGTGTCTATAAGGACAGTAGAGGTGTGTTTGAGGGTCTATAAGGACAGTAGAGGAGTGTTTGAGGGTCTATAAGGACAGTAGAGGAGTGTTTGAGGGTCTATAAGGACAGTAGAGGAGTGTTTGAGGGTCTATAAGGACAGTAGAGATGTGTTTGAGGCTCTCCACGCCACTCTATCCCACCTGGAGAGGGGAAACAGCTACGCGAGACTGCTCTTCGTGGACTTCAGCTCCGCCTTTAACACCATCCTTCCAGACAGGCTAGTGACCAAACTACTAGACCTGGGTCTATCACACTCTATATGTGCGTGGATCAAGGACTTCCTGACCGACCGCCCCCAGAGGGTGCGGGTGGGCCCCCACACCTCCACAGCCCTCAGCCTCAGCACTGGGTCACCCCAGGGCTGCGTGCTAAGCCCCATCCTCTACAACCTCTACACCCACGACTTCACCCCCATCCACCCCAGCAACTACATCGTAAAGTTTGCAGACGACACCACCGTGGTGGGATGTATCTCGGGGGGGGACGAGGCGGCGTACAGGGATGAGGTAGAGCAATTGAGCAAGCTGTGCAAGGTAAACAACCTGCTGCTAAACAAGTCAAAGACCCAGGAACTCATCGTAGACTACAGGAGGAAAAAGTCAGAGATCCTGCCCCTGCTCATCGACGGAGAGAGCGTAGAGATGGTCTCAAACCTCCGTTTCCTGGGACACATCATACGGGATGACCTGGCCTGGAAGGACAACACTAAAGGCACCATCAAGAGGGCACAACAGCGGCTATACACCCTGAGATGCCTCAAGAAACAACACAGCAAGCAGGAGATGCTGGTGGCCTTCTACCACGGCGCAGTGGAGAGCATCCTCACCTTCGGCATCTCCAACTGGTACCACAGCTGCACGGCAGCGGAGAGAAACGATCTACAGAGAGTCGTGAGAACAGCACAGGGGATCACCGGCGCCACCCTCCCCTCTCTGGAGGAGCTGTACGAAACACGCTGTCTCAGGAGGGCCTCCAAGATCTCCAAGGACCCGACCCACCCTGGGCACGAACACTTTGTCAAGCTGCCCTCGAACAGGAGGTACAGGACCCCGGCCGCTAGGACAAACAGACTGAAGGACAGCTTCTACCACAGGGCCGTCAAGGCCCTGAACACAGAAAAGGCCTAAGTTCTGGGCCCAGGACAAGTCCGGACGGATTGTAAATGGCAGCTAGTGCTGAGGCACAAACATGTACATTTTCAAGCCTGCAAACTGTGACACTTTAAAAAAATGTGAAAAAATACTTTCTTGTGCAATATGACAACCCTAGTTGACTATCTGTGCAGTATAGTACAGTGGATTGTGTACATAGCCTCTATTGATGTAAACCAGCTCCTTATCTTCTTGTGATTTTATGCATCTATGCTTTTTCCAAAATGTGTTTCTTTTTCCTTTCTTAAACACCAGGGGAGCCTCCCCTCCTAAATTTCGTTGTTTGGTACCTGTACTGTAACAATGACAAATAAAGTCTATCTATCTATCTATCTATCTATCTATAAGGACAGTAGAGGAGTGTTTGAGGGTAAGGACAGTAGAGGAGTGTTTGAGGGTCTATAAGGACAGTAGAGGTGTGTTTGAGGGCCTATAAGGACAGTAAAGGAGTGTTTGAGGGTCTATAAGGACAGTAGAGGAGTGTTTGAGGGTCTATAAGGACAGTAGAGGTGTGTTTGAGGGTCTATAAGGACAGTAGAGGAGTGTTTGAGGGTCTATAAGGACAGTAGAGGAGTGTTTGAGGGTCTATAAGGACAGTAGAGGAGTGTTTGAGGGTCTATAAGGACAGTAGAGGTGAGGAGACGACTGTTGGACCTGGTCCACAGGGAGCTCGACCGCGGTGTTCTCGTCCTCCTGCACCTCCTCCGCCCCCTGCACCTCCTCTCTCCTTCTCCGCACTCCTCCTTTGAACACGCTGGGCTTGGCTGTAAGTAAGTAAGTAAAGCTTTATTTATATAGTGCCTTTCGTACATGAAATGCAACTCAAAGCGCTTTGTAACACACACACACACACACACACACACTGAGGAATGTATGTGTATGTGTCTGTGCGTGCATGTGTGTGTGTGTGTGTGCGTGTGTGTGTGGGTGCGTGCGTGTGTGCATGCGTGTGTGTGTGTGTGTGTGTGTGTTCTTACCTGGTCCACTCCGGGGCGGGGGGCGGGGCTGGCCTCTGTGGTTGCGGACCTTGACCGGTCTAGCGTAGAAGAGGGAACTCCCCTCCTTCCCTGACCTTCTCTGGACGGCCTGCGGGGGCGCCACCTCATCCCCAGTGGACTTCACCCTCCGGCCGTCCCCCTGTGACGACACCACAGAGGAAATCGATGGAATTTATCCACTTGATACACCGAAACTATACACCATTACACCATACAACTATACACCATTCCCTCTCCATTGAAACTGATGAATACTGCATGGCAGTGGAGCAGTGGAGGCTGGTGACTTCCAGAATTGAGGAGGCCAATTTTTTCCCGCTTGCTCACTTCACTCGCGATGGAATGTTCCCTGTTCTTCTTATCTGTCTTTGTTAAAAATTATTAATTTGTGTTTGGCGATACTGAAGGGATTGGGACACTCTCAGGATGGTGGATGAAGCAGCTTTTATTGCCTGCACAATGGGTCATCAAATAAAGAAAACAATTGGCATGAATCTCTGGTCCGCCTGCAGCAGCTATTGTCCCTTCTGCTCAGGCTCACAACATTCACCACAACATACTACATACAATCAATGACATGTCAAAAGCACTCAAACACTATGTCAATCAGACACACAACATACAATTCAGAACAATACTTCATCCATTTCTAATATTTATCCTGCAGAACAGCACTCATACACGCGTGTGGCGGAAAAAGTTACTACATGTGGAATGCAACATGACGTTACTGACTAGCCATGCCCTAGATCGCGCATGCTAGCAACACCACGAGTGGACTCTTACAAAATGCACCAAAACATAGAACTCAAACAACATATGTAATAAGTTACCTGCACAATGGGTCATCAAATAAACAAAACAATTGGCATGAATCTCTGGTCCGCCTGCAGCAGCTATTGTCCCTTCTGCTCAGGCTCACAACATTCACCACAACATACTACATACAATTATTAATTATTAATATTAAAAATAAAACTGTTCAATAAATCCTAAATGTTGTCTACCGATTCGATGTATAAATCGCGCCAGAATCTCGCCGACTTCCGAGGTCATTTTAAGCAAAAGTATTTGGCCAAATGAGCTATTATTTTCAGGGGGAAATGGCTTCATGTGATTGGACGAACAAAATGTCAATCTTTCAGCCCTGGACTCAATGCATGGTGAGGCCAGGCCTCCTCTGCCCACCCATTTTCAGTGATTTGGCCAATCACATATTGCCATGAAAAAAATTGCATTACATTGACTTTTTGAGATTGAGATTGAGATTGAGGCCTGGCCTCCTCAATACAAACGGATAGGGATTCTGGCCTGTAGGTGCTTTACAATTGCAATATTGGGTTTTAGCCATGGAAAAATTCAGATTTATGAACAAAACGGAAATAATATGAATATTTAAAAAAAAAAAAAATGTTTTTTGTTAAATAAATACAATTATTGCTTTTTTAAATCTCTCTCTCTTCTCTCAAATTATTGGGGAGGCCAGGCCTCCTCCACCTCTATGGAGGAGCCTCCACTGCAGTGGAGGCTGGTGGAGGTAGAAATCGGAGGATGGGCTCATTGTAATTGTAATGCACGAAACAGAACGAGGGAAGGAAGGGTATCAAATATGTCTGTTTGATCCCGTTCCTCAATCCATTCCGTGCCTGACAATGAGCCCGTCCTCCGATTCCTACCTCCGCCAGCCTCCCTGCTGTATGGGTTACAGGTTACAGGTTGCTATGGGTTACAGGGCCGTACCTCTGGAGAGTCCAGCAGAGCGGAGTCGCTGTATCTGTCCTCAGGGCCGCGGGCCGTCTTCCTGCTCTGAGGACACACAGGACAGGGTCACACAGGACAGGTTCTCACAGGACAGGGTCACACAGAGGGTCACACAGGACAGGGTCACACAGGACAGGGTCACACAGGACAGGGTCACACAGGACAGGGTCATACAGGACAGGGTCACACAGGACAGGGTCACACAGGACAGGGTCATACAGGACAGGGTCACACAGGACAGGGTCACACAGGACAGGGGCACACAGGACAGGGTCACACAGGACAGGGGCACACAGGACAGGGTCACACAGGACAGGGTCATACAGGACAGGGTCACACAGGACAGGGTCACACCTGACAGGGTCACACAGGACAGGGTGTTAGGGAGGTAAAGGGAGGTGTTAGGGAGGTAAAGGGAGATGTCAGATGTAGCTTACCTCATATCTTCTCAACCTTCTGTTTCCTGGGTAATTTCTGAAAAATCATACAGTAGCTGTATGTCAGAATCAGGATGAGCTCCATACATTAGCTGCATGTCATGGTTAGCGTAGCGTAGCGTGGTACCTCTCAGAGGCTTTGGGCACCAGCAGCTCAACATATGGAAGCTTCTTGAACCTCTCGGTTCCCACGGCGATGTAATAGTGTCCGCTCTCCAGCTCCTCTGCTGCGGACACGGTCACGCCCTCCAGAGAGCACAACCTGGCAGGGTCAGAGGTCACAGGGTCAGGGGTCACTGGAGCTGGAGCTGTGTGTGTGTGTCTGTGTGTGTGTGTGTTTGTGTGGGGGTGTGTGTTTGTGTGTGTCTGGCTGTGTGTGTGTGTGTGTGTGTGTGTGTGTATATGTGTGTGTGTGTGTATGCGTGTGGGTGTGTGTGGGTGTGGGTGTGTGCGTGTGTTTGTGTGTCGCTGCGTGTGTGTGTGTGTGTGTGTGTGTATGTGTGTGTGTGTGTGTGTGTGTGTGTCGCTGCGTGTGTGTGGCTGTGTGTGTGTGTGTGTGTGACTGACCTGCGTACCGCCCCGGTGCGGAGGCTGGCCTTGTGTGTGTGTGTGTGTGTGTGTGTGTGTGTGTGTGTGCGTGTGTGTGTGTGGGTGTGTGTGTGTGTGTGTGTGTGTCTGTGTCTGTGTCTGTGTGTGTGTGTGTGTGTGTGTGTGTGTGTGTGTGTCGCTGCGTGTGTGTGTGTGTGTGTGTGTGTGTGTGTCTGACTGACCTGCGTACGGCCCCGGTGCGGAGGCTGGCCTTCTCGGTGACCAGGCGGAGGATCTGCTCCAGGTCCTGCTGCATGCTGCGGGGGATGATGAACCGCAGCGCCGGGCACAGCAGGTCCCCGTTACGGAACACACTGCAGACACATCAACACTACTGATTCTGTCCACAGAACACACCTGTATGTGTGTGTGTGTGTGTGTGTGTGTGCGTGTGTGTTTTTTTTAGTATGTATGTTGTGTAGTATGAGAATGCAAGGTCACTCACTGTATGATGCAGGGTAGAGGTATAAACTTCCTCCATTTTGCAGACACATTGGGTCTCTGGGGTATTCTTGGCTAGGAGAGAGGGGGGGATGAGAGAGAGAGAGAGAGAGAGTGAGAGAGGGAAAGAGAGAGAGAGGGGGGGAAAGAGAGGGAAGGAGAGAGACAGAGAGAGAGGGGGGGTGAGAGAGAGAGAGGGAAAGAGAGAGAGGGGGGGGGGAGATAGAGGGACAGAGAGAGAGGGGGGGAAGAGAGAGAGGGAGAGAGACAGAGAGAGAGGGGGGTGAGAGAAAGAGTGAGAGAGGGAAAGAGAGAGAGAGGGGAGGGGGAAAGAGAGAGAGGGAGAGAGACAGAGAGAGAGGGGGGTGCAAGAGAGAGGGACAGAGAGAGATAGAGAGAGAGAGAGGGGGGGGGCAAGAGAGAGAGACAGAGAGAAAGAGAGAGACAGAGAGAGATACATCCTGTATTGAGCGCAGCAATTGTTATGATAAATATGATTAAGTAGTATCATCCCCTTTCATAGAGATACAATAGCCATGAACAAAACCCCAGTAGTATCTTAATAACACAACATTGTCATCTTTGGCCTATTGCCACACACTTGACAATGGGAGCGCTGCTGTGGCCATGGCAACAACAGTAACACTTCAAGTCATTGTCAATGACACATTTACATAAAGACCCATATCTTAAACCATAACTCAACGCTCCACTTGAAGTCATAACAACCACACCCCCCCCCCCCCCCCTCTGTCCACAAATAACGGCAGTCATCAGGGTCGGCTGTGGCTCAGAAGGTAGAGCCGGCGTCTAATGATCGCAAGGTCGGCGGTTCGACCCCGACCGGCCACGTGTCAAGGTGTCCTTGGGCAAGACACTGAACCCCTAATTGCTCCCAAGGAGCGGGCTCGGCGCCTTGCATGGTAGCTTGCCATCATTGGTGCGTGAATGTGTGTGTGAATGGATGAATGGGTGAATGGGTGAATGAGAGGCCGTTGTAAAGAGCTTTGGAATAAGGCACTATATAACTGCAGTCCATTTACCATCTGGGTCTTGAGGCAGAGTCAGGAATCAAGCCACATTGTTTCTGACCACATGACCACAATAAATCAACCACCAACTGACCACTGCCTGCCTGGTGATAATGGCGTTAGGCCACAATGTTTCCACTGTGAGGTGTCCCTCTGTTCTGTGTTGTTTGGTCGGCATGGAGCATCGGACCTGCCCGGACACGCTCAGAGTTCCTGATAATACCGGAGCCTCCCGCTTTGTTCTCTCTGAAGGAGTCACTCACTCCTCCTCCCTGCCGCAATCTACCGAGCCATATAAACACACACACATGCATATTATCTGTGCACACACACAAGCACACAAACGCATACACACACACACAAACACACAAGCGCATAAACACACACACATGCATATTATCTGTGAACACACTTACACACAAGCACACAAAAGCATTCACACACAAGCACATACACACACACACACACACACACACACACACAACTCGTGTGTAAAAGCCACAGCAACTCACAACACAGCCACGTCAGCCCTTCCCCTAAACTAAACCATCGCCACTTGACCTGGCCGGGAAACGATATCCTCCCTGCCCCCGAAAGCTCACGTGACGCTCGACGCCTCTTCTACTGTTTCAGCTGAACAGCTGGGAAGAAACAGGCTGTTGACGGAGAGGCTGTGTGAGAGGGTATGTTCTCTGGGGTCGGCTCCATACTGTTGGGACTTAGAGAGGAGCTATGATGAGGAGGAGTGTGTGTGACAACACCTGGTGATTTCTCCAGAGCCCCACAGAGCCACTTCACAGCTGAGGAACCTTTATCTGTGTCCAGCCAGCCGGCTGGCCTGAATACAAAGCCAACCGTTTCCATTGTGACGGTCTCTGAGCTTCCGAGACGGCCCGGGAGGGACGCCGCTGAGACCCTTTGCATAATATGACCTCTCCTCACCAGCTCTGCCTCCTTAGTCTACTGCAGGGGAGGCTGGCGGAGGTGGGAATCGGAGGAGGGGCTCGTTGTAATGCACAGAACAGAATGAGGAAAGAACACATGGTTGATACCATTCCTCATTCTGTTCCACCTCCTCCAGCCTCCTCCAGCCTCCGCCGTTTACTCTGCTGTAACCCAGTGGAGACAGATCCTTTGAAACGGGTGAAAACGGAGTTAGAACCAGAGAGCCGGCATACAGCCTACACAGTCTGTGACTCCGTTTGAGATCACCGATCAATCACTATCGATCAATCACGCGTAGACAGCAGCCCTGACGTCAGCTCACACGGTGAGTGGCTGGATGAGTCTGCCTCACTGCACGGCCCTCTGTTGTGGGTTATTTTTCAGTTATTGATGATCAATAACATCCGTTGATAAACAGCAATCCAGCCATACAGTATAGTGACACACAAAGCCAGCCTCCCCTGATATACACCATGAGGAGTGGAAGTGTTGTCAGATAAATAAGCTAATATTGTATCTGCTCTGTTAGGGTAAACTGGTTCTCACTATTCTCATTTTCACATTTATACCCCCCCGCGCGCACACCCGTACACACCCACCCCCAGCCACCCCCTGCAGGGCATTCCAGTGGCACATTCCTGCTGGGTTAGGCCAGGATTAATGAGTAATGGACTGTACCATTGACCTCAGTGTGTGTGTGTGTGTGTGTGTGTGTGTGTGTGTGTGTGTGTGTAGTGCCTGCATATAAAACCATGTTTAACCTACCTGAGCTCCTTCACCACGGGCAACAGGCTGCTTCTTCACGCCAGTATTTAAATAACTGCAGGTAGAAAACCAACACACATGATTAGGGCTCACCAGGGGATACCAGGGGGAGGACCCACACCCACACGCACACACACAACACACACACACACACCCACACACACACCCACACACAGAGAGAGAGCTTTTCTATTCTCAGCACGTTCCATAACAGTCTTCATGCATTATCCATAATGTGTAAATCTCAGTGTTGAGAACGGTGTATAGACGACAGACTGTATAGACTATAACAGACCATCAACAGACACACAGCACATTCACAGATCACACATATACACAAGTATTTACATGAACACAACTAAAGACTGACCAAATAATGTACATTTAGTCCAACGCCTGTAGGACACTGTCTGTTACTGTCTGTTGCTGTCTGTTACAGTGTTCTTGATGAGCTTTCACAGACGAACAGACCAGAACACACTACACAGACTTTGGTCGGCTGCTTGTACACATTAACAGGACCTTAAATATACAGCATACATATATTTCCATGACCAAAACTAAATAATGACCAGAGATTGTGAATTCTGTGGTGCCGATGTCCCGGGGGTTCTGTGTGGTAGCGGTACTCACTCCAGCTTCTTGAACTTCTCGAACCCCGCAGCCACGTACTGAGCGCCGGTCTGGAGGTCGTGGAGCTCCTGGACCCGGTGGCCCTGCCGGGGCGTGTACAGGGTCCTCACGGCCAGCGGCGCCTGGATGCTCTGGGTCACGTCGTTGAGGAAGGCCTCCATGGATGCCACCTGCCTCTGGTTCACCACGAACCTCCGGCCCGTATGGAACGGGTCTCCGTTTCTGAACACCGTCACGTTCTTCACCGGAGGCAGGAGAGCCGTCCCGCCGGACGCCATGTCGGTACGTCCCCGGGGTCTGGCTGCTCCCTGGCTGCTGTCTGCTCTGGGTCGAAAACACCCGCCCGCCCGCCACCACCACCACTGCCACCACCTCTTCCTCCAGCCCTCACCACCTAGACCACAGGACAGTTGTATAATACAACCAGAGACAGCAGAGGGAGGAACTGGGAGCTGAGACCCTTCTTCTCTGTTCTGTTCTGTTCTTCTTTGTGTTGGTCTCTCTCTCTCTCTGTTTCTATCTCTTTCTCTATCTCTTTCGCTCTCTATCTGTCTAGATGTTCTGGTCTCCCACTCACACGCTTCTCCGCTCCCTCACACAGACACACACTCACACACACACACACACACACACACTCACACACACACTACTCTGACGGCCGTGAGTATTTCCTGGTTGCCATAGCAGCAGCACCAGCAATGACTGGCTTTGTGGGCCAAACCATCAGCGGCAACGGCACAACAAAAGAGGGTGAGAGGGAGGGAGGAGGGGAGTGAGGTAGGGAGAGAAGGAGGGAGGGAGAGAAGGAAGAGGGGAGGGTGAAAGTGTGGTAAGCTGAATCAACACGATAAACCATACACCTCACGTTATATTTTTTTAAACTGTATGAAAGCAGACCCTGCTAATTCCCAACTGGGGTTTCATTCATTCCCACAGACTGGCCATATTACCAGTTCTGGACAAGTGAAACAATCAGTAAAACAGACAGAGAGGTGCATGCTGTGGGAGTGGACAGTAGGGATTTGGAATACCATTTACAACACATCCACGTCAAATCCACGCCTCTCTCTTTACCATGTACGGTATGTCCGCCAGGAAACACTGACTGTGGTAAGTGTGGTTGTCTCATCAGTATCAGTATGTCTACAGACAGCAGGGTACATGACCAACAGACACACACGCTTGTATTTAGGTGATTGTCTGTTATGGAGTGTGTACTGTGGTCTCCATGGTGAGTGTATGAGAAGCACCAGAGGTAAACTGGCTTTGGGGACTTCCTGTGAATCTCCCCCATTGCTGATTTGACAAAAATGCAGATGATAATTACATGCTGTTACTGTATGCTGACAATAGTGATGGCTGGTAATTAGGTGACATCACATGAGGCGCTAGCAACACCAGCAGTAGTAAAGGAATAGTTTGAAAAAAATATATGTTTATTCATGTTCACAAAAACATACACTCTTGTTTCATTCATACACATGATCAATAAATAAATACACTTGAAAATGATGTACATACGTCAGCGGACAGGGGTAGGAAATAGCTTGTTTTACATTATAAACTGGTCACAGTTAAGACAACAGAGAGGTCCCATTGTGGTCAACAAACAGAGAAATCTTCACTCCCGTTTAGAAGGCCAGCCTCTCTGCTCTGCTGTTAATAATACAAATAATAATAAAAAATAAAAATAAATGTATTTGTATAGCGCTTTTCCTGCAAACTGTTTCCTGTTGCAGCTCAAAGTGCTCGTTAAGACACATTCAATCTCTCCTTCAGTGACAGGTACTGTAGGGGAGAGAGAGAGAGAGAGAGAGAGAGAGAGAGAGAGAGAGAGAGAGAGAGAGAGAGAGAGAGAGAGAGAGAGAGAGAGAGAGAGAGAGAGAGAGAGAGACAAACTATTAATTCATTATTTTTAGACAAACTATTAATTCATTATTTTTATTCTTTTATTTGAACTTTGTCACAACCAATCAATGATAGTTATGACATGAAGATGTAATTGAGTCACAGCTCTTACTTTCTTCCTGCTGGCGATGGCCTGCTGGAGCCAGAGAAGCTCCATGGCCAGAGTGTTCCTGTGCAGCCTCAGGGCCTGGGGGCTCTCCTGGGCCTGGGGGGTGTCCTTGGGGCTCTGGGGGGTGTCCTGAGAGCTCTGGGGGGTGTCCTGGGCCTGGGGGGTGTCCTGGGGAGTCTGGGGGACGTCCGGGGCCAGACAGCACCTCTGGCGACCTGGGAGAAGGCGGGGAACGCAATCAGAGACAGACAAGAATCGACAGGCATGCTACAGGGAGGGAGAGACACGCCTGGTCAGGGGAGCCTGTTCTCACACACAGGACACACCAGGGTTCCCACACCTTCTGAAACATCAAATTCAAGCACCTTTCAAGGACTTTCTAGACTCAATTCCCTCGAATTCAAGGACCCAACACGGCATAGTTTGAGACAGATCTAGATGAGAATTTATGTAATAGGAACTATCCGCTCACAGACAACAATTAAAAAGTGAGCCTTGAATGTGTGAACACTAGATGGTCTCTTGCCTTCTCTACCACAGCACAGCAAAACAATATATTGTGAAATATGTGTAAAGTTAAGCAATACAGAGAGGAGGAGCTAAGTAAAACATGTTTTTAATATATATATATATATATATATATATATATATATATATATATTTAGAGAGAGAGACAGGAATTCAAGCACTTTCAATGACCCATGTCTATTTTCAAAAACGTTTAAGACCTTGATTTTCTTTTCTCAAATTCACAAACTTTCAAGGATTTCAAGGACCCGTGGGAACCCTGCACACAACACATACACACACACACACACACACACACACACACACACACACACTCTCGTTGCCTTTCTGAAAGTGACTGCAGCTTGTATCAAATCCCAAACTGCTCCAGACTGTAGTTGTGTCCGTGCTCTCCATCACAGCCCCCTCACTGTGGCGGCTACCTGTCTCTCTGTCGCCTCCTGGTGGGCTGGAGAGGGACACCCGCCTGTGGGAGTCATCTCTCTCTGGTGGCTCTGTCCTCTCTGACAGGCCATGATGTGTCACAGCCCCTGACTGTTGTTGTTGCAGACTGTGGGATTCACTGTGTGGTCCTGCTTTCAAATGCTTCTTGGCACAGCTGTTAAATGTATGGCCATCCTGCATAGAAGAGAATGGAATAAGATAAGATCTGTCGGTTAGCTGGACACTATGTTCAGAAATGATGAGATGGGCTTATTACAGTCTTCAGAGAAATGCGTGTACATATAACACAATGAAAGGCCTGGGTGGACATAGATTACTTCTCCTGGTATGACTGGTGGATAGATGATTAACTTAGATTGTAATCAAGTGCAATACTGAAACACAACTGTGAACATTTCAAACCTGCAAACTGCGACACTTTAAATGAATGTGCAATAATACTATGTGCAATATGACATCCCTCGTGTACATAAGGTTCAGAGATAGGAAATGTTAGGATATGTATAGCATAGCATAGAGTACAGCACAGTGTTTTATTTGTATAGTATAGTAGTATAGTATAGTGAATGAATGAATGAATGGTCTTTATTGTCATTGATATAGTACAGGTACCAAACAACGAAATTTGGGAGATGGGGCTCCCCTGGTGCTAGGAAAAAAAAACTAAAAACAAGGGAAAAGAGCTGGTTTACATAAATAAAGGCTATGTACACTATCCACTATACTATACTATACAAATAAAACACTGTGCTGTACTCTATGCTATACCTATTCTAACATTTCCACTATAGTGGATAGTGTATATAGCCTTTATTTATGTAAACCAGCTCTTTTCCCTTCTTGTTTTTAGTTAAAAAAAATCCTAGCACCAGGGGAGCCCCCCCTCCCAAATGTCGTTGTATGGTACCTGTACTGTATTAATGACAATAAAGACCATTCATTCGTTACTTACTTAGTCAAATGTATTGATTGTAAGTCGCTTTCGAATAAGGCGTCTGCTAAATGCCATAAATGTAATGTAAATGTAAAGAAATTAACGTGCTGCTTACAATGTCTTTAAAGTGAGGGATAGGAATGATGTGTCCCCTCCAGTCTAGATGGTTCAGGTCCCCATCGATGTCTCTGACAATGTCTTCAAACTCCGACCGGACACTGCGAACCTCCTTTCTCACCAGGTATCCACGCGCGTGTGCCTGTGACACAGACAGACAGACAGACAGACAGACAGACAGACAGACAGACAGACAGAGAGACAGACAGACAGAACAGCGTCAATAGTCCTTGGGCCAAACCCCCAAATTGAACATTTCATTACCAAATTCTGGGCAAATCCTAGATGTGATTTTCTTATTCCTATACATCCCTAGATTATGTTTTGATATGATAGACCTTTTGGTTTGGCAGCTTATTAGTAGTTATCACCTCGTAAAGGTACGGAGTGCTTTTTTCAAAACCGGAGTTTTGCCTAGAAAAGTCCCCTGCCATATATTCCTCCCCTTCGTATGATTCGCGCCTAGCTGTGCTGTGGTTGTGATAGAGACATTCGTGTCGTGCGGGAAAGTTACCATAGCGTAGGAAGCTCTGATCGACTCGGGGTTGATCTCTACGTGTTCAGGAGACCCAGGCGCATAAAGGACATCTGGCTCATGTCTCTATCACAAGCACAGCCCGAGCTATGCGCGACTGACACGAAGGGGAGCAGAATATGGCAGGGGACTTGTGGACCCGAATGCAGGACACTGAGGCGGAGTCAGATGAAAGGTCAAACCCATGGATGGGTACATTTATTGTTTTCTGAATTTGTATGTTTAAATATACAAATGATACATGATCTACTTAGAATATTTCCATAACTTTCCAGAATAGAAATCTAATCAGTAAAAAAAGATCTAAAACTAATCTAAGCAAGCCTTTAGAATATGGATAATAAAACATACAATACATAGCATAACATAAAATAAAATAAAAATCTTACTATACTCCTCTTACTGTATGGTGTTTATATAATGTACGTAAAGCACTTTGAATTGTCCTTGTCGTATGAAATGTGCGATACAAATAAACTTGCCTTGCCTAAACCCTTTTGGAAGGTTTTGTTTATGTCCAGGTTTCACATATCTCTGTAGTTACATGTTCAGTGAGTGAGTCTAGTTGCTGGTGACCGCTAGGACCATAGGCAGATGCCTTGTTGGTAAGTAATTTGTTCAAAGTGCTTAAAACAAATAAAGTGTGTGTTTACCTCCTCAAATAAATTAACTTAGCCCCAGCCAGATCCATATTTAGAGGTAAGTTACCTCAGGTAACTTTAGCTAGCAAGCTAGTTTAGAGTTAGTGGTAATGTATATCTAGCTGGTTAGATAACTAAGCGACCTTGGGTTCCCTGAAAGGTGCTATATAAATGCAAGTTATTATTATTATTATTATTATTATTATAACTAGCTAGCTAGTTTTTTCCACCATAAATCATCTCCTGAAGCCACAACCATCTCCCACTACTGAGGCTACAGAGCAGCGATGTAACAGCTTCATTGACTTTTTCAGATCCAAGGTCAACAACATTCGCTCTCTGATGCCCAGCTCTTCCTCTCTGTCTCCCTCTGCTACCAACCCCTCGCCTGGGAGTTTGCCATCTCTCCCATGTTTCACAGAGGTTCAACAGAGCCACATTATGGAAATCCTTAGAGGAATGAAATCATGCACTTGCGCCCCGGACCCCATTCCCACTGCTCTGCTCAAGTCATACGCCAACCTTGCCTTCCTGTCCAAGGTGCTAGTGAAGGAAGTTGCTTCCCAACTCCAGGATCACCTCAAACACAACAACCTGTTTGAAAGATTTCAGTCAGGCTTTCGCTCAGCCCACAGTACAGAAACGGCTATGCTAAGGGTGACGAATGAACTGCTGATGACATCCTCCTGGACCTGACAGCAGCATTTGACATGGTGGATCACACTATCCTCCTAGAGCGCCTCCACACCACCATTGGACTCTCAGACTCTGCACTGAAGTGGTTTCAGTCCTATCTCTCTGGCAGGACTGAATACGTCTCACTGGGTGGATGCAGGTCCAGACTTCTCCCTGTTACCTGTGGTGTTCCACAGGGGTCGGTTCTCGGCCCAATCCTCTTCATCACCTACATGCTCCCCCTCGGTCGTGTCATCACCAGATATGGGATGTCTTTCCATTGTTATTCTGATGACACACAGCTCTACATTAAAACTGCCCCAAGCCCCTCTGCAGCCATGTCATGTCTCACCAACTGTCTTGAGGAGATAAAGGCATGGATGAACAACAACTTCCTTCAGTTAAACAGTAACAAATCCGAAGCTCGTCTTGTTGGCACCCCACACCAGGTTCAGTCTTCGCCCATATCACAGCTCACCTTCGAGGGTCAAGTCATCCCCTTCTCCTCCTCAGTCTCAAATCTGGGGGTTAGGTTTGACCCTCACCTGACCTTCAGTGACCATATACAACACCTGTGCAAAACCTCCTTCTATCATCTCAGAAATATTTCCAAACTCCGTCCCACTCTAACCCTGTCAGATGCAGAGAACTTGTCCATGCCTTTGACTACTGCAATCCGCTCTTCATCGGGATTCCTGGCAAAAGCATACAGAAGCTGCCATACATCCAGAACAGAGCTGCCAGGATCCTGATGAGAGTCCACAAATACAAGCACATAACCCCCGTTCTACACTCACTACACTGGCTCCCCGTCTCATTCAGGGTTGACTACAAAGTCCTTCTTCTCACCCACAAATGCATCAACGGACACGCACCTCCCTATCTACAAGAACTCATCACTCCACAAACCTCCACCCGCACCCTCAGGTCTTCAAACAGTTTGCTCCTCCAGGTCCCCAATACCAGGCTCCGCACCATGGGGGACCGAGCCTTCTGTTCGGCTGCGCCGTGCCTGTGGAACAGCCTTCCTAGCCAGCTAAAGGCAGTACAGAGCCTGTGCAACAGCCTTCCTAGCCAGCTAAGGGCAGTACAGAGCCTGTGGAACAGCCTTCCTAGCCAGCTAAGGGCAGTACAGAGCCTGTGGAACAGCCTTCCTAGCCAGCTAAGGGCAGTACAGAGCCTGTGGAACAGCCTTCCTAGCCAGCTAAGGGCAGTACAGAGCCTGTGGAACAGCCTTCCTAGCCAGCTAAGGGCAGTACAGAGCCTGGACTCTTTTAAGACAGGCCTTTGACTGTTGAACTGTGTTCATTCTTGTGATTTATTTTGTGTTTTTTTACTATGTTTTTAACTTATTATGTTTTTGTTTTTTTTACTCTGTAGCACTCTGAGATTCTTTTAAATGAAAAGTGCAATACAAATAAAATGCATTATTATTATTATTTATAGTTAATAACACTTTAGTTAGCTAGCTAAACTAGCAAAGTAGCCTGTTGTGTACCCAGGCTTGAGACAGGGTTTTATATTGTAGTAATATTAATGTAACTTAATTTACATTAAATTTACAGAAGATTCCTTGTTTGTAGCCCCAAGTTGTAATGAGATCTGCCCCAATTACTGCACCCTGACAATATTTTAGTTTAGAATAAGGTTGGTAATTTAATGTCAAACTAGATGTATTCCTCTATTTCAGAGACCCACATCATCAGCAGTAAGTGTAAGTCTAATGATGGATCCAACTTCAGGTGAATGCAGCAGCAACCTGCCAAGAAAGCGGCATGGACAGCATCATCCACTGCTCTGATCATGGACAGCATCATCCACTGCTCTGATCATGGACAGCATCATCCACTGCTCTGATCATGGACAGCATCATCCACTGCTCTGATCATGGACAGCATCATCCACTGCTCTGATGATGGACAGCATCATCCACTGCTCTGATCATGGACAGCATCATCCACTGCTCTGATGATGGACAGCATCATCCACTGCTCTGATCATGGACAGCATCATCCACTGCTCTGATCATGGACAGCATCATCCACTGCTCTGATCATGGACAGCATCATCCACTGCTCTGATGATGACTCCAACTCAAACCTGGTGTCACCCCAAAACCTGGACTCATGGAGAACTTTGTTGAGGGCGGCAGAAATCAGAAAACATCTCCCAATTTTGGACCACACCTACCACCAGACTCCATACACCTACAGCTTTCACTGCCTTGTGGGCTAAATAAATGTAACTGTCCATGGGTTTGACCTTTCATCTGCCTCCGCCTCAGTGTCCTGCATTCGGGTCCACTCCCGTACAGAACGTAGGCTAACACACATTTTAAATGACAGCAGTCCATACTTTAAGAGGGGATAAGGTATTAAACTACCAACAACAAGGTCCAACAAGGTCTATCACATCAAATAATAATCTAGGGATGTATAGTAATTCATTACTGTCTTTATCCAATCTGTGGTCCAAATGTTCTTTAAAGATATGCAAATTAACTCATATTTTAAGTAGATAATGCATCATTTGCATATTTAAACAGAACATTTCTGAAAACTTGTAATACACAAAATTATTGTTTCAATGTAAGTAATCAACTGGGGAAGTTTCATGGTGATATCTATTAGGTAAAATGTTTTACCCATCAAAAAGTCCCCTGCAATATTCTGCTCCCCTTCGCGTGAGTCGCACGTAGCTCGGGCTGTGCTTGTGATAGAGACATGAGCCAGATGTTCTTTATGCGCCTGGGTCTCCTGAACTAGTAGAGACCAACCCCGAGTCGATCAGAGCTTCCTACGCTGAGCTATGGTAACTCTCCCGCACCTACCGCACAATACCTCCGGAAAATCGCAAAAAATTAGGCATTCACCGGTAGGGGGTAGGTGCGGGAAAGTTACCATAGCTCATCGTAGGAATCATTGATCGACTCGGGGTTGGTCTCTACGTGTTTAGGAGACTCAGGCGCAAAAGAACATGAAAGGGCTCATGTCTCTATCACAATCACACCACAGCTATGCGCGAATCATACGAAGGGGAGCAATATATGGCAGTGGACTTTTCTAGGCAAAACTCCGGTTTTGAAAAAAGCACTCCGTACCTTTACGAGGTGATAACTACTAATAAGCTCCCAAACCAAAAGGTCTATCATATCAAAACATAATCTAGGGATGTATAGGAATAAGAAAATCACATCTAGGATTTGCCCAGAATTTGGTAATGAAAAATGGTTTGGCCCAAGGACTACAATGGAGGTAATGTTATTGCTGTTAGCCTGCTAGCTAGCTATAGCTTCTATTAGCTCAATCTGGCTGTCTATCGGTAGCAAACTAGCAAGTTAGCAATATGGTATATAGGTATATAGAAACCCATTCATATGAAGAGAACCATGTGAATGTTTTTGATCAATCAGATACATAGTTAGTTCGTTACTACTTGTTCAGTTGCTAGGTAATGTACCTGAAAACGTAGACATGTAACTTGCCAACTGCGTCCCTCCATTGCTATGGCAACGTTAACGGCAAAAGTCGTTACAAAAGTTTTTGTTCTTTTCCGGTGTCACAACCTGAAAATAAAAGTCCTTCGTCGTGTCAAATTCGTCAACGAAACTGCCAGAAAAGGTCTGAAACCTGCTTTAAAAAAACAACAACAACAGTTGAGCTATCTCAGCGAACGCCAGAAACAAACATGGTAGTCAAGGTAAGAGTAATGTTGGAAAGAGTAATGTTAGCTAAATAAAAGAAAACTCGTTCTTCCAAAAATACTCGGTGGAATATTTCAATGTCGTTACCGTTTTATTTTGAAATCAATCATCATATCCGGAAGGACAGCTTTGGTTTCGTAATGCATTAAAAAAAAAGCCGAAATGTTACTTTGTCTCCACATGGACTAGGTCAACATGAGTGGTGTCAACCAACGGACACTGTTCCAGACGTGGGGTGCAGCAGTAGCCCCTCCGAATGTGGCTAGTCAAGGTAAGACTAAGAGTCATGTTGGAAAGAAGACAGCTGCTGGACGCCGTAAAACAACCCCATATACCACTACCAGGACCGGGACCGGGACAGCCCAGCCTCAGCAGCGGAGGAATGACATCACTCTGCCGCAGCCCCGCAACTCGCTGTGGGGGGCCATCGGCCAGGGGTCCGAGAGGAGAGATACTACGGCTACTGCTGTGGATGAAGAAGAAGATGATGACCTAATGCTAGTGGCTGTTTATGAAGCTGAACAGTCTCTGCAGATTGATGCACACTTTGATCAACACCCCCTAGCTATCGAGAGCATCAGCCCGACGCCGACGCAGTCAGGTGGGACCTATGACCAGGACTTCCCCGGGTTTGACAGCTCCTCGGCGAAGGTGTGGATCTATCCCACTAACTACCCGCTCAGGGACTACCAGCTGAAGATCTCCGAGGCCGCTTTGTTCCAGAACACGCTGGTATGTCTCCCCACGGGCCTCGGCAAGACGTTCATCGCCGCGGTGGTCATGTACAACTTCTACCGCTGGTATCCGTCAGGGAAGATAGTCTTCATGGCTCCGACCAAACCTCTGGTGGCACAGCAGATAGAGGCGTGTTACAAGGTGATGGGGATTCCACAGACACACATGGCGGAGTTGACAGGTAGGTTGAGACACACACACACACACACACACACACACACACACACACGTACACACACACGTACACACACACACGTTGCAAGTTACCTCACGAGAATCACTTGTGGCCAAATACTTATTATGCATCCATCCCTTCTTCCCATTCTTCCCCCATTCCTTCCTTCCCTCCCCTCAGCAGTCTGAGGAGGTTGGGGGTTAGTCTTTGGCCACAAGTGATTCTCCTGAAGACACCCGCTTTCCCCCTCTACTGTGTCCCTAAAAACTTCTATTGCCCCCCTTGTACTGTTTCTCTGTTTCTCCAGTGTCTAAATATAAAATAAATAAATAATAATAATTTAAAAACTAGGTTTAGAAGAAGGTTTTTCCTTCTATCAATGGCCCCAGGCCTGAGCTGGATTACTCTTCCTGATACGACTGGTGGATTGATGATTCACTTGCTTAGGATTCAAATGCATTGATTGTAAGTCGCTTTAGAATAAGGCGTCTGCTAAATGTCAAATGAAAAAAATGTAAATGTCTGAGGTGTTGACCAGTTCCTTCCTTCCCTGTTCCCCCAGGCAAGACGGGGGCGCAGCAGCGGCGGGAGCTGTGGCGGTCCAGGCGGGTGTTCTTCCTGACGCCCCAGGTTCTGGTCAACGACCTGTCCAGGGAGGCGTGTCCTGCCCATATGATCAAGTGTGTGGTGATCGACGAGGCGCACAAGGCCTCTGGGAATCATGCCTACTGCCAGGTGTGTACTGGACAGCACCTGTGTGTGTGTGTGTGTGTGTGTGTGTGTGTGTGTGTGTGTGTGTGTGTATAGATCAGGCCTTGCTCTGAGTCTTTCGCTAGCTGGTGTGCTTGGCGCTGGGCTGGAACAAAGTTCACACCAAGTTTGTTTCAGATGTACATTCATGATCACCATGATCATTCAATAGTCGGCAGTTAAATCATTTCTGTGTGTGTGTGTGTGTGTGTGTCCTCAGGTGGTCAGGCAGCTGGTTGGTCAGACTCAACAGTTCCGTGTCCTGGCCCTCAGCGCCACGCCAGGGGGCGACCACAAGGTGAGCAGTCTGTGTCTGTCTGTCTGTGTCTCTAGAGGAGCAGGGTCTCTGTCTGTGTCTCTAGAGGAGAATCGTGAATGATGATGCTTAATTTTGTAGCCAATCAGAGTATAGTTGCTAGGTAAATACCACATAGAACACTTGGCACTCTAGGTGGTGAGTGTTCCCGGAACTCTTCGGCAGTTGGTGAGTTCAGACGTTTCATACAGAGTTTACATTTACATTTTTGGCATTTAGCAGACGCCTTATTCCAATCCAAAGCGACTTACACTCAATACATTTGACTAAGCAAGTGAATCATCAATCCACCAGTCGTAGCAGGAAGAATAATCCAGCTCAGGCCCATTGGCAGTCTCTGTGATAGAAAAATCTACTTCTATCACCATCTAAACCTAGACTTTTTTTTAAAAATTATTATTATTATATAGACAGTTATGTCATGTCTGACCCAAACTGCTTAGAAATATAGTTATATGTCCTCCTCTATAATCCTGGCAGCTTTAACACCCATCCTCTTTCTCTCACTCTTACTCCACTTCTTTCTCCCTCCCTCCCTCTCTCCCAGGCAGTACAGCAGGTGATATCCAACCTGCTGATCTCTCACCTGGAGCTGAGGTGCGAGGAGAGCCCAGACATCCAGGCCCACTGCCACCAGCGCAGCCTGGAGAAGGCGGTGGTTCCCCTGGGAGAGTCCCTGTCCGGCTACCAGGCCCGCTACCTCCAGGTAGGAACGCCAGACCACCTGGTCACACAACACTGTAGGCCCACATCCAGCAGGTAGCCTAGAGGTCAGAGGTTAGAGAGGCCGGCCAGCCCATCGGTAGGTCGCTGGTTCCATCCCCACCCCAGGAGGGAGCTGGTGGATGTGATCTGGTGACTGGAGGGCGTCCGGTGTGTTCCAGGCTTAAGAGCAGCCTGATGAAGCGTGAACCTTTTGATGCACCGTTTTGTTGATTTATTGTAGACTCATACATGACTTTATCATCACTTTTAAAAAAAATGCGGGTTGAGAGAGGACGCTGGCGTTGCTTGTTCGCCGCTTCTCCGCCCGAAATCTAGGTGTAGATTGAATTAGTCCCCTATACGTTCTTGTATTTCTTTTTGGTTCTTTTTATTATTACTACTCAATCTTTTCA
Organism: Nansenia antarctica; assembly: GCF_963989245.1. Taxonomy (NCBI): domain Eukaryota; kingdom Metazoa; phylum Chordata; class Actinopteri; order Argentiniformes; family Microstomatidae; genus Nansenia; species Nansenia antarctica. The sequence continues at coordinate 27,402,025 of NC_137674.1, read as the reverse complement.
GTTTGTAATGCGTCTTTGAGAGTCTAGAAAAGCGCTATATAAGTCTAATGTATTATTATTATTGTTATTATTATTAGACTCAGGGTTCTCTGTTGACTGGCTGTAACATGATGTATTTGATGTGGGTCCGTGGACAGCTTTGATGTATGAGTGACTCCACTGGAGCCTTTCTACACATGGCACCTCTAGGTTAAACTTCCCACCTCTGAGTCTGCTTACCATGTGACCCTGGTCATGTGACATTTGTTTTGGTGCTCTGCTGCCATCATGTGGTAGAAACGTGTCACTGTCCCAACCATAAGCTCTTGAGTTCTTTCCCTGTTGTTCTTTGCCTTTGTAATGGAAACACTCTCCCAGTGTGGTACTGGGGGGTATTCCACGAAGCTCGATAAAGTTCTAAGCCTCGAAAATGTTAGCTTGCGTTCGGTGCCATCAATGTGGCTCAAATAATTCGCTGCTTGGTTGAGCTCCTTCTGAGTCAGATATAATTAGCCTGCTCACGACCAGGCTAAAACACAGGCTATGGTAAGACGCGCGTCAAAAAAGGCTCACGGGCGGAAACTAAACCCCGAACGACAGTTCCTCATGTGTCTTTTAGGAAATATTAGTTCCCACTTCACACAAGATAGATAGATTAGATAGTTTGACTGTGTGATAGATAGATAATTTGATAATTTGAATGTGTGATCGATCGATAGATAACTAGATATTTTGAAAGTGTGATAGATAGATAGATAGATAGATAGATCGATGAATACATAAATTAAAAAGTGTAAAAAATAAAATAAAATGAATAGGTATGTCTATCAACTTGCATTGCTGTTATCACAGCTGTCTGGTTGGTGTAGTGGTTAAGGCAGCCGTCTGGAGTCCCAAAGGTTGCGAGTTCGAGACTTTAAGTAATTATTTATTTATTTTTTTACATTTAACCGAAGCCTTCATGCAAAGGCTTCAAACACCATTGTAATCGTGTCAGTTCTTGTAAATTAGCCTGCACCATAATTTTATAGCCTACATACTTTTTTAGATGAGATTTTAGATTAGATTCAGACAACGAAATGCAGTAAAAAGTGCGTCTGAAGAGGGATTCGAACCACGTCTAAAAATGATGAATAAAACCAGTGGCAGCAGTCGATACCACTAGGCCATTGTGGCGATATGACGGTTTGTAGCCTGCTGCTGATATCACCACAGTAGTAATATTCATTTATTAAAATATGAACATATAACAATAACTGGGGCTAGTATGACCTACGCATTTAATCGGTCAGCAATTTCTTGCCAAACCATTTCCCTCGCCTTGTTAATTGTGGCAGTATTGCACTATTTTACATCTTATTTTTCCGTCTTCATAAAGATCAATAATTCGGGAATGCTGCCTGCAGAGTGGAGTATCTTCATTTCGACAGATCGACTCTTCTGGGCTCTTTATGTCTGCGTGCACGCGCCCATATCGAAGATTTGTAAGCCTGTCTTCTGTGAACACTGATGACACAAGGCTGATCCTCGTTCGAGGAATCACCTGAGGCTTGAATTCCAATCTCGAGTTGCCTGAGCGCCGCATTTATTTATACCGCCGCTATACTGATCCACCTTTAGTGGAATGGCCCCCTGGTCCAGTTAGTTCTGATTTAATGATGGATGACTTCTAATGATGTCATACAAAAGCTGCCCTCTAGGGTGTGCTGTGTGATATCAGTATACATGAGTGAGTCTCTGTGCTCTCTCATAGGACTGGGTATACGTTTCACTATACGCTACTGTGTGCGTTGCTTGTTTGTTTGATACCATTCCTGATTCCATTCCATGCATTACAATGAGCCTGTCCTCCGATTTCCACCTCCCCCAGCCTCCCTGTAGACACCAGTATGTTCTACCTCCTCCAGCCTCCCTGTAGACACCAGTATGTTCTACCTCCCCCAGCCTCCCTGTAGACACCAGTACCGGTATGTTCTACCTCCCCCAGCCTCCAGCCTCCCCGTAGACACCAGTATGTTCTACCTCCCCCAGCCTCCCCTGCTGTGTGTTGCTTGTGTAAGTAACTGTGTGAAGCGGCTCAGTTATTGAAGGACTGTAGGAGGAGGTAGTCTCTGTAGTCATGGGAACAGTGCAGAGGCTGACTGGCATTAAGACACATTCATTGAGGTGAGATTTATTCTGGAACCTGTCAGCTATGACTCACACCTGATTAACTCATTCAACTGCAGAACACTCAACACCCAGAACACTCACCCCCTAGAACACTCACCACCTAGAGTGGCACTTTTTTTATGTGGTGTTAAGCTAGCAACAATACTTTGATTGACTACAAAATGAAGTTGGAATGTTGACAATTTGGGCAACTTTCTTCACCGTCAGCACTGAAGTTGAGCAAATAAAGCCGTTTAAGACCTCGATGATTAAATTGATTAGCCGTGTTTGCTGAACAAAAGCCTGTTTGATAACAGAACAACAACCCACAGAGATTTTCTTTGTTCTTTATTCTTTATAAGAAAGGAAACATTTTAACAAAACAACAAATCCAGAAATCCACAGTCGCTCTTTTCATTACACTTCACATCTTCCCTTCTTTACTTCATTCTTTAGCACTTTTACACACTTACACAGCACTGGAAAAAGAGGGCAAAAGAAAAACAAAACATGAAAGTAAAACGCTCAAACTGGATGTTCCCAAATAACCAGCCTGATACAGACGTGTAATAGTACAGTCTAGTACAGGGATGCAAACTGGTGATGGCCCAAAAAGGTAAAAACGTTTTTGCCTGAAAACAAAGAACATTTATGAAAATTGTTGACCTGTTTTGAGGTCAAAACGGCTAAAAGGTGACAAGTTTGCAGTTTGCACCCCTGCTAGTAACAGACGCTCTGATTCCAGCAGGCTTCAAGACAAACCAAGTTTAAAGTGTAAAGAACTGCAGAGAGATATCTGTTATCCTAAGTAACCACGGTAACAACAACAACAGTTAGTTTAAAGTTTGTGTCATCACTACAACATTCATCAATGGGGACCGTGCTGTGATGTTGCCTGGCGACTGTATTCAGACTAGTTTAATTGTAACGGTTGAAGTCTTGTTTTGAGGAGAGCTGGTCAGGTGCAGGGTTGCCAGATGGGCTACTGGATTTAGCAGTTATAGACTGGTTAGGCTGTAAATTGTCAATCCCATCTGGCAACTCTGGGCAGGTGGCTGCTCCAGTCCTGGGAGTGCAACCCTAACCCACTGGAAAGATGACCTCCTGAAGTAATCTAACTAAGTACGCGAACCCTAACACGCCCCGTCGAAGCATGGGCACCTACACACTCCTTTAGAACACAAAGATAGGTATAAGCAGGATGGCCGAACATTCCAGCTATACCAGGGCTGCGCAGGGTCCTGAAATTTGATCGAGTGCAAAGATATAACTTTTTTTTACTCACAGGGGTCACTGTGACCCCATAACGGCTCTTCTAGTGTTAACAGCATGTTACTCAGTGTTAGGCCTATTCTCCTCCAAAACAAGAATGATACATTTATATTCCTATGTAGGGCTTATGTATGTGTAGTTAAGTTGACAAAATAGATTTTTATAGTACAATATGATACATATTATCACTTTGTTTTGTTTAATTCATTCTCCTGTAGTTGTTGGTTTCATTAGAAAATATAGTGAAGGTAGAAAAGCTCCTTTGAGCTTGATAGATTTTCATTAAATTGGCCTTATACATTTGATGCTTTTATCAAAGCAACCTGCAACAAGTTATATTTGTGAGTGTATATGTAAGTGAATTAACAAAAAAGTTCAATCGGCAGTTGAGGTAGGGTGTTGGGGTGGTGATGTAGGGTGTTGGGGTGGTGATGTAGGGTGTTAGGGGTGGTAATGTAGGGTGTTGGGGTGGTAATGTAGGGTGTTAGGGGTGGTAATGTAGGGTGTTAGGGGTGGTAATGTAGGGTGTTAGGGGGTGGTAATGTAGGGTGTTAGGGGTGGTAATGTAGGGTGTTAGGGGTGGTGATGTAGGGCGTTAGGGGTGGTAATGTAGGGTGTTAGGGGTGGTAATGTAGGGTGTTAGGGGTGGTAATGTAGGATATTAGGGGTGGTAATGTAGGGTGTTAGGGGTGGTAATGTAGGGTGTTAGGGGTGGTAATGTAGGATATTAGGGGTGGTAATGTAGGGTGTTAGGGGTGGTAAGGGTGGTAATGTAGGGTGTTAGGGGTGGAGAGGTCTGAGGAGGAGGAAGATAGGTAGTGACTCAGCCATCCTGACAGTGGTGGGAATATGCTCTGAGCTTAAAAACAAACCCAAAAAATATTTTTGAAAGAGAACATACTTAACGAAGAACAGTGTTGTGTGTGTGCGTTTGTGTCTGGTCTGCAGTGGCAGGTACATTCACAAACACTGTCACAAAGAGATGGCTGCAACACACAGAACACAGGATTGCCATACAGTAGTGGTCTGTCAACTGTTGGTTTAAAGTAATGCAGTTTCTCCCCCCCTCCCCTTGTTTATACATTCAGGCTGTTTGTTGGTTGGTTGGTTGTGTGTGTGTGTGTGTGTGTGTACACTAGGGCTGCAACAACGAATCGATAAAATCGATAATGAAATTCGTTGGCGACGAATACCATTATCGATTCGTCGGGTCTTGTTCCATAACAAACCTACTTCCTGTTGACGCACGCCACGCTGTCTTGCGGAGCCGGCACGGCGGCTACATTTAAATTCGCATTCTATGCCTTCAGCACCAGAGTATGCTCATAGTCACTTGTATTAGTAAGGAGATGCACTTGTGAGTTCTGGCGAAGCGTCAGCTAAATGACTAATGTAATGCGATAGCCAGTGAGTGTTTGCTCGCATTCATGAATTCAATATTGCATGACAAATGTATTTAGCTAGCTGGCTAACGTCAGTGGTAGAGCAGAGGTGATAAGCTAAAGGCTAGCTAGTGGTAGCCTACCAAGCTACCCGTGAGTTAGAGTGAGGCACTGACTGTAGCCTAGCCTATTGTATGGAGTGAGAGGACACATTGCATTGTTTTGGAGCATATCTGTTATATAAAAACATTAGTGTCTTGTCTGTAGCCTATATTGCCCTTTGGGTTACTGACCTTTACATTAAGCAAAGTTATTACCTAAAACAATGCATGTATTGAGCTAGAGTTCAACTACTTTATTGAAACAATCTACCGCCATAGTCCATGGCCTGTTGTTAAACCTATTTGATGTAGCTTGTAGAAGCCTTTTTTATTTATATTATTTTTTATTTTTTATTAATACTTATTCATTTTGCACATGTACAGGCCTGGCTGATTTAGAAAACATAAAATAAAATTTGCAAAAGAAATCAGTTTTTTTCATTTTTATCAGATTAATCGAAAAAATAATCGGCAGATTAATCGATTATCAAAATAATCGTTAGTTGCAGCCCTAGTGTACACGTCTTTTGTGTATTTTGTGTATTCTGCGTTTCATTTTCAGAAGTAAGAGGGTCAGCTTTAACCTTCCCTATCTTACTAATGCTAGTCAGCTGTAACCTACTCTATCTTACTAATGCTACTAATACAACCACCATACTTCTAGATCAGGGGTAGGTCATGAGTGGGGAGGTCAAGGGTCAGGGTTAGGTCATGGGTGGGGAGGTCAGGTGTCAGGTCATGGCTCTGGGGGTCAGGGTTGGGTCATGGGGAGGTCAGAGGTCAGGGTTGGCTCAGATCCGCTCCATGAACCAGATCTCGTTCTTGCGGTTGGGGTGGGCGGGGTTAGTGTAGCCCGCCACGATGAAGGAGTCGTTGACGTAGGTGGGCGGGGAGGGGAGCAGCGCGGCCAGGGAGGTGACCTCCTGGAGCAGGGTCACCTCGTTGGTGGCGCCCGGGAACTCTCTGGACGCACACGCGCACACACACGCAACACACACGCAACACACACACACACACACACAGAGAGAGCGAGAGAATGGATGAATTAGACGTGACCACTGTTATACAGGTCACGTAAAGTGAGTGTGAGTGAGTGAGTGAGTGTGTATGTGAGTGAGTGCGTGTGTGAGTGCGTGTGCGTGTGAGAGTGCGTGTGAGAGTATGTGCGTGCGAGTGCGTGTGTGAGTGTGTGAGTGTGTGCGTGTGAGTGAGTGTGTGTCATGGCCCAGGTCTGGACCTGCCAGTACCTGGCGTACACCATGGTGGCGGGCCAGGCCTCGATGACGATGTCTGGGTCCTGAGGCCGGGGGGGCGTGGCCTGGTGGAGCAGGGGCAGGTAGTAGGCCACCGTCACGCCCCGGGACAACACTGTGTGGTCCTGGTCCGTACGGATCACTGTCAGGATGGGGATGGTCATGCCGAGGTAGTCACCTAATGGAATGGTAAAGGACTGCACTTATATAGCGCCTTTATCCAAAGCGCTTTACAACGGCCTCTCATTCACCCATTCACACACCAATGGCGGCAAGCTACCATGCAAGGCGCCGGCCCGCTCACTGGGAGCAATTTGGGGTTCAGTGTCTTGCCCTAGGACACTTCGACATGTGGCCAGCCGCGGCTCAAACCGCCATTAGACGGCGGCTCTACCTCCTGTGCCACAGCTGCTCACCTGACCACGGGACGCAGAGAAGAACAGTCAGGATATTATTATTATTATTATTTGTCACGTGCAGAATATACTAGATACACTGAGCACCTCCTCAACAACACAACAATCAACAACACAATGCAGCAATAATAATAATAGAAAAATACAATAACAATAATATAAGGTTGCATAGTAATAGCATAGCTCCTCTGGCCTCACTTGAGGAATTCTGACAGGTGTACCCGTGTCTCACCTGAGGAGTTCTGACAGGTGTACCCGTGTCTCACCTGAGGAGTTCTGACAGGTGTATCTGTGTCTCACCTGAGGAGTTCTGCTGACAGGTGTACCTGTGTCTCACCTGAGGAGATCTGCTGACAGGTGTACCTGTATCTCACCTGAGGATGTCTGACAGGTGTACCTGTGTCTCACCTGAGGATGTCTGACAGGTGTACCTGTGTCTCACCTGTGGAGTTCTGTTGACAGATGTATCTCATGAGCCTCATGAAGCCGTAGCAGATGCTCTGCTCGTAGGTCTCCTCCTGCAGCATGATGCACGCCCAGTTGGCCTTCTCGTACAGACGCTTCTCATACAGCACCTCATCACACTGCGCGCGCACACACACAAACGATAATTTAGGGCTGGTTCTTCTACTAACCAACAGGTTTGATGAAGGTTAATGCTTTGTGTGTTCCATGTGGATATTGGATTGAGATGTAGTGACTGATCTAGTCCTCCAGACAGGACTGGAGCTCTGCGGTCTGCCCACCATGTGACCACCATCTCCTCAGACCTCAACAAGTATAGAAACAGGCAGGAGGATCTCATTATGTACTGAGTGGCCTCATGTTGGTAGAAAATGGCTTCTGTCTTCCCCCTCGAAGAATGACTATCTAACTCGCTCTTTTTAATTTAAAAATAAATGTGTATTTAACCGTTATTTCTACAGGGGAAACACACTAAGTCAAGACCTCTTCTGCAGGCACACCCTGTCCTATTTACGCAATAACAAAACAACACATACAAATACAACACAGTTCAATACAGAAATCAATATATGAAAAAACCACAAGGAGAGAGAGAGTGAGGAGGAGGAGGGGAGAGTAAGGTGGAGGAGGAGAGAGTGAGGAGGAGGAGAGAGTGAGGTGGAGGAGAGAGTGAGGAGGAGGAGAGAGTGAGGAGGAGGAGAGAGTGAGGAGGAGGAGAGAGTGAGGTGGAGGAGAGAGTGAGGAGGAGGAGAGAGTGAGGAGGAGGAGAGAGTGAGGTGGAGGAGAGAGTGAGGAGGAGGAGAGAGTGAGGAGGAGGAGGAGAGAGTGAGGTGGAGGAGGAGGAGAGAGTGAGGAGGAGGAGGAGGAGGAGAGAGTGAGGAGGGTGACTTGCCTTCTCCTTGCGGGAGATGAGGGTGAAGGGGATCTTCTCACGGTCGCTACGCCCGGCGTTGTTGGAGGTCAGCTGTTGGATGGGCTCGGCCATGTCTGAGAGAGAGAGAGAGAGAGAGAGAGAGAGAGAGAGAGAGAGAGAGAACATTTGCATCAGTGAGCTGGAAGTAAACAAAGGGTGTATGTCTGGTGATCATGACCCTGCCAATTAAATGTGATAATTTAATTAAATCACTACGGTGAACCAGTCACTGATATGAATGTCATTCTGTTGAACCAGTCGCTGATATGAATGTCATTCTGTTGAGATTCATTTTCTGTGTGACTAGACACTAGGCAACAACTGGGCTCGACTCGGTAAATGGTGTGTGTGAGAGAGTGAGTGAGTGAGTGAGTGAGTGAGCGAGCGAGTGAGTGAGTGAGTGAGTGAGTGAGTGAGTGAGAGAGAGAGAGAGAGAGAGAGAGGAGTATCGCCAACACTGTAAATCATTGATCAGGGGGAGAGGAGGGGCTCAGAAAGTGTGTATGAGAGAGAAATAACTTGGACCCTGTGACCAGTGGCTCTGTCTGGTCGTGGTACCTGATGTCTGGTCGTGGTACCAGGTGTGCGGTCGTGGTACCAGGTGTGTGGTCGGGGTACCAGGGGCCTCATTTATAAAAAAAGTACTTGAACGTCATCTTTGACTTTCACGTAAGCACATTTTTCTAAACGGACGTAAGCATTATTTATAAAACGGGCTGAGATGGTTTAAAGTTGCGTACGTGCCAGGTGTGTGGTCGTGGTGCCAGGTGTGTGGTCGTGGTACCAGGTGTGTGGTCAGCTGGGCACCTCACCTAGTCCTTACCCCACAGTTTTATGGGTAAAGCATATGTTTTTTCTGTTTGTGACGGTGCTTTGATGTATTGTGTTGTCTGATACGAGGACCTTCCTACATTAAACAAAGTCGACTAGTTTCGATGAGTATTAGGCCTACGTTAACCAACCCAGAGAAGCTGAGTGGAAGTGAGGAAGCTGATGAGGAGGTCATCAGGTTTGCAAGCAGTAGCAGTTTGAGCGTTTCAAAATGGAGGAATTACAGATTTCTCTGTGGATTATGAAGGTTGCAAAATGACTGACTAAATCCTCTTATTCTAGTGTTAGTCAGTCCCAGTCAGATGGTGTCTGGCTCCCTGGCTCCCTTCTCTGTAGCTAAATGTAATCTTCGGATTTGCACTGCATCTACTGTAGCTCCATACGATTTAGCTATAAATAACCCCCCCCCTCCCCCCCTTTTCGTTGAAAAAAGTATTGAGGGTGTGTGTGTGTATGTGAGAGAGAGAGAGAGATGAGTGAATTACTGGTTTTCCCTCCCAGAACAGAGTAGTTGGTTAGCTAATCAGTCAGGAATCCCGTTGGCTAGCTCCGTGCTAAACCTCCAGTTAGGGCTAGTCTCTCCTTCCCACATCTGGTCACTGTTCACATGGGTCAGGGGGGGGGGGGGGGGGGACAGGGGGACTAGGTCACTCAGCTCTGCCTCATGACTCATTTTAACCTCAGGCAGGACTTTAATCTCCAGGAAATGAAAAAAAAAAAATGCTTCTCATTGTCCTGGACAGTAAGTAAGTAAGTAAGTAAAGCTTTATTTATATAGCACCTTTCATACAAGAAATGCAGCTCAAAGTGCTTTACAACAGGAATAAGAACATAAAGTGAATATAAAAACATATACAAGCATAGAATTAATATAAAAGCAGGGGAAAACAGTCAAAAGAAAAGGTAAAGATTTACATTTCTTACACACTATGTGCTTTGCGTGAGTTTAGAATTATAAGGTTCTATCTCCGTTTAGGGTAGTTCAGAGATATTGAGCGTCAAAGTTTTTACATTCCATTACGTTTTGTGAGATGGAACCTTTGTATTTTATGAATTAGTAACTCAAAATGTCAACATTTTAAAAATAACACCACACATTAATAAACACCTAATGGATCAGATTACGGTATGTAAAAAATGTCAATTCAATTTTGACTAAAATGGAGATAGAACCTTACAATTCCAACGTAGCGCCCCTTGTGAGAGGAGGCACGCCAATATAGGACAAATATAGGACGCCAATATAGGACCTCCACCGGACTGCAGTCCTGCCGTGGACGCTACCCTAATCGCAATGACCTACACTTCTCACTCGGTTCGCATGGAATTTCAACCTCCAGGACACCGTCCCTTCCTGTGGTCTGGTTACCCCTTAATATCCAGGACTAGAGTGTCCCTTCCTGAGGTCTGGTTACCCCTTAATATCCAGGACTACAGTGTCCCTTCCTGAGGTCTGGTTACCCCTTAATATCCAGGACTACAGTGTCCCTTCCTGAGGTCTGGTTACCCCTTAATATCCCGGACGGTGTCCCTTCCTGAGGTCTGGTTACCCCTTAATATCCAGGACTACAGTGTCCCTTCCTGAGGTCTGGTTACCCCGTAATATCCAGGACTTAGCTACTGTCCCTTCCTTAGACCTCGGCGGGTCTATTACACGTTAATACAAGATGTGAAAGAAAATACAAATGAGCAGTGGGCAGGTGCAGATAAGCTAGTTGAAGGCTATATTGAAGAAGTGCGTTTTTAGCTTTCTTTTAAAAATATTTATTGAGCTGGCTTCCCTGATCTCTAAAGGTAATGTGTTCCAAAGCTTTGGGGCATAGTTGGCAAAGGCTGCGCTCCCGATCTTCTTCTGACTGTTGCTGGGAACCTCTAATAAACCTGCGATAGATGATCTTAGTGTTCTTGAGGGTGCATAATTGGCAAGGGAATTAGCTATGTACTTTGGGCCTCGCCCATTAAGGGCTTTGTATATAAGGAGGAGGACCTTAAAATCAACCCTACATGTTACTGGCAGCCAGTGCAGAGTAGCTAGGACCGGAGTAATGTGTTCTCTCCTCTTGGTTCTAGTTAGAAGTCGAGCTGCAGAGTTTTGAATGAGCTGAAGTCTTGCAGTCGTTTTTTTAGGAAGGCCAGTAAAAAGTGTGTTACAGTAATCGAGCCGGCTTGAGACAAAGGCATGAATCAGTTTTTCAGCATCTTTTTGGTTTATAAGTGGTCTTACTTTAGCAATGTTTCTAAGGTGAAAGAATGATGTTTTCGTCACCTTGTTAATATGGGACTTGAAGCTGTCAGTGATGACAGGCAGAACAATGTACTCTGTGTATTATTCTAGAATTGATGGTCATGATTTACAGTTGGGTAGTAAGGCTTTGTTTATGTTGATGCTTAGTAGTTAAGTAATTACCCCTTGACACAGTTTAGTGTTTATTGTTGTTAATCAAGTGGAAAAAGGGAGTCCCTTAAAAGGTTCTCAACTGTGTGTAGTGTAGCTGAACTAAAATGTACCCGAGAATGAAAAAAAGGTCTAGGCCTGTATTAATAATAATAATAATAATAATGTTAATTTATATAGCGCCTTTCAAAAAGCCCACGGATGCTTTACAAGGGAATGATCGGACAGACAAAACAGAAAACAAACAAAGCAAAACTGAAACAATGACTAGGGGCCAAAGGCCTTGGAGAACAGATCAGTTTTGAGGGCTAATTTGAAGGAGTCCAGGGTGGGGGCGTTGCAGATCACTGTGTTCTCAAACTCCCTGTCAAGGAAATCTGTTCTATTCAAATCTAGTCCGTTTGTTATACAAGTCCAGAACCAGCCACGCCCAATGCTTCTTCAGAAACTTTCTTACAAAGGTAGAGGTCATTTGGTGCTGTAGCCACAGTGACGGTAATAACAATATGACAGAATATGAACAGAAAAGAGCCGCACTCATGACCGCTATTATTTGTGCATGCGTCAGTAGCAGTCGCGTTTGTTTACCGTAGCCTGGTCCAGTGTATCCTCTCTAATGATGTCATTACAGCCCTGACCCTGTCCTATCAGTACTGACCCCTGATCCCAACCACATTACCACACTGCCTACAAGTAGTTACCAATCTGTCCCAATACTCTAGCCATGTTGTTGTCTTCTTCCTCTGCTACTCTCTCTCTCACGCATTCTCTTCTTCTTCTTCTTCTTCCTCCGCTATTACCTCTTATTCCATTCCATGCATTACAATGAGCCCGTCCTCCGATATCTACCCCCTCCAGCCTCCCCCAAGCTTACGAGGCACAGGGAAGCGATATCACCAGTGTTCCTCCACATTATGTCAGCTACAACAACCATGTACCCCCGCGCTAGTGTCAACAATGACTTAGTCTTGCTGTCAAGTGTACAGCAGTTGTACATACCGTAGTAAGATAGATGTGTGTGTTAGGGATGCTCCGATTTATCGGCCACCGATTTAAATCGGCCGATTTCACTCCAAATGACTCGATCGGTGATCGGCAAAAATGGCCGATCGCAAAAACCGATCTTTTTTTTTTTTTTTTTTTTTTTTTTTTTCCCCTGGGGAAGACAGATAACTGAACAGAAAACATAGGAGGATGTAACAGTATGTAAACCATGAAGGCCACGTTTATGATGTCTTTTATACAGCCATATCACTGACTTGGGCTTCAGGCCCTAACTGGGTGATAGGCCAGACTTTTACTATGCCATAAAAATGGGTCTGCGTTTGCTTGGTGCCTAATGGATCAAAACTTTTGTCTAAAAAGCAAAAAATATGTAGGCTATCCAGTCAGTAGGCCTACAGTTATGTATTTTTAAAAAAATCGGTATCGGTATCGGTATCGGTTGATCTTGAGGAAAAATATCGGTGATCGGTATCGGCCCCAAAAATCCAGATCGGAGCATCCCTAGTGTGTGTGTGTGTCTATGAATAATTATTAACCGTATTTAAAGTGTCCTGTTCATCCCTGATAGTGCTTATTGAAGAGAGGAGTTTTGCTAACCATGGATGATCTGTGTTCAGGTTATTTATCCAACAGATGTCCACACTGACACTGGGTCAGATGCACTATGGCTACGGTGATACAAATCTAAATCCTCTTCAGGCGATACGATGTTTTAATTCTCGAGTGACTCAAGTTTTAATGTCCTCTCTGGCAGGCAGGCCGATTTATTGTTTAACATCTGCATATTTATGATATAGCCTATAATTACCAGAGAGCTGTTGTGCCTCAGTTTCATAGCTGGGCTATACAACAACAACAGCCAGGCAGAATGGTTCTGATGACGTTGTACTGTTTCTGTTTACCTTCTATATTTAAGTCTCGCGAGACTTATCAAAAATAAGCCTGGATTTTCCTTTAGTGACGTTGATGGAATACCCCCCAGGTGGCGCTCGAGCATAGTGGCAGCTAAACACGTAGACTAGAGGCTTACAGTTCATTACCGCCATTAACCATTAAGTAATTAGTGTGATAAAGATTACGGTGTGCTATTTAATTTAACACACAGCCTGTGTTTGTTGTCAAAACAAAACTGTCGTTGTCGTGTTTGTATTGTCCAAACAGCCTTTACATGGGCATGCATGGCCAATACACAATCTCGAAGGGTTATTCTTACCCTGAGGCACCTCCACTTGATGGCCCCTCGCGGCGTCCTGCCAGTAATGCAGCAGTCTCTCGTCGTCTTCTTCGCCCGTGTTTCCCCCGCCTCCTCCCAGACTCCCCATGTCCGAATCCGTCAGCTCTTCCGAAAAAGACTCCAGGTCTTCCAGTGTGATCATCCCTTGTCCAGCACCGTCGCCGTCGCCGTCGCCGCCTCCTCCTCCTCCACCACTCATCTGACAGCCGCCCCGGTCCATGGTTAGGCTACCTCTCTCTCTCCCTGGAACAGAGCGACTCTCGACCCGGAACAGGCTCTGTCTGTCAGACGGACTCGTGTGAGAGTGGATTGTCGGGTGGCTCAGAGGAAAGACCTCGCAGCGGTGGGAGAGCTCCGAGTTTCGTAAATAGGACCCAGGAAAAGATTTAGGAAATCTACAGGGTCCTCGCTAATCTAGTCATAACGCTTATACCGAGAGCTTAAGCCATGTTATGTTGTCAACATAGCCTCGATCTATATAATATAGTCGTTACAGAGAACACGTCTACAACTTCGAGGAGAGACAGACTGTCTACCGTCGGTGTGTGACGCTGGTCGCGGAGCGGAGAGCCGGTTGTTATTATAGAGGATGGAAGACCACGTGGTCTAGTGCGACCCCGCCCACCCCGAGGTTGAGTCACCTGAATCCAGACGTCACGTGACGTTTCTGCTACAACAAGGCAACCCGACTTTTAACTTTTCAGATGTTGTATTAATTGCGCATAATAAATAAATTCACAATGGGGGGACACAACGATAGAATAACCATTATAAATCACTGAATGTTATTTCAAATGTCAAATCGGATTACCCTTGTTGGCAGATCTAATCAAAGAACGTTCTTAGAAAAGGGTTAAAAATCGGTTATTTCGTGTTTGTTTGTTATTTCAGCCGGTAAGAGAGGTTGGTTTCGGTTGAGACTACATTATGTATTATCCTTATCCTTCCCTCATAACGTTTTTAATGCTGGTGTTCAGTAACTGCATCAGACTAATGGGGTATTCATAATTCATGATAAGTTATACAGTACAACATAATAGAACATTAGTATTTACTGTAGTGTAGACATCAGGAGCTGCCAGCCAGCAAACAGGTGCTGTAGGAGCCAACACACAGGCATCGATCACAAGGGCGTCCCACACTAACATACGTGGACGAACTCAAGAAAGATGCAGGAGCTAGCCAAATGTATGGAGGATCGGGATGACTGGAAGCATCGATGGAGGGCTCGTCCGAGGACGACCTAGTAGTAGTCGGGGCGGCTGTGGCACAGGAGGTAGAGTCGCTGTCTAATGATCACAAGGCTGGCAGATCAGAGGTTCGAGCCCCGGCTGGCCACATGTCGAAGTGTCCTTGGGCAAGACACTGAACCCCAATATTGCTCCCAGTGAGCAGGCCAGCGCCTTGCATGGCAGCTTGCCGCCATTGGTGTGTGAATGTGTGTGTGAATGGGTGAATGAGAGGCCGTTGTAAAGCGCTTTGGAGCAGCTTTGGAGCAGCAAAAAAGGCGCTATATAAGTGCAGTCCATTTACCATTTACCATTTAGTACTACTCACAAATGTAGAGATTTCAATAAGTGGAAACAGTGCTTTACACTTTCCAGCACATTTTTAAGAGAGGTGTAGGCCTATGTGTTTGCCTGCCACCATGCAGCAGATCGCTTTAATCACGTAGAGAATAATACTTCATATAATCCCCTCATCTCAACCACACTACACACTAACACTACACACTAGTACTGCGCACTAACACCTTGCCCCCTACCCACAGCAGGCAGGAGGGAGGCTGCAGGCTCTGGTCCATACCTAGAACTCAGCTGGTGATGGGAGTAAATCAACTCATCCATAAAGCTCTGTACTGTGACGGTCTCTCACTGGTGTAGCAGCTGAGCTCCTGTGGTGATTCTGAACCGTTTGTGAGACACTGCGTTTAGATGTGGACAGAGAGAGACTGAGAGAGACCCTCAGTTGTCTTCTGATTGGAATTCTCAGTAAACGGCAGGGCATGTCCAACAGCAGGTCATGCACTACAATACAGAGCAAATGTTGTTTTTCCCCCCTCTGTCTGTTAGACTGGAAATTGGTCTCCTGCTCTGCTCTGTCTCAGCTCCCCTGCCCAGACAACACACACACACACACACACACACACACACACACACACACACACACACACACCCTTCTGTAATGCTGTCCCAATCAGGCTGAAATGTTAAAACATTTGAAACGATCGAGTCAAGCGCATTTCTCAGTCTCTGTTCTGGGAATCTGGCGCTGCTGGTGACAATCACCATGTTAATGTGCATCCATGGTGGACATGCAGGAGTGTGGCTCTGCATTCTGCCTCCTCTCATTATTAAGAGCTGTGAAGATTCAAGCCCCCTGATTGGCTTCAGAAGCCAATCAGCAAGACCTAGGTTCTGGGCCCTGGACAGTCTGGACGGATTGATGGCAGCTGCTGGACTGAAAAAAAAAAAGCAGGTGTAGTGCTGAGGCACAAATATGTACATTTCAAGCTTGCAAACTGCGACACTTTAAATAAATGTGCAATAACACTATGTGCAATATGACAACCCTAGTCGTCTATCTGTACAGTATAGTATAGTGGATAGTGTACATAGCCTTTATTTATGTAAACCAGCTCCTTCCCTTCTTGTGTTTTTTTTTCTTTCCTAACACCAGGGGAGCCACCCCTCCTAAATTTCGTTGTTTGGTACCTGTACTGTAGCAATGACAATAAAGACCATTCATTCATTCATTCATTCATTCATTCATTCAAAACAAGATTACAGAATAGAACAATGATTGAAAACAAGATTACAGAGATGGGGGGAGGGGACACGAGACAACAGGGAGGGAGGGGTTACATCTTTGCTTACACTAAACAAGCATACATGTCAATAACACTAATAATAACTTGTATAACCATCTACTTTGCTTACACTACTTGTATAACCATCTACTTTGCTTACACTACATCAAGCTTACACAATAACACTAATAATAACTTGTATAACCATCTACTTTGCTTACACTAAATAAGCATACATGTAATAACACCACATTACTGCCTTGTATAACAAATGGTGTGTCTATGCATACAACCTCCCCTACCCCTAACCATCTCCCCTAACCCTGCCACCCCCCCTCCCCCCTGGACATGCATACAACCTCCCCTACCCCTAACCATCTCCCCTAACCCTGCCACCCCCCCTCCCCCCTGGACATGCATACAACCTCCCCTACCCCTAACCATCTCCCCTAACCCTGCCACCCCCCCTCCCCCCTGGACATGCATACAACCTCCCCTACCCCTAACCATCTCCCCTAACCCTGCCACCCCCCCTCCCCCCTGGACATGCATACAACCTCCCCTACCCCTAACCATCTCCCCTAACCCTGCCACCCCCCCTCCCCCCTGGACATGCATACAACCTCCCCTACCCCTAACCATCTCCCCTAACCCTGCCACCCCCCCTCCCCCCTGGACATGCATACAACCTCCCCTACCCCTAACCATCTCCCCTAACCCTGCCACCCCCCCCCCCCCCCCTGGACATGCATACAACCTCCCCTACCCCTAACCATCTCCCCTAACCCTGCCACCCCCCCTCCCCCCTGGACATGCATACAACCTCCCCTACCCCTAACCATCTCCCCTAACCCTGCCACCCCCCCTCCCCCCTGGACATGCATACAACCTCCCCTACCCCTAACCATCTCCCCTAACCCTGCCACCCCCCCTCCCCCCTGGACATGCATACAACCTCCCCTACCCCTAACCATCTCCCCTAACCCTGCCACCCCCCCTCCCCCCTGGACATGCATACAACCTCCCCTACCCCTAACCATCTCCCCTAACCCTGCCACCCCCCCCCCCCCCCCTGGACATGCATACAACCTCCCCTACCCCTAACCATCTCCCCTAACCCTGCCACCCCCCCTCCCCCCTGGACATGCATACAACCTCCCCTACCCCTAACCATCTCCCCTAACCCTGCCACCCCCCCCCCCCCCCCTGGACATGCATACAACCTCCCCTACCCCTAACCATCTCCCCTAACCCTGCCACCCCCCCTCCCCCCTGGACATGCATACAACCTCCCCTACCCCTAACCATCTCCCCTAACCCTGCCACCCTGCCGCCACCCCCCCCCCCCCCCCCACCCAGACACCCCCATTACCAGACCCCCCCCCCCCCCAAACCCGACCCTGGCCCATGTCACATGGCAGAGAGCATTAGGGGGCTGGGTGCGTTAGTCACAGGAGGGTTGATTTAATTGCACCCTCTGATCTCTTGATGTAATAATTTGTAGCGAAGACTATTTCTGTCACACGCTGTCAGATGGCGTTAAAATAGGAGCTCATCTCCTGGTCATTTCCATGAGTGCACCTCCCTGTACGCTGTGACGGTGGTGACATTGTTATTATTGACTGATTCTAGC
Source organism: Nansenia antarctica (assembly GCF_963989245.1). Classification (NCBI taxonomy): domain Eukaryota; kingdom Metazoa; phylum Chordata; class Actinopteri; order Argentiniformes; family Microstomatidae; genus Nansenia; species Nansenia antarctica. The sequence goes on along the minus strand of NC_137674.1, from coordinate 27,384,186 downwards.
CGTTCTGCTGGCCCAGTAACAGAAGGCTTAGTGCATCTGACGTCCAGTGTAATTATCTGTTTGGATTGTGGCCTTTTACACTTGTGTTTGTTTGTTTAAGTCTTTTTTTTGTGCAATTTTCTTTTTATTCAACAATAAGAACAATAATACAAGAAGTCATCATCAACAAAAACAACTAAAAGAAAAAACATTAAAAGGAAAATAAAAAGCTACTGCTGTCATGTCTCAAATCTGTGTCAGTTGCCATAAAGGCCACTTCATCCATTTACTGTCCATCTGTGGTCCTAGAAGTCGTAATCTCTGAGTAAGTCTTTCCATAACATGAATTTCCCCCACTGTGTCTACCCATTGGGCCTGAGTAGGTAAGTCTTCCGTAGCCCATTTCCTAGTGATAGCCTTTTTCCCAGCAACCATGATTATCTTAAAGCCTAGGCCTATATCAAATGATCAGTCAACCTTTGAAATAGTCTGTTTTGAGACGGTGAGCTAATTTTTGTTAATCCACTGAGAAACTGATAGAGAATGATACAGTCATAGGAGTGATAGTCATAGGAATAATATAATCATAGGGATAGGGATGGGAATTGATAAGAGGTTAGCCATTAGCCATTATTAAGAGGTTAGCCATTAGCCATTATCGATTCTGCTTATCCATCTGATTCCCTTAATGATTATTGCAAAATTTTCTGTGTGGGAAAAAAAAGTAGGCCGACAGGTTTTCAGCGTCAACGCAGCTGTTTTATTATCTCCTGAGTCTCTGAACGCAGTGTAGAATGTCTGCCTAATTTGTACATGTTAAAATGAATTACAATGTTCCTTTTCTTAAAAGGATATAACTTGGAAAACTATTTTAAAGCTATACTGATTAAAATAAACAATTCTCTAAATAGGCATGTATGCCGTACTCCTTTTCAAAAGGGAATAAGCTTGAACCAAATATCAAGTTTAACTGGCACATAAAATAAAAAATCTTCTTTATAATTTAGAAGGTGTGGCTAAAACCAGATCATGCGAAGACTGAGGTCTGACCTATTTACACATTTACACACACACACACACACACACACACAGTTTTCGCAAAGGCCTTGCGAAACTCTCAGAAGTCTCAGCCAAGTAGATCAGATATTTCTATCTAGCTGCCAGCACATACTGGTTTGAGAAGTGTGATGTTTTATGTGAAAGTGTGATGATTGATATGAAAGTGTGATTTTTGATGTGAAAATGTGATGTTTGATGTGCAGGACTGCAGGTACATAATCCCCTATTTGGTTTTCTGTCGAATGTGACAATCAGGGCTCTGATGAAAAGGTTCCCCCATTCGGAGTGCTCATGTATTCTTTCTGTTTCTAGAAAGCACTATAGTGACTGTGATTAGTCCAGTGTGATAACCTTCAAAAGCACTCATCTTACATGCATGTCTTGTGTGTGTGTGTGTGTGTGTTTCCTTGTGTGTGTCTGTGTGTCTTTGTGCGTGTGTGCCTGCGTCCTTGTGTCGTGTGTGCGTGTGTGTGTGTGTGCGCGTGTGCGTGTGTGTGCGTGTGTGCCTGCGTCGTTGTGTCGTTGTGTGTGTGTGTGTGTGTGTGTGTGTGTGTGTGTGTGTGTGTGTATGTTGTGTGTGTCCTCGTTATTCCAGGTGCTGGAGAGGTTTATGGCGCGGCTGATCCAGAACCGGGTTCTGCCCCACCGGGAGCTCGGTTCCCTCACCAAATACCAGCTCATCCTGGCCCGTCAACAGTTCCGCAAGAACCCTCCGCCCCACGTCACGGTACCGTCACATCTGCAACCAACATACAACCAACACGCTAACGTCACAGAACCACCGTACAACAACGTCCACTACAGCCCAGTGGTGCCCCCTCCTGGTGCCGGAGAGCTGCTGCGCTGCAGGGTTTTGCTCCAGCTCAGCCCTGACACACCTGGTTCAACAGGGTTCCCGCGCTGGTTTTAAAAAGCCTTGAAGGCTAAAATCCAGCAACCCAATTCATAAGGCCTAAAAAGGTCCCAAATGTCAGTTATTCGGTCTAAAAATTCGGTGCTAGGTCTTAAAAATTAGAACCTGCAAGGAGATCAGTCCGACCACATCTATTTACGGGGAAATGAATCAAGCTGGAACCCAAAAAATGCCAATTCGCTTCCTTTTTTTGGCTGTATGGCAGTGAAATCCCTAATTCCATCACCTCGAGGATGAAGGTCAGTTGATTAGCTCATCAAGGGTTAGAAGGTCAGTTGATTAGTTCAGTCAGGTGTGGTGATGTCACTAGGCTGGGACAAACCCCTAGACCCACTGCAGCTCTCCAGGATCAGGAGTGAGTCTTGCTGCTTTAACCTCTGTACAACTGCCATACAACCATGCCCTTTGTCCACCACCCAACCTGTAACCACATATACACCTAATCACATTCACATCACAAACACACCACCATTTATAACCATGGTCGTGATAAAACTAAGATTCTTAAAACCAAAGAAAGAGTCCATAAACCCTGAGTGAAGTTCCAACTGTTTAATCCCAAGATGCATCCGCTGAATACACGAAGAATGAGAGTTGCAGCTTCTCCCAAATTAATGTACCCCTCTGCCCCCCCCTCCCCAACACCCGCCCCAAGAAATTAGACTTTTTGATGGACAGGTACAATATAGTGAACAGAACAGTCTCTTGATCAGAACAGCTCCCGGTGTGCACCAGTGAAGCTTGAAGAATCTTCTAGCTCACACTCCCCTGCCCATCTCTGGCGCCTACGACCCCCAAGGTCATAGTCGGACTGTCTCCGCCCCTTAAGATAACACCCCCGAATCTGCCTATTTGTGGTGTCAACTGCTAACAGTTAAGATCATCCTGACCTTAGCAGTGATGTAGCCTGATACTCTTGTTAAGAGAGAGAGAGAGAGAGAGAGAGAGAGAGAGAGAGAGAGAGAGAGAGAGAGAGAGAGAGAGAGTGTGTGTGTGTGTGTGTGTGTATGTGTATGTGTGTGTGAGTGACATGAGATATGTTTTAGAAAACCTCATTAGATCCAACAAGCTGTATGCCCCAGTGTCTCCTGGGAGAATGTTCCGCAGAGCTTTGAGAGAGCTGCAATCGCACTTCATACTAGAAACTAGGCTTCTCAATACAGGCCAACCCACTCTCACACACAGTTTCTGTGCCAACTGTCAGTAGTTTCCATGTAGCATTGACCACTGATGTACGGTACAGTACCATACCAGACAGGCAGCGACAGTGCTGCTGGGTCAAACTCTGTGCTCACGTCTCTTCACTACACTGGCTCCCCGCTGGTGGAATGAGCTTCCCACGGCTGTCAGAACTGCAGAGTCACTACCCATCTTCCGTCGGAGACTGAAAACCCATCTCTTCAGGTTACACCTTAACTGCTCCTCCTGAGACATCTACTACCCCCCAGCACTGCGTCTCCTGAGACACCCGCTGTTCCCCTTTACTGTGTCCCCTATGACTTCTACTGCCCCCCTTGTACTGTCTCTCTGTTCTCCAGTGTGTATATATATATATAAATAAAATAAAATAAAAAAGTTGTCCTTCTATCACTGAGACTGCCAATGGCCCCTGGCCTGAGCTGGATTACTCTTCCTGATACGACTGGTGGATTGATGATTCACTTGCTTAGTCAAATGTATTGATTGTAAGTCGCTTTGGAATAAGGCGTCTGCTAAATGCCAAAAATGTTAATGTAAATGTAAATCCTTGTCCATCCTGCTTTTCACCAGGGGCCCAACCAGGGGGTGCTGGAGGGCGACTTCGCCTTGTGCATCAGTCTGTACCACGGGTACGAGCTGCTGGTCCAGATGGGGCTGCGCTCCCTCTTCGTCTACCTGCAGGGCATCGTGGGGGGAACCAAAGGTAGGAGAGAGACCCTCAAAGGGGGGAGACATCCATTGACTTCTCAGCATCAACACATTGTCACTGTCTGATCCGTTCCCTCTCTCTCTCTCTCGCTCACACTTTACTACTGTCTCTCCCTCTCTCTCTCGCTCACACTTTACTACTGTCTCTCCTCTCTCTCTCTCTCTCTCTCTCTCTCTCTCTCTCTCTCTCTCTCTCTCTCTCTCTCTCTCTCTCTCTCTCTCTCTCTCTCTCTGTGACATCAGAGTATTCGCGGGCCAGGGGCGAGCTGCAGCGGTACGCGATCTTCACCGACCTCTACCAGGAGATAGCGGCCATGTTTGTGAGGAAGACCCCCGCAGGTGCGTCCCATGATCCTCTCTCTGGAACAGCCCTCCTACAGGGGAGGCTGGTGATATTCGGTTGTTAAGTCGTGACATGTTTCCGGGTCCAACGTTGGAAATGCTGCAGTAATAATAATAATTCATTATGAATGGACTTTATTGTCATTGCTACAGTACAGGTACCAAACAACGAAATTTAGGAGGGGTGGCTCCCCTGGTGTTAGGAAAGAAAGAAAAAAAAAACTTTTAGAAAAAAAAAAAAAATTTCGCAAGAAGGGAAGGAGCTGGTTTACATAAATAAAGGCTATGTACACTATCCACTGTACTATACTGTACAGACAGACGACTAGGGTTGTCATATTGCACAATAGTATTATTCCACATTTATTTAAAGTGTCGCAGTTTGCAGGCTTGAAATGTACATGTTTGTGCCTCAGCACTACACCTGATTTTTTCAGTCCAGCAGCTGCCATCAATCCGTCCAGACTGTCCAGGGCCCAGAACTTAGGACTTTGCTGTGTTCAGGGCCTGGACGGCCCTGTGGTAGAAGCTGTTCTTCAGTCTGTTTGTCCTTGCGGCCAGGGTCCTGAACCGCCTTTTCGAGGGCAGCCTGGTAAAGTGTTCGTACCCAGGGTGTGTCGGGTCCCTGGAGATCTTGGAGGCCTTCCTGAGACAGCGTGTGTTGTACAGCTCTTCCAGAGAGGGGAGGGGGGCGCCGATGATCTTCTGTGCTGTTCTCACGACTCTCTGTAGCGCATTTCTCTCCGCTGTTGTGCAGCTGGAGAACCAGTTGCAGATGCCGTAGGTGAGGATGCTCTCCACTGCGCCGCGGTAGAAGGTCACCAGTATCTCCTGCTTGCTGTGTTCCTTCCTGAGGACTCTCAGGGTGTATAGCCGCTGTTGTGCCCTCTTGATGGTGGCTTTTGTGTTGTCCTTCCAGGTCAGGTCATCCCGCATGTGCATCCCCAGGAATCGGAGGGTTGAGACTCTCTCCACGCTCTCTCCGTCGATGAGCAGGGGCTGGATCTCTGACTTTTTCCTCCTGAAGTCTACGATGATTTCCTGGGTCTTTGACTTGTTCAGCAGCAGGTTGTTAACCTTGCACAGCTTGCTCAGTTGCTCTACCTCATCCCTGTACGCCGCCTCGTCCCCCCCCCGAGATGCATCCCACCACGGTGGTGTCGTCTGCAAACTTAACGATGGAGTTGCTGGGGTGGACGGGGGTGAAGTCGTAGGTGTAGAGGTTGTAGAGGATGGGGCTTAGCACGCAGCCCTGGGGGGACCCAGTGCTGAGTCTGAGGGCTGTGGAGGTGTGGGGGCCCACCCGCACCCTCTGGGGGCGGTCGGTCAGGAAGTCCTTGATCCACGCACATATAGAGTGTGATAGACCCAGGTCTAGTAGTTTGGTCACTAGCCTGTCTGGAAGGATGGTGTTGAAGGCGGAGCTGAAGTCCACGAAGAGCAGTCTCGCGTAGCTGTTTCCCCTCTCCAGGTGGGATAGAGTGGCGTGGAGAGTCGTCGCAATGGCGTCCTCTGTGGACCTGTGGGCTCTGTAGGCGAACTGGTATGGATCCAGGTTGGGCGGGAGGCGTGTGAGTATGTGGGCCCGGACTAGTTTCTCGAAGCACTTCATGATGATTGGTGTGAGTGCCACCGGGCGGTAGTCGTTTAGGCAGCTCACCGTGCTTTTCTTCGGGACTGGGATGATAGTTGAGGTTTTCAGGCAGGGTGGGATGGTGGCCTGGGACAGGGACTGGTTGAAGATGTTGGTGAAAACCCCGGCCAGCTGGTCGGCGCAGTCCCTCAGCACCCGTCCCAGGACGCCATCCGGCCCCGAGGCTTTCCTGGGGTCCACCGCCTTCAGTACGCGTCTCACTTCATGCTCTGTGAGGGTGAGGCTGCTGAGAGCTGGAGAGAGTGGTGTTTGTGTTGTGGTTACCTCCGTTCGCCCCTCGTCGAACCGGGCAGGGGGTCGTCCTCTGCGGCTGTGAGCCTGTTGGCTCTGAAGTTTGTCATCTGCTGGAGTCGTTGCTCAGGAGGCATTCCTCATTATATTTGTATAGCGCTTTTCCGAGGCTCAAAGACGCTGACAATATGGGAAAAACGTGAAAGTGCTGTGTCCCTTGTTGGATGAATAGATCCGAGTCCGATTCAGTTACGATTGAACTGTCATTCTACCGCTTTAGTACACTGGTACTCTGGTGCGGGGATTTTTTTATTTGGACCCGGAAATTGCTAAACGTCACGCGTGACGTCAGACTTAACAACCGAATAGCCCCTCTCAGACTAACAAGTTGTCTTTGAGGCTATATGATGTTCTCCTCTGCTCTAAGGAACTGTATGGGCTGTGTTGTGTATCTAAGGAACTGTGTGTGCTGTGTTGTGATCGCGTCATGGTGCCCTGCTTGACGTGTTGACCTTTGACCTGTAGGTCCTGAGGAGCCGTTCATCTACAGCCATCCCAAGCTGCAGAAGTTGGAGGAGGTGGTGGTGCAGCACTTTACAGCCTGGGCCCAAAGACCAGCCACCGGTAACCCTGTCTCCCCTCCTCTCCCCTCCCTCCTCTGTCCCCTCCCCTCCCTCCTCTGTCCCCTCCCCTCCCTCCTCTGTCCTCTCCCCCACTCTCTCCCCTCCACTCACTCCCCTCTCCTCTCCTCTCTTCTCCCTCCTCTGTCCTCTCCCCTCCCTCCCCCACTCTCTCCCCTCCACTCACTCCCCTCCCCTCTCCTCTCCTCTCTTCTCCCTCCCCTCCCTCCTCTGTCCTCTCCCCTCCGTCCCCCACTCTCTCCCCTCCACTCACTCCCCTCCCCTCTCCTCTCCTCCTCTCCCTCCCCTCCCTCCTCTGCCTTCTCCTCTCCCCTCCACTCTCTCCCCTCCCCTCTCCTCTCCTCCTCTCCCTCCCCTCCCTCCTCTGCCTTCTCCTCTCCTGCCCACTCTCTCCCCTCCTTTCCTCTCCTCCCCTCCCCTCCCCTCTCCTCCTCTCCCTCCCCTCCCCTCCCCTCCCCATCTGACAGCATCGCCTCAATGATGACATCATTGAAGTTGCAGAGTGTTCTTAGAACACGTGTGAGGAGGATGTGGTTGACTGGCTACAGCCCGGGTAGATACACTACATACGCTGTGTTAAACACTCCACTTCCTGGTACCATGGAACCAATGGAACCAATGGAACCATCCAGAAAGTGCAATCTACAAACTAAAATCAAGCACGTGACATTCTGACCTACGTATTTGACATGGGTCTGATTTGATTGGCTGTAACCCCTCCGTCTCTCCTCTCTGATTGGTCCAGCGGGGCCAGGCCCCAGCTCCGAGGCCGGCCAGCCCGGACAGGAAGTGAGCACGCGGGTGATGATCTTCTCGTCGTACCGCGAGAGCGTGCAGGAGATCGCCGCCATGTTGGAGCGTCACCGGCCGCTGGTCAAGGTCATGACCTTTATGGGCCAGGCCTCGGCAGGGAAGGGGGTCAAAGGGTTCACCCAGAAGGAGCAGCTGGAGGTGAACGCACACACACACACACACACACACGCACACACACACACACACACACACGCCTCACCAGTTAGTTAAGGGAACATGTCCATTCTGACAGAGGGATGTTGATGGACCAAAGCAACAGTGTCAGCTTCAGTAACAGGGTCAGCTTCAGTAACAGGGTCAGCTTCAGTAACAGTGTCAGCTTCAGTAACAGTGTCAGCTTCAGTAACAGTGTCAGCTTCAGTAACAGTGTCAGCTTCAGTAACAGTGTCAGCTTCAGTAACAGTGTCAGCTTCAGTAACAGGGTCAGCTTCAGTAACAGTGTCAGCTTCAGTAACAGTGTCAGCTTCAGTAACAGTGTCAGCTTCAGTAACAGGGTCAGCTTCAGTAACAGTGTCAGCTTCAGTAACAGTGTCAGCTTCAGTAACAGGGTCAGCTTCAGTAACAGTGTCAGCTTCAGTAACAGGGTCAGCTTCAGTAACAGTGTCAGCTTCAGTAACAGTGTCAGCTTCAGTAACAGTGTCAGCTTCAGTAACAGGGTCAGCTTCAGTAACAGTGTCAGCTTCAGTAACAGGGTCAGCTTCAGTAACAGTGTCAGCTTCAGTAACAGTTTCAGCTTCAGTCACAGTGGATTGATGTTTGTTATGTGTCTGTGTGTTCCAGTCTTCTCATTCCATTTAAACTATCATGTGTTAACTCACCACCTGCCAAAGAGATCCGGAACACTCACCAGCTAGAGTGTTCTATATGGTGTTTGACCTAGCAACAGTGCTTTGATTGGCGACAAAAACAAAGCATTGTCATTTATGCATTTTTTGGTGAATAAAGTCACCCTAGGCGCCAGGGTCGGAGTGGGACTCATTTTCAGCTCTGGAGTTTCATGCCTCAGACCGGCCCACTTTAGTTCACAACCGATTACAGTATATTACAATCATGTAATTACAACCTTGGTATTTTAGTCTGTAATAGCGGACTCACTGTTCTCTACAGTCTTCTCTACATTTACAGGATGCTATGTCATGGGTTTGCTTCATTGTTCCCACACTGGTACAACAGCTCACCTGTGCCTTCTACTGTGATAGCAGCAATCCCTTGCTGGACACCACTAGGGTAACCAGGTCCCAACAAACCAAATGTGGGACAAGGAGTATGTTTGTGTGGGACAATGTGGGACACCCTCTCAACAGGCCCGGACCGAACTTTAGGTGCCCCTAGTAGCATCCGCTTTCCCTGGCCGAGTTGAGAGCTATGTCTATCCAATTTTTTAAATATATATGCATTTCCATTCTGTTTCCTATTCTGTTTGGTTTATTCAGTAGCATCCAATAATAGACTATGCAGATAAAAACTTAACAAATATATAACAAATATATTTTATTTGAATGTGAACCTCACAATAAAGTATCTGTATGGAGCAGAAAGTGAAGTCAAAGTGCAGTATCAATTTAGGCTAGTATATTAATAAAGAAAAGTAGCCTGACAGTGTTAGGCCTGTAGATGATTGAGTATGTAGGCTATCTAGTTAGCTAACTTGCCTCCCATTTGCAACACAAATGCATTGACATAGCTGTCACGGCTAACGCGCGCACACACTAGACGAAAACATAAAACACAACTCTGCACTCATTCAGACAATGACAGTGATAACAGCTGGTTAAGGATAAACCAATTGCCCAATTGACCTAGTCATTTTTCAGTGTTTTACATAGCCTGAAACTACAGATTGTAAGCTTTCAAATGCTTTTGAAATCAGATTTTTTTTTAGGACGACACAAGTATTTGAATGTTGGTGCACCTCAGACAGAGACTGGGAGAAAAATCACTCTGCTGCAGCAACAAACGCTGTTAACATCTAGCGGCTAACAGTGGTACATCGCTACGAACGTCTAACTACGTGTTTATAACATCACACAACATGCTGAGGGAACATGAACATGCTAAAAACACATAAACAGATGAACACACAGTCCTTGATTTTGAACACATCCTAAGACAAAAGTATGTTTACAAGTAAAGTGGTCACTTACCAGTAGCCTACGGCAAACGAGAACAGTGAATCCAATCCACAAATTATAAGTATTTAGTGATCGTTAAACTGTTGTTTGTTATATCGAGTGGGTACTTGATACTAGATATTGTTGACACAATAAGTTTCACTTTACGAGCCCTTTGAGTCAGCGGGTGGTTCGCACATGCAGCCAGCTCCCTATATCCACGTGGGGCCGTTGCCATGGGAACATGAATGCTGTTTCCTGATAGGCTGAAGACGTTCCATAGAATCTGGACGTTCTGCTGCAACTGAACATGTCAGCGCTTGGTTGCGGCGCTTTGTTGCGGCGCTTAGATGGACACTGGCCCCGTGGCTACGCAAAGGGGGACATCTGGTCACCCTATTTATATGGTATCGGCCCAGAATGGTACCGGCCCAGCCGCCCAGAACGGTATCGGCTTGCAAGTACTACCATGACTGAAAACCGGCCCAGACCGGCCCACCGGGAAAACTCCAGATCCTCCCGATTAGCCACCCCGGGCCTGCTAGGCGCTCTAGAATTTACCAACTTTTGTGCGACTTTATTCACCCTCAGCACTGAAGGAGTTCAGTGTCCTCAGACGCAGCTCAGGTTCTTGTCAGTTGCTAACAGGAAGTGTCTTCTTCTTCTTCTTCGGTGGTAGGTGGTGCGGCAGTTCCGTGAGGGGGGCTTCAACGCCCTGGTGTCGACCTGCGTGGGGGAGGAGGGGCTGGACATCGGCGAGGTCGACCTCATCGTCTGCTTCGACGCCCAGAAGAGCCCCATCCGCCTGGTCCAGCGCATGGGCCGCACGGGACGCAAACGCCAGGGACGCGTGGTGGTCATCCTGGCCCAGGGGAGGGAGGAGAGGGTGAGGAGGGGGGGAGGGGGGGGGGAGTAGGGTAATAGGAGAGGGTGAGGAGGGGGGGAGGGAGGGAGGGGGGGGGGAGTAGGGTAATAGGAGAGGGTGAGGGGGGGGGAAGGGAGGAGAGGGGGAGTCAGGAAGGAGGAGAACTGAAGGTGAAGTACGGTAATAGGAGAGGCTGAGGAGGGGGGAGGGAGGGAAGGGAGGGGGGGAGGAGAGCAGAAGGTGAAGTAGTGTAACAGGAGAGGGTGAGGGAGGGGGGGGAGAGTAGGGTAATAGAAGAATGTGAAGAGGGGGGGAGAGGAGGGGAGGGAGGGAGGGGGGAGGAGAGTAGGGTAATAGAAGAATGTGAAGAGGGGGGGAGAGGAGGGGATGGAGGGAGGGAGGGGGGAGGAGAGTAGGGTAATAGGAGAGGGTCTTTCATCCCTTCCTCTCCTCTAATCCCTCTGTCTTTACTCTGACGGGTTTGTCCTGGTCCATCCACTGACCTCCTGTTGTATAAACCTCAGGGGAGGCTGGCGGAGGTGGGAATCGGAGGACGGGCTCATTGCGATGCATGGAACGGAACGAGGGACAGTATCAAACACAACGTGCATGCGACGTGCTCGGTACCGTTCCTCATTCTGTTCCATACATTACAATGAGCCCGTCCTCCGATTTCTGCCTCCTCCTGATCAACCTGGGACAACCTAGAACACGTGTGTGCAGCGGTACTGTGTGTGTAGGACAGTTGACCCTCTAGTCTAGAATGTTCTCTCCTGAGTGACTGCTGTGATGTCACGGCTGTGATGTCATGGCTGTGATGTCATGGCTGTGATGTCACGGCTGTGTCCTTAACAACCCAGCCTGGATGAATAGAGGCGATGGTTACAGTAATATGACTTGTTCTCTCCATCTCTGCATTTCGTTGTCTGGTACTCTGCAATGACAATAAAGTTGAATCTAATCTATCTCCCTCCATCTCTCCATTTCTTTCTCTTCTTCATCTCTCTATCTCTTCTTCATCTCTCTATCTCTTCTTCATCTCTCCATCTCTCCATCTCTTCTTCATCTCTCCATCTCTCCATCTCTTCTTCATCTCTCCATCTCTCCATCTCTTCTTCATCTCTCCATCTCTCTCCATCTCTCTATCTCTTCTCCATCTCTCCATCTCTATCTCTTCTTCATCTCTCCACCTCTCTCCATCTCTCTATCTCTTCTAAATCTCTCCATCTCTCTATTTCTTCTTAATCTCTCCATCTCTCTCCATCTCTCCATCTCTTCTCCATCTCTATTTCTTCTTAATCTCACCATCTCTCTATCTCTTCTTAATCTCCATCTCTCTCCATCTCTCTATCTCTTCTCCATCACTCTATTTCTTCTTAATCTCTCCATCTCTCTATCTCTTCTTAATCTCTCTATCTCTTCTTCATCTCTCCATCTCTCTCTATCTCTTCTCCACCTCTCCATTTCTCCACCTCTCTCTATTTCTCCATCTCTTCTCCACCTCCATCTCTCCATCCCTGCATCTCTCCTCCCTCCCTCCCTACCTCCATCTCTCCTCCAGGTGTACAACCAGAGTCAGAGCAGTCGTCTTGGGGTGTACAAAGCGATCACGGGGAACAGGCATCTCCTCCGCATGTACCCCCTCAGCCCCCGCATGCTGCCCCCCGGGGTGACCCCCGCCCTCCACACCATGCACATCACCGTCGGGCGCTACGACCCAGGGGCCAGGGGTCAGAGGTCACTGACCCTGACCTCCCTTGCGGCCCTACACGCCCACGACCCGGGTGAGAGAGGAGGGTGGAGAGGAAGGGGGGGGGAGAGCAGGGGGGAGAGGAGGGGGGGGGGGGGGGGGGGGGGCGGCGACCAAGGCAGCAGCTGTCTCAGGTTCTCTGGATGTTGTTCATATAGACGGTGTGTCAGTTCCATAAACATGTGTGTGTGTGTGTGTGTGTGTGTGTGTGTGTCTGTGTGTGTGTGTGTGTGTCTGTGTGTGTGTGTGTGTGTGCGTGTGTGCGTGCGTGTGTGCGTGTGTGTGTGTGTGTGTGTGTGTGTAGGTGAGGATGGGTTCCTCAGCCCCAGTGAGTACGCTGTCTGGGCCTCCACTATGAGGCTGGGGGAGGAGGAGGCCACGCCCACGCTGAGACCGTCCCACTTCCTGTCCCTGCCAACCCCCCCGCTACCACAGGTACATACACACACACACACAGACACACACACACACACACACACACACACCTGCCCCTCCCCCACACACACACAGACAACCCCCCCCCCACACACACACACACCTGCCCCTCCCCCACACACACACAGACAACCCTCCCCCCCCCCCCCCCCCCCACACACACACAGGTACACACATTTGCCCCCCCACACCCCACACTACAAACTAAATCAAGCACATGACATTCTGACCTACGTATTTGAATGAATGAATGAATGAATGAATGAATGGTCTTTATTGTCATTGCTATAGTACAGGTACCAAACAACGACATTTAGGAGGGGTGGCTCCCCTGGTGCTAGGAAAGAAAAGAAAAAAACTAAAAAAAACAAGAAGGGAAGGAGCTGGTTTACATAAATAAAGGCTATGTACACTATCCACTATACTATACTGTACAGATAGACGACTAGGGTTGTCATATTGCACATAGTGTTATTGCACATTCATTTAAAGTGTCGCAGTTTGCAGGCTTGAAATGTACATATTTGTGCCTCAGCACTACACCTGATTTTTTCAATCCAGCAGCTGCCATCAATCCGTCCAGACTGTCCAGGGCCCAGAACCTAGGTCTTTGCTGTGTTCAGGGCCTGGATGGCCCTGGGGTAGAAGCTGTGCTTCCGTCTGTTTGTCCTTGCGGCCATGGTCCTGTACCGCCTTTTCGAGGGCAGCCGGGCAAAGTGTTCGTACCCAGGGTGGGTTGGGTCTCTGGAGATCTTGGAGGCCTTCCTGAGACAGTGTGTGTTGTACAGCTCTTCCAGAGAGGGGAGGAGGGCGCCGGTGATCTTCTGGGCTGTTCTCACGACTCTCTGTAGCGCATTTCTCTCCGCGGTTGTGCAGCTGGAGAACCAGTTGCAGATGCCGTAGGTGAGGATGCTCTCCACTGCGCCGCGGTAGAAGGCCACCATTATCTCCTGCTTGATGTGTTCCTTCCTGAGGACTCTCAGGAAGTAGAGCCGCTGTTGTGCCTTCTTGATGGTGGCTGCTGTGTTGTTCTTCCAGGACAGGTCATCCTGTATGTGCACCCCCAGGAATCGGAGGGCTGAGACTCTCTCCACGCTCTCTCCGTCGATGAGCAGGGGCTGGACCTCAGACTTTTTCCTCCTGAAGTCCACGATGATTTCCTGGGTCTTTGACTTGTTCAGCAGCAGGTTGTTAACCTTGCACAGCTTGCTCAGCTGCTCTACCTCATCCCTGTACGCCGCCTCGTCCCCCCCCGAGATGCAGCCCACCACGGTGGTGTCGTCTGCAAACTTTACGATGGAGTTGCTGGGGTGGACGGGGGTGAAGTCGTAGGTGTAGAGGTTGTAGAGGATGGGGCTTAGCACGCAGCCCTGGGGGGACCCAGTGCTGAGTCTGAGGGCTGTGGAGGTGTGGGAGCCCACCCGCACCCTCTGGGGGCGGTCGGACAGGAAGTCCTTGATCCATGCACATATAGAGTGTGATAGTCCCAGGTCTAGTAGTTTGGTCACTAGCCTGTCTGGAAGGATGGTGTTGAAGGCAGAGTTGAAGTCCACAAAGAGCAGTCTCGCGTAGCTGTTTCCCCTCTCCAGGTGGGATAGAGTGGCGTGGAGAGTCGTCGCGATGGCGTCCTCTGTGGACCTGTGGGCTCTGTAGGCGAACTGGTATGGATCCAGGTTGGGCGGGAGGCGTGTGAGTATGTGGGCCCGGACTAGTTTCTCGAAGCACTTCATGATGATTGGTGTGAGTGCCACCGGGCGGTAGTCGTGGGTCCGATTTGATTGCCTGTAACCCCTCCGTCTCTCCTCTCTGATTGGTCCAGCGGGGCCAGGCCCCACCCCCACCCAGCTTTATATTGTTGTTGTTGTTGTTGCCCCCTGTAGGAGCCGCAGGCGTCCAGGGGCGGCCCGGCCCGGTCCAGAGAGCTGTCTCTGTGGGAGTGGAGACACTGGCAGAACCGGCCCCTGCCCACCCACAGCGTGGAGCACTCCCGCCGCTGTCTGCACTTCACCAGGGTCATGGAGCTGGTGGACCGGCTGAGGGGGGAGGAGGTGAGGAGGGTGGGGAGGGTGGGGGCAGTGGTGCAAAAGCTAAGTTGAACTCCTGAGTCAAAGTGGTATGGCGGGAGGAGGGGTGTGTACAATGATCCTTCTGTTGGGGGGTGGAGGGGGCTGGGTAAGGGGGTAGAGGTATAGGGGGCTATGGGGTCATCCAGCAGGACATTGACCCAAGGCACCCAGAAATGGTTTAAGAAAAAGCGTTGGAGAGTTCTGAAGTGACCAGCAATGAGTCCAATGGCTCATCTTAAAACAGCAGTTGAGAGAAGGCACCCTTCAAATGTGAGAGACCTGGAGCACTTGGCAAAAGAAGAGGGGTCCAAAATTCCAGTAGAGAGGTGTAAGAAACTCATTCCTGGTTACAGAAAGCAATTGATTTCAGTTATTTTCTTCTTCTTCTTTTTTTGTGCTACCAAAAGCTACCATAAGCTGTAATCATTTCGTCCAGCCCATTTTTGGAGTTCTCTGTGGAAGGATATCAGATATTGGCTTTTTTCTCTGTTTTTTTATTGATCTCCCTGAGCACACGGCCAGGGATGCCGTCTCACACTTGTGTCAGTTTGATTTATTCTTTTAGTTCATTCTTTAATAAATAATTATTTTGGGGCGGCTGTGGCGCAGGAGGTAGAGCCGGTGTCTAATGATCGCAAGGTTGGCAGATCGGCGGTTCGAGCCCCGGCTGGCCACGTCGAAGTGTCCTTGGGCAAGACACTGAACCCCAAATTGCTCCCAGTGAGCGGGCCGGCGCCTTGCATGGTAGCTTGCCGCCATTGGTGTGTGAATGTGTGTGTGAATGGGTGAATGAGAGGCCGTTGTAAAGCGCTTTGGATAAAGGAGCTATATAAGTGCAGTCCATTTACCATTTACCATTTTAATAATGTCCATTAATATTCCATTGGCATGAAACATATTACACATTATTAGTTACACCTATATAAAAAAAGCAAAAACGTGTGTGTTCCAGAAAGCATAGTTGAACATTTTAATGTTCAATTTAATTAGTTTTGGATTATTTAGGCTTTATTCCTGACGGTTTAGGTGTTCCAGCCTAATAATGGCGATGATTGTGGACGATGGATTAACCTGTTGCCGGGAGACAGGAGTGTGTGATTACCCTTATCTCAACGCACACGTCTTATGTCAGGATTCTGTGGTTATGAAAGAACATGGCGTCCTCAATAGGCCGGAGCTGAGTGACCTAGATATACCACAGAGAGAGGAGAAGTAATGGGGGGTCTGATGTGTGTGTGTGTGTGTGTGTGTGTGTGTGTGTTGTGTGTGTGGTATGTGGTGTGTGTGTGAGTGAGTGTGTGAGTGAGAGTGTGTGTGTGTGTGTGTGTGTGTGTGTTGTGTGTCTGTGTGTGTGTGTGTGTGTGTGTGTGTGTGTGTGTCTGTGTGTGTGGTGTGTGTGTGTGGTGTGTGTGTGTGTGTGTGTGAGTGTGAGTGTGAGTGTGAGTGTGAGTGTGTGTGTGTGTGCGCACTGTGTTCTGTGGCCCTCCCTGTTCTGTCCTCTCTCCAGGGAGGTAATATCCTGCTGGTCAGACGGTTATAAAAGGACTAAGCACCCGTCTGCTCCGTGTAGCTCTACCATATGTACAGGCCCGTCTGCTCTGTGTAGCTCTACCATATGTAAAGGACTGTCTGCTCTGTGTGGCTCTACCATATGTAAAGGACTGTCTGCTCTGTGTAGCTCTACCATATGTACAGGACTGTCTGCTCTGTGTGGCTCTACCATATGTACACCTGTCTGCTCTGTGTAGCTCTACCATATGTACACCTGTCTGCTCTGTGTGGCTCTACCATATGTACACCTGTCTGCTCTGTGTGGCTCTACCATATGTACACCTGTCTGCTCTGTGTGGCTCTACTATAGGTACAGTGCCCTCCACTTTGGCATCCCTGGTAAAACATGAGTGAAAAGGGTTATCAGAAATTCACCTTTTGAAGCCTTTAATGTCACACTGAAAATGTTGTTTTTATTATTTGCAACAAAACCATGTTTGTTGCCTCAATTATTATAACCTCCCTTTGCCAATAGAACAGCACTGAGTCCTCTCCTGTAACATCTAATAAGGCTGGAGAACACAGAGCAAGGAATCTCAGACCATTCCTTCTTACAGAACCTCTCCAGATCATCCAGGTTGTAGGTCCTCTATTGTGCACTCTGCTCTTCAGCTCACTGTGCTGCTGGAAGGTGCAGTGATGACCCAGTTTCAGTTTCCTGGCAGAGGCAGAAGGCCCATAGAACACGGTTCCACTCAATGTCCCAGTAGCGTTTAGCATACTCGCTAAAGGCGCTTATGTTTGTAGTGAAATGACAGAAAAGGCTTTTTTCTGGCATGCCTTCCAAATATGTCTGTCTGTCTGTCTGCCTGCCTGTCTGTCTGTCTGTCTGCCTGTCTGCCTGTCTGTCTGTCTGTCTGTCTCCATTTTCCTCCACTCGTCCAATGATTGACAGGTCTGCTGTCTTACAGGGGGACTGACACGTCTGTTGTTTTACAGGGGGACTGACAGGTCTGTTGTCTTACAGGGGGACTGCCAGTACGAGTTGGAGCTGCTGCCTCACCTCCACAAGGCAGACGTGGTCGGACTGGCCGAGGACGGAGCCCTGGAGAAGACCACCAAAGGAAAGAGACAGACAGAGGACAAGACCCGGCCCACCAGGACCACCAAGACCACCAGCACCACCACCAGCCATAAACAGAGGGTCTCCCGCCCGTCAGAGGCGG
>NC_137674.1:27256702-27361702 GCF_963989245.1 Nansenia antarctica | reverse complement strand
TAATTGCATGTGTGCGTGCCCCCTCGCACCTTGAAATAGCAGTAATACCACGTTCATTGATAAAAACAAATGACATAAAGTATGGAAAGAGTGGGACGATTTTGACAGTTTTTATTTCTGGGGGGATGCCATCCCCCTCAACTCGAGTGCTGCTTATACTGTAATAATATAATGGTCTTATTCTTATCAGGTGGTCTTATTCTTATATGGCTGCGAACTCCCTTTGCAAACTCCCAGACACCGGAGAAAATCCAGTATAATTTAGCGCGTGGCCGGGCAAGGTCCGTTGTGGAACACACTAGGCATGTTGAAGGGGAGATAGACAGCTCCGGAGGGATATAAAAGAAGACTGAAATACAATCATAAACATCAGTTCCTTTTAAATCTTGAATTAAACTCGTTTTCTCGGCTGATAACAACATCGTTAATTTTATTACGAGCCACTTGCATGAATTACAGTAGGCAGTGCGGCTCACATGCCTGTATTAACTCCGCATAACCAGTAGGTAATGTGCGTACGCAAGGTCAATACTCGACGTAGAGGTACGATCGTTTCCACGGTCAAATTGACTCACGTTGAAATTGTATAAATCACTACGTTGACGTGGTTTTCTACGTACGACACGCGTAAGATCAAAATTTGATCTGAGTACTTTCTATAAATGAGGCCCCTGGTCTCTCCTCTCTCCTAGTCTATCCTGGTCTCTCCTAGTCTAACCTGTTGTCTCCTCTCTCCTAGTCTAACCTGTCCTCTCCTCTCTCCTAGTCTAACCTGTTGTCTCCTCTCTCCTAGTCTAACCTGTTCAGTGATGTTGACTCTCCCGTCCACGTGGCCAGGAGACGGCAGCAGCAGCCAGCTGCACTACACATTGTAAGACTGATCTTCATTTCATTCATGTATTTATATATATATACCTTATATCCTATGTTTGGTGTGCGCGTGCGTGTGCATGTGTGCGTGTCAGACGACCGTCCTGACTGTTGTCCTCTCTGTCCTCCAGTCAGATGAGAGTGAGGAAGAGGAGGGCGGAGGTGACGAGGGTGTTTCTGACGACGACTTCCAGGACTACAACACCTCCATACGCCAGCCCAGACCCCCCCACCCGGCTCCCCGCCCGGCCCCCCACCCAGCACCACAGGGGAAAACTAAGGTCTGTCTGGGGGTCAAACATGAACATAAACATTTCAAACATTGAGCTGTATATGTTGCGCCTTTTGACATGATTATCAAAACCATGACCTCATTCTTAAAACCATGACAACATTCTAAAACCATGACAACATTCTTAAAACCATGACGAAATTCTAAAACCATGACAACATTCTAAAACCATGACAACATTCTAAAACCATGACAACATTCTTAAAACTATGACGAAATTCTAAAACCATGACAACATTCTAAAACCATGACAACATTCTAAAACCATGACACTCTAAAACCATGACAACAATCTAAAACCCAGGAGAGCCAGGTCTGAGTTGCTGTTATTGGTCTGTTGTCACCCTGACTCCTCCTGTTTGTTGACTTGTCAGCGTTCTCTTCCCAGAGGGCCGTGCAAAGAGGAGCGCGTCAGTTCCTGGACGAGGAGGCGGTGCTGTCGGAGGGGGAGGAGGAGGGGGGGGGCGTGTCGTCTGATGAAGAGGACGGTGAAGATCAGGACCGGTCTCTGGAGGACTTCGTGGTGAACAACACCCAGGCCTCCCAGGGCCTCGACTGTACGTCGCCGTGACAACACCCAGGGTTCCCGTGCTGGTCTTAAAAAGCCTTAAAGCAATCCAATTTATAAGGCCTCAATTTTTAGGCCTCAAATTCCAGTTATTCGGTCTAAAAATTAGGTGGTAGGTCTTAAAAATGAGATCCTGCAAGGAAATCAGTCCGACCACATCAATTTACGCCAAAATGAATCAAGCTGGAACCAAAAAAATGCCAATAGCTTCCTTTTTTGTCTGTATGGCAGTGAAATCCCTAATTTCATCACCTCGAGGATGACAAAAAGCTATCGTATGGTGTCGCGAATAGGTAAAAAAGAGGTCTAAAAAAGGTCTAGGGTTAGTCTTAAATTTGACTTGTTGAAACTTGTAGGAACCCTGACACCACAGCACCTTTAATGGGGAATGTTGGGAGTTGTAGGAATCGACTCAAATGGGCAATTTACATCAGGACCAGGATGAGGGCATTCAAAGCGAGATGTCTTGACTCAGAGATTTTTTAATCTATCGTTCACACAGGGAGCTGTATCTGATCAGGTGTAACATACACAATATTGACACTCTCACCACTTTCAAATCCAGTCTTAAAACACACCTTTTCACAATGGCTTACTTGGTTTGATCTCCTGTATTTTGTTTGTTGTTATCTGATTTTGCTGTTTTTATCTCATTTTGCTTTGTTGCTTTTAATGTTTTGCTATGTGGTTTTAAACTGTCTTGTAAGGTGTCCTTGAGAGCCTTGAAAGGCGCCCATAAATAAAATGTATTATTATTATTATTATTATTATTATTATTATTATTAAAGATTAAACTGCTTCACTTCACATTCGAAGCTTGTAGACAATGAGGAAGGGTCAGACTCACTCTCCCTGGCTGTGAGTGAGATAGAGAGGTTTATACTGCCCCCTGCTGCTGGCTGAAGGGAACACTGTCCCTAACTGACTCCTCTGTGTCTTAACTGGCCTTCTCCCCCATGTTTCCTCCTCTCCCCCCAGACTCTGAGATGCAGGGCGTTTACCTCCAGTCAGTGAAGAGTCCAGCTATCCCCGCCAAGTACAAGATGGTCTACAAGAACCACCGCAACATGGACGTCTTCTCTCAGGCACTCAGACCTCTGTGTCATTTTACATTCATTCTTTGATTTGATGAAAGATCCCATTCTGCTGCAGCCCCTCTCCAACACACCCCTCCCCAACCCCCATCTCTAACCCCCCCATCTCTGACCCCCCCCTCTCTACCCTCCCAGGTGCCCGAGGAAGATGAGACGTACGTGGAGGACAGCTTCGTGGTCCACGGCAGCGACCCGGACGAGCTGGGGAGCGACGAGGAAGAGGAGGAAGACGAGGATGAAATAGGAGGAGGAGGGGAGGCGGGTCTCCTCCCTGAGGACTCGTACGTGGAGGGGAGGAGGCTGTACCCCACCAGGCGCAGGGCCCTGCTCCGCCATGCCAGGGCTGGGGGGGGCACCGAAGGTGGGCGGGGGGGGGACCCCACAAAGACCGCAGTAGGGAGAACCAAACGCTCCAGGATCATACGACGCCTGGACGACTCCAGCGAGGAAGAGACTGAGGAGGACAGCAGCAGCAGGAAGAGCCTGAGAGCTGCTGAGAGCGGTGGCACTGCCCCCTGGAGGCCGACAGAGGTACAGCAGGACCAGACGTTCAAAGCACCACAGCAGGCAGCGCACGTCTCTACCGCCACCGGTAGGCCAGCAGAGGTACTACAGGTAGGGGCGCCCTCCTCAATAGCGAACATGGAAATAATCTACTCGTGGCTGAGCAGGAGGCAGCGGGGGGACCAGCGGGAGGACCAGAGGGAGGAGAGGTGTCGGCGGAGGCTGCAGGCCCACGCCCTCCTGTCTGAGGAGCTGGACTTTGAGGAGTCGTCTGAGTCTGTGCTGGCCTCATGTAAACAAGCACAGGTAGGTTAACCCCTCTGTAGGACAACGTTCAGGTAGGTTAACCCCTCTGTAGGACAACGTTCGGGTGCTAATTATTGCTAATTGTTGTTGCTAACGCCTTCCCCACACAACCTACCCTAACCACTGGAAGTTAAGGCCTAATACTATCTAACCTTAACCACTCTAGGTTAATACCTAATACTGCCAAACCGTAACCACTGGAAGTTAATACCTAATACTGCCAAACCGCCACGCAAGTCATAATTCACGTGGTCAAGCGTACGTAAACATAGTTGGTATTTAGTCTAATAGAACAGACAGTCCTCACTCTAACATGTTATCTTTAATAGTGTTTATTGTCGTCCTGCTCCAGGCTCCTGGCTCCTCGGCCTCCTCAGCACCCCAGGCTCAGAGCTCCGTGGGCCAGGCCGCTGAGGTAGGCGAGTCCCCTGCTCCCCCGCCGGGCCTGGTGTCGGTCCTGGTGGACAGCCGCTGTATCTCGGGCGGTGGCGTGGAGGTGGTGTCCAGCCTGCGTCTACGCCACGGCGTGGCAGTCCAGGTCTGCTCGCTGAATGGCTGCGACTTCATCGTCAGCAACCGCATGGCGGTGGAGCGGCAGAGCCAATCAGAGGTGGCCGGCGCCCAGAACCGGCGCCGCCTGGTGGAGAGGATGGGCGGCCTGCAGGGGCTGTTCGACCGCGTCTGCCTGGTCGTGGAGAAGGACCGCGCTAAGGCCGGTGAGCGTCTGAGCAACTCACTGGGTTCGAAGTTCGAACCCGGGTCCCCTGTAGCCTGCCACTGTGTTAGCCCACTGAGCCAAAGTCTGGGATCCCACCTCCGGCATCAGGTCTCAGGGCAAGCTGCCAAACCACCTCCACTACATAATAATAATAATAATAATAATAATAATAATAATAATAATAATAATGATAATGATAATAATGATGATGATAATGATAATAATAATAATAATAATAATGCATTTATTTAGTGTGCTACTATCCTGTCATTGACCACCCCTCCTCCCCCGCTCCTCCCCCCTCCTCCCCCCCTCCCCCCCAGGCGAGGTGTCCCGCCCCTTCCAGAGGTCTCGTCACTATGACAGCGTCCTGGCGGGCCTGGTGAGGGCCGGGGTCCGCCTGCTGGTCAGCGGGGGTACGGAGGAGAGCGCCGCCCTGCTGGCCGGGCTGGCCCGGGTGGAGCAGAGGAAGGGTCAGGCCATCGCCGTGCCCCTGGAGGTCAAGGGTCAGCGGCGTCAGCTGGCCCTGAGGTTCTACCTCACCCTGCCCTGCGTCAGCTACGCCAACGCCCTCAACATGGTCCACGCCTTCACCTCGGTGGCCCACCTGGTTAACAGGTAGGGGAGGGAGGGAGGGAGGGAGGGGGGGGGGATTGGTGAGGGGTGGGATGGGTAGGTGGAATGCTGTCCTGCTGATGTCCTTATTGGAGAGATAAAGCCTGATTTATACTCCTGCGTCGAATTTACGCGCGGCTACGCCGTAGCCTACGCGAGGGCTGGTCCGCGGACCGCGTCGCGTTGGTCGGTGTACTCAGAGCGGCATAATAGCGATCAAAACACTTATTTTGGTTATGCTTGTAAAGAAAATGTCTATAATGCATTGAAATGACAGTAAACTAAGATAATAAGATGGTTATCATACATTTTCAAATCTTTATTAATAAGTAATTACAGAAAAAGTAAATGACATTTCTGTCATGACTTCCGCATTTACGAGAGAGTCGGAATGTGACGCTACCAAGCGGACCAATCACAGTTGTTATAGATAACTTTACATTAAATATGTCTATCATAAATATAATTTAAACCCAACGAACAGCCATGGGGCTCCCTGTAACTAATCATTTATTTCTAAATAAACAGGATTGTACATCTCGTAAATGTGAATCGCGCTCCTTATAGGAAGGCTGTGCCTGACGCTTCCATAGGGCGCTCCGTTGGAACGGTGTACTCAAAGCAGCATAATAGCGATCTTTTTGTTGTTATGCTTGTTGTAAATAAAAGTTCTATGATGCATTGAAATGACATTAAACTAAGATAATACGATGGTGATCATAATTTTTCATCTGACACACTTGTGCTCTTGTCATAAACCACCTCTCTATCTCTCCCTCCCTCTCTCTCTCCCTTCCTCCATCCCTCCTCTGCTGCAGCTCCATCGAGGCTCTCCAGCAGGGGGCGTGTGTGAGTCGTTCCAGAGCAGAGGAGATCTACCGCTGCCTCCGCTACTCCTGCGACTCCGCCCTCCTGACCCCCAGCCCCGCCCCCGGCACAGCCAGGAAGACCAGCCTGTAGCGCCTTATCCCTCCCTCCCTCCCTCCCTCCCCCTAAGACCTAAGGAGCAGGGTTAGTCAGCCCTAAGGCTTCCCTCAGGACCAGGGGCCTGGGGGCCTGTCCAGGAGCATTGCTATAGAAACAGATGAGGTAGATCAGGGTTGACTCTCTGTCACAGGGATGGAACACTAGGGATGGAACACTAGGGATATGTTAGACCTGTATTTCTATCCCTTGGACACATTGCACTTGTGTTCCTCTGAATAAGCCCCAGAACGCCCTCTGAAATAAATATATAAATAAATATATAAATAAATATATATTTAAATAAAAGGAAAAAAAAGTGAAAGGACACTAATATGTTATATATTATGAGGTGAATGTATGATGAAGTTGGGAGTGTCCAATCACTGCCATGTAAACTTATAAACATACATGCTAAGACATTATTTAAGTTATTACTGTTTCTGTTCCAATAATGGCTTCATATTTTTGTAGAGAGATCAGATGGGTAATATTTCTGTCATTAAATCATGCTATTTTTCTATACTTTTGTCATTCACCTTCTTTGATGGGTAATGTTTGATTGTAGCAGAGGTGTGGTGTCTAAAAGTCACCAAGTTTCTTTAGCTTCACCTATAACGACTCAACAGTTACAGTAGATGCACTTAGTTCTAGTGTGTGTGTGTGTGTGTGTGTGTGTGTGTGTGTGTGTGTGTGTGTGTGTGTGTGTGTGTGTGTGTGTGTGTGTGTGTGTGAATATATGACAGACACTTATACAAAGGCCCAAACTTTCAGTCAACCAGTCTTAACAACACACAGATGTCAGAGTGTTTTATTTCGCCGTTTCATCATCACATACGCAAAACAAGACTAACGGCCATTTTAGAAGCACTTCAGCCATTCTGAAAACATTACAGAGTTCTGATTGGACGTTTCAACCGCCCGGTTGAGCTTCCTGTTAGAAAGCACCACGTTTTAGTTTTGAAGCCTGAAAATGTAACTGAGAAACTGCAGCCATTACAAGCTAGTTTTTAGAGTGTTTGAGTGCATCAGTAAGTATACACAGACACACACACACACACAACATACTGACCCAAGTTCACAGTATAAATACACATCATACATGTCTCTGTACAAGCAACAGTTTGTCTCAGTTCTTCCCCAGAAATGAGACAACAGACAGATTCAGACCGCTGGGACTGTAACATGAACCATAAAGGTTCTGTATGTTTAGCATTCATAATCATGATCTCTACGTTTAGCATTCATAATCAGGATCTGTAACAACTTCACCCTAAAATATAACGGAATCTCAGGTCAGAACGTGGCTGAGATTGTGATGCAGTAAAATGTGATTGTAGGGAGTAAATGAGTGTACTGTTACAGTCCAGTTAAACTGACCTGTGTTGATTTGTCTGTAAATTTAGAGCAGCCACACGACTCAATACAACAACCAGCAATAAGGTGCCGCTTCCAAGAGTCTGATTGGTTTGAGGAAGCTAACTAGAAAAAGGAAGTTCCTGAAGAAACGTTTTGGGCTTGCTAAAAAAAAAAAAAAAAGTAATTACGTTGGAGGTTGGACAGTCAGGAACTGGTCTACGTTCAGAGAGGCACAATGTTGCAGGACGTTCATACAGAGATCTACTGTGTAGAGCAGTGTGTTTGATACCATTCATGGGGCCTCATTTATAGAACGTGCTTAGATCAAATTTTGATCTTACCCGTGTCGTACGTAGAAAACCACGTCAACGTAGTGATTTATAAAATTTCAACGTGAGTCAATTTGACCGTGGAAACGATCGTAGCTCGACGTCGAGTATTCATTTGCTTACGCACATTCCCTACTGGTTATGCGGAGTTATTACAGGCATGTGAGCCGCACTGGAAAAACGTTGCCTACTGTAATTCATGCGAAGTTTAAGTGGCTCGTAATAAAATTAACGATGTTGTTATCTGCCGAGAAAATGAGTTTAATTCAAGATTTAAAGGGAACTTATGTTTATGATTGTATTTCAGTCTTCCTTTATATCCCTCCGGAGCTGTCTATCGCCCCTTCAACATGCCTAGTGCGTTCCACAACGGACCTTCGCCGGCCGCGAATTTGCGAAACCTAGGATGGTAGGGGAAGGCAGGGCAATACCGCTACCTGATTGGTTGGCGAAGCACTCGTGATGAGCCCCCTCATTGGCTGGCGAGTCGAACGTGGAGATGTTTGCCAGTAGCTGAAGATCGGCTTGAATATAATCTAAGAGAGTTCAAGTTTAAACAACTCCTAAAGTTCTGAAATGTATTTTTGTGACATTACTGCTCCTTTGATACGAATTCGACGTTTATGGACAAACGTCGAATTCTGACGTGACATTGGGGTAGCTCGTTCTGAAAGCGCAGGGGTGCGCCTGTCGGGCTAACCCTAACCTTAACCCTAACCTGGGGGAGACCTGGAGCTGGAACTTTTGGAACTTTTTACTTATTGAGCCTGCACTGTTTTATGTATTTTATTGAATGTTTTCTGTTTTCTGTATTTAATGTTTTCTGCCCTAACTGCCCAGTGAGCAATTTTACGTTGATTAGACGTCTAAACAACGTCTAAATAGCCTGTAGACGTCTAGGCGAAATCGAGGCTAAATATACGCCAAATTGGAAATTGAAACAACGTCTATGTTTAGACGTTGAAATGCCGTTGAAACATATACGTTGTTTCCCTGTCTATGTTTCAACGGCATTTCAACGTCTAAACATAGACGTTGTTTCAATTTCCAATTTGGCGTATATTTAGACCTTGAAATGCCGTTGAAATATTATGTTCCTGGAGGTACTACAATACCAGGTCGATGCGTGGTGTGGACGGAGCAAGCCCCTATTCCATCTCCCTGCTCCAAATCAATTTAATATAACGTCCCCGGGTAGGGGACGCATCAGATATTAAACTGATAAGAACAGATACACTTGATCTTAGCCAAAAGGCCGAGAAGCGATACCCGCGATGGTTTCGAGGGAGGGTACTCATTCTCTGGCACGTCAATGTAGGTCACGGTTTAACCACAACAATAGTTTCTATAGGCATTCCACTATATAATAATAATGGTATTAGTGGAATAGTGTTTTAACAATAATAATGTAGTGCCAATGTACAAAACATCCCAAAAATACTACTTTTCACTGTTCCAACCGGGAAATTCAATACGTCCCATGGT
This sequence comes from Nansenia antarctica, assembly GCF_963989245.1. Taxonomy (NCBI): domain Eukaryota; kingdom Metazoa; phylum Chordata; class Actinopteri; order Argentiniformes; family Microstomatidae; genus Nansenia; species Nansenia antarctica. The sequence goes on along the minus strand of NC_137674.1, from coordinate 27,352,599 downwards.
CACGTGGTAACCCGTCTCCAATCGTAGCGAAAGAAAGCATTTGTTAACCAAAATTACATTAACCGCAAACTGGAAATAATAACCAACCGGTTACATGTAGCAAAACGTAATGCGATTATTATGTGACGTTTTTTGTATTTAAGAAAGCACATTTTAACGATATTTCCTTTTAACGATCAGTTTCTATGGACCTCTTTGAATTAAAAGAAAAGGACAAAGAAGAATATGCCTGTAAGCAATGCGTTTGTATTTTTAAAATATAACTGGTCTTTCCTCTCATTCTGTGCTACTTGTTCCTGTTTAAAGTTGTTCATGTGCTTTGATCTTTGTTTGAAAAGCCACTGATGACTCTACAATGATAGACTCTCCTCTGCAGTCATCAACACCTGGTACTATGACTATTTTTCTATATAATCTCAATTCAGTTCATGTAGTGTGTTGCCAATTTGTCTTCCCAGCCTCATAGTCATAGAGTAGAGCGTAAGGACAATAGAATGGGTTTAATAACGGTTTTAATGCATTTGAGATAAGTAGAAAATATGTTTAGACACAGACCGCATTTATCTGGGTTAAAGGACAGCGACGTATAGACGCAATTTAAACCACCACTTCCGCATGAATAACTATGCTAGACTACATGGAATCTCAGACTAAATGACGGTCTGGTACATATTTTGACAATCTACAGGCGTTTAGGGTATTAATTTAAACTCAAAGTGCTGCTAGACTAAAACAGGTTTAGACACAGACAGCATTTATCTGGGTTAAAGGACAGCGACGTATAGACGCAATTTAAACCACCACTTCCGCATGAATAACTATGCTAGACTACATGGAATCTCAGACTAAATGACGGTCTGGTACCTATTTTGACAATCTACAGGCGTTTAGGGTATTAATTTAAACTCAAAGTGCTGCTAGACTAAAACAGGTTTAGACACAGACAGCATTTATCTGGGTTAAAGGACAGCGACGTATAGACGCAATTTAAACCACCACTTCCGCATGAATAACTATGCTAGACTACATGGAATCTCAGACTAAATGACGGTCTGGTAGGGATGCTCCGATTTATCGGCCACCGATTTAAATCGGCCGATTTCACTCCAAATGACTCGATCGGTGATCGGCAAAAATGGCCGATCGCAAAAACCGATCTTTTTTTTTTTTTTTTTTTTTTTTTCTTTTCCCTGGGGAAGACAGATAACTGAACAGAAAACATAGGAGGACGTAACAGTATGTAAACCATGAAGGCCACGTTTATGATGTCTTTTATACAGCCATATCGACTGACTTGGGCTTCAGGCCCTAACTGGGTGATAGGCCAGACCTTTACTATGCCATAAAAATGGGTCTGCGTTTGCTTGGTGCCTAATGGATCAAAACTTTTGTCTAAAAAGCAAAAAATATGTAGGCTATCCAGTCAGTAGGCCTACAGTTATGTATTTTAAAAAAAATCGGTATCGGTATCGGTATCGGTTGATCTTGAGGAAAAAAATCGGTGATCGGTATCGGCCCCAAAAATCCAGATCGGAGCATCCCTACGGTCTGGTACATATTTTGACAATCTACAGGCGTTTAGGGTATTAATTTAAACTCAACGTGCTGCTAGACTAAAACAGGTTTAGACACAGACCGCATTTATCTGGGTTAAAGGACAGCGACGTATAGACGCAATTTAAACCACCACTTCCGCATGAATAACTATGCTAGACTACATGGAATCTCATACTACATGACGTCTGGGACGTATTCTGACAGTTTAGAGGGGTTTAATAACGGTTTTCATGCATTTAAGATAAGTAGAAAATATAGCCGTAATATAGCTGGTCTATATTGGTTTATATTGTAGACGCGAGGTTGAAAAGACGTCTATTGCTCACTGGGTGAGCTGTTTGACAACAAAATTTCCCCATTGGGGACAATAAAGGTTTTCAATCAATCAATCAAAACCTTAACCGTAACCTTAACCCTAACCCTAACCTTAACCCTAAATGTGGCCTAACTAATTAATGCAAGTGCAATTCAAAATGGAATAATCCCGAGAGAAGCCCCGACAGGCGCACATAACAGAGAACGAGCTACCCCAATGTCACGTCAGAATTCGACGTTTGTCCATAAACGTCGAATTCTGACGTCTGCCGTGTGAGACCTGGGGGCTATTCCATCAACATCGCTAAAGAAAAATCCAGGTTTAGTCTGATAAGTCTCGCGAGAGTTCTTAAAAATATCCAGGCATATTCTGATAAGTCTCGCGAGAGTTATCAAAAATAAGCCAGGATTTTCCTTTAGCGACGTTGATGGAATACCCCCCAGGTATTTACACTGTGTTGCCCAGTCAATAAACATGTTTCCTTATGACTTCTAACTTCTCTGGGCGACACACGCATTTCAACCCGTTCACACGCCGCATTTCAGCTAGCCCAATATTGCTAGCTTATAGCAAGGAGTCTGGCTAATTAGATGGTAGACTCGCCAGCCAATGAGGGGGCTCATCACATTCGCCAACCAATCAGGTAGCGGTATTGCCCTGCCTTCCCCTACCATCCTAGGTTTCGCAAATTCGCTGCCCGGCCACGCGCTAAATTATACTGGAGTTTCTCCGGTGTCTGGGAGTTCGCAATCATGTTTTCAATGTCACCTGATAAGAATAAGACCATTATATTATTACAGTATAAGCAGCACTCGAGTTGAGGCGGGATGAAAACAGTCAAAATCGTCCCCCTTCTAAAACTCCCCTCCCCTCTTTCCATACGTTATGTCATTTATCAATGAACGTGGTATTACTGCTATTTCAAGGTGCGAGGGGGCACGCACACATGCAATGACATTTTTACTGACACTGAAGTCACTGACGCTGAGGGGATGCTACAATTGTCCTCATATGATAAAATCCACCATCCCCCCTGATTTTCTTTTACAACTTGAGTAGCCTACTGAGTATAAGCATTTGCCTGGTTAGTTGTCATGATCAAACTTTACAAACGCAACTTACCGAGAAGCCACTCTTCTCTGCCCTCTCCCGCTTCCAGACGAACGCCTACCCTATATTATAGCACTTGTCTTAATTCAGCCGCTATAATTGAGCCTCTATCACAGGGCGTTAATACAAACCTCATTCACCTGCGTTAAATTCCAAGTATAATTTGGTATTTATAGAAGGAAGCACGTACGCAACTTTAAACCATCTCAGCCCGTTTTATAAATAATGCTTACGTCCGTTTAGAAAAATGTGCTTACGTGAAAGTCAAAGATGACGTTCAAGTACTTTTTTATAAATGAGGCCCCTGATTCCATTCATTACAATAAACCCGGCCTCCGATTTCTACCTCCACCAGCCTTCCCCCAGGGGTGCAAACTGGTGATGGTCCAAAAAAGTGACACTTTGTTTTGCACTAAGACAAATTATCAATGCGCAGATAACATTTTTGTTAATGGGGGAGGGGGGGGGGAGGGAATAGCGCTAGCACTAACGGTGCTAACTCTAATGGTGGTCTTAGCAGCGGCTCTAACCTTAACACCCACATAATTGTACCCACATACAATTATTATGTTGAAAACAGGTTTGCTTACTGTAACTGTCCTCCACACTGTCTAGAATTGCACCTAGCTGCATGAAGCTAAAAGTTATTTCAATAGCAGCAGAGTTTAGCAGACAGGAAGATTAGTTAGAAGAATAGTCATCATGTGACTGACGTAGACCCCCACCCAACCCCTCCCAAAATCTTTTTTGGGTAGATCTACATGATTCGCGTGGATGACGTATTTTGAAGTAAAAACGGCTAATTTAGCAGAAGAGTGACAAGTTTGCACCCCTGTTCCCTGGTGTCGAACAGCAGAATAGACACAGCCTCTCCCTCTCTCTGTGACTCAGGAGAAAACACGTTAGCTCCATTTACACTAACTCTATCTACAGTGTTCAGTGCGTCTCACTCTTCTACCAGAAACCAGTACGTGCAGAGGTCACGACCCTCTCTGGAATGTCCAATAGTATTATAATAATATATATTAATACTAATATATTTATAATAATATATTTAATTCCAGCAGGGCAGGTAAGAAAACAAACAAACTCTGCGAATCTCTCCCCTTGACCATGAAGTGCTTAACTCACCAACTGCCAAACAGTTCCAGAACACTCAGCACCTAGAGTGTTTTATGTGGTATCTACCTAGCAACAACACTCTAATTGGCTAGAAAATGAAGCCTCATCATTCATGCTTTCTTTGGTGAATAAAGTCACCCGTGGCAATCTAGAATGTTGACAATTTGGGCGACTTTATTCACCTCGACACTGAATGAGTAAAACACTAGTCTAATCTAGACGCAGCCCCCCACCATCTCACACACCAATCCATCCCTTTTAAATGTGTGAGGAGAGGAGCTCAAAAGTATACACTTTATAATCACAAAGTGTACACTTCAGGGAGAAGGGAAACCAATCGGATCGCCGCCTTGATCAAAGAAGACCCGCCCTCACTCACAGCAGCCTATCACGTCTGAGTACATAGTTTAGAATCCCCAGGACTCCACAGTCATGTGTCTTTTCATAGGAAAGCTTCATTTCTCTATTGATACAGTACAGTATATACACATACATACTGACCCATAAATACACATATAAATACATATCTGCTTGCATGTATACGGGTGTCTAGACTGTAACCATGGTGACCAAGCCTGTTTAGTGCTTTTAGCTCTAAGAGAAGAAGACCAGTGTGATCGCTAACGCTCCAATTAACCAAAACAATTCAATAAAAAAAGGGCTGCTCTGTACAAAACCGTGGGGGGGGGAGAGTGTGTGGGGGGGTAGGGGGGGGGTCACAAAAAGGGTCACATGGTATATTTACAAGCACAGTTGCCATCTGAAAATAAATCTTATAAAAATAGCCTTTGTGGCAAAGCTACGAGTGGTCAAGTCACTCCGGCCTCAGCAGGTCACTAGGGTGCACCGGCCGCAGGACCGCCAGCGCAGCAGGGGGCGCCAGAGCGCCTCCACATCACATGCTGGAGGCCTGCTGCGGCTGCAGGGCGTGGGGGGGGGGAGCGGGCACGGGGGCAGGGCCGGGGCCGACGCCGACCTCACAGTCCTTAAGGCCCGCCTCCCCGTCGCTCCGCATGTACAGCAGGAACAGAGTCACGGTGGCGAAGGTGGTGGCGTTGACGGGGAACGCCCGCAGCAGCGTGGAGGTGAGGCCGCGCGTGAACACGCGCCACCCCTCCTTCCGCACGCTCTGACGCACGCAGTCGGCGATGCCGCTGTACTGGTTGACCCCGCCCACGCCGTCCGCCTGGAGGCGGGACTTGATGACGTCCACGGGGTAGGTGGACAGCCAGGAGGCGATGCCCGACATGCCGCCGGCGAACAGCAGCTTGGGGATCATGTAGGGGTCGTCGGGCTCGCAGCCCAGCGAGCGCGTCAGCACGTCGTAGGCCAGGAAGTAGACCCCGAACCCGGGCGTCTCCCGGATCAGCGTGGTCACCATGCCGCGGTTGATGCCCCGCAGCCCCTCCTTCCTGTAGATGCGGACCAGGCAGTCCAGGGAGTTCTTGTAGAGCTTCCTGGTCGACTTCTTCTTCTCCCCGGTGCCCTGCAGCTGCATGCGCGTCTTGGCCAGCTCCATGGGGCAGCAGATGACGCACTGGATGGCGCCCGCCGACGCCCCCGCCAGGAACTGGTTGAGCGGGATGTCGTGCTGCAGGTTCCGCATGGCGTTGCCCTGGACGCCAAACACAATAGCGTTGATGAACGCCAGGCCCATCATGGGGGAGCCGATGCCCTTATACAGACCTGTTAACTGGAGAGGGGTGGGGGACATGAGGTGAAAGAGGGAAGATGATGAATGAATAGAAGTTGTTAAGAGTAAATGAAGCTGACAGTCGCTGAACACCTTGGACCAGCAGGGGGAGCAGTACTACTACTACTACTACTACTACTACTACTACTACTACACTACTACTACTGCTGCTGCTATTACTACTACAGTACTACTACTACTACTACTGCTGTTACTACTATTACTACAGTACTACTACTATTACTACTACTGCTATTACTACTACTGCTATTATTACTACTACTCCTATTACTACTACTGATGTTACTGCTGCTGCTACAGTACTACAAAAGTACAACATCATATCATTTTAAGACTTATTTACTTGTTGCAGTCATTCTCTGTCTGACTTACCGACTCCTGGCGTATGATGGACTGGAAGCAGTGGTAGGTCCCGCGGTAGAGTGGCCGGTCCACACTCTGGACCTGCAGACGCACCTGGAACCACAGAGCAGCGTCAGAGAGGAGCTAACGCTAGGCTAACTCTAGGCTAACTCTAGGCTAACTCTAGGCTAACTCTAGCACAGACCTCCACATTCAACACCACACACAACTGCTACACACACACAAAAAGGGCAAACAAAACATTTTAAAAGACTGTATAATACACATTTTTACATAATTATTTTTAAGGGAGTGAGGGGGTGCAACTTGTGTGTGTGTGTGTGTGTGTGTGTGTGTGTGTGTGTGTGTGTGTGTGTGTGTGTGTGTGGCAGGGTTGACATTACAATATATCTTCAACAAAAGTAATCCGTGCGTGTACAGTATTTCTGGATGTATTTTTTCAACAGAAACAGACAGACTGGGGGAGAAACAGAAGACCTTACTTACGAGGTCACACTTCCGTGCAGAAACTGTCTATCCCTCATCTACAACACAGTGACACTCACGCTGTTAAAGACAGCCCTGCCTCCAGACCAGGGTTAGAGGTCAACAGGAAGATGGTGCAACCAATAACCGTGTCCCTCTACACCTCCGCATTCAACATAAACAAGGTGACAATGGCTTTGAAGTTATCTTATTTATGCTAGTCATTTCATACACAAAAGACTGTGTGTGTGTGTGTGTGTGTGTGTGTGTGTGTGTGTGTGTGTGATCCCCACAAGGGTCATTTACGATGACGTGAAATAAAACAGGCTTGGACCACTCTCATATGTGTGTGTGTGTGTGTGTGTGTGTATGCTGTAATGCTTTACAGTGAAACCAAATAACAATATTATTCAAAAATGTGTCAGTTGCCAATTCTCTCATTGAACAACAAAAAGAAAATCATTTTACCGGCAGGTGGGACTAGGTGTCTTGTTTAGACGGGGATCCTGGAGTCAACAGAACAAACCATTCAAACACACAAAGACCACAACGCCATGGCAACTAGGCGGTGTAGATGCAGACACTCAACTGTCAACACAGTGGTGAGTCACAACAACCTACACTTCAGTTAGAGAGACAGGCCCGGTGTGTGTGAGTGTGTGTTAGGGTTAGGTGGGGGGCCCGGTGTGTGTGAGTGTGTGTTAGGGTGGGGGGGGGGGGGCCTGTGTGTGTGAGTGTGTGTTAGGGTGGGGGAGGGGGGGGGCCCGGTGTGTGTGAGTGTGTGTTAGGGTGGGGGAGGGGGGGGGCCTGTGTGTGTGAGTGTGTGTTAGGGTGGGGGGGGGGGCCTGTGTGTGTGAGTGTGTGTTAGGGTTAGGTGTGAGGGGGGGGGGGGCATTAGAGAGACTGGCCCTGGACTTGTGTAATATCCTAAATTATATATACACATACACACATAGGCACACATATCCAGTACAGTGAGTGCAAGTGTGTGTGTGTGTACCCATGCATACATTTAAAAAGGTCAAATAAGCTAAACTAAATACTTTATACTAATAAAAATATGTTCTTTTGCTGTTGGCCATTTCGTTGCTTTTAGCATTGTAACACTAAGATCAACATTGGTCAATCAGTTACAATGGAATAAACACTCACCCACCCTTCATCTGGAGGTTACTCATTTAGTGTGTGTGTGTGTGTGTGTGTGTGTGTGTGTGTGTGTGTCTGACACCTCGCTCTGCGAGCTTGAACATGTACTGCCAACAGGCCACGTCTACTACCAGCCTGTACTATCAGGATCCCTCTGGCTGGCAGGAGCTGTTGGCCTGAGAACACACAACTCGAAGGAATACACCCCAACCTGCCACAGTGTAGGGTTGTTGTGTGTGTGTGTGTGTGTGTGTGTGTACTGCACTATCACCTGTTTGTACATGTGGTTTAAAAAAACTAAAACAAAAACACACAATGTAAAAGACAAATGTAGGCCAAACTGTCCCAGTTTGTGTTTCTTAGACAACATGAATGTTTGTTGAATGTATATTTGTCTATGGAGATGGAGGATCCATTCTGGTTGCAGGTAATCTGTATGTAAACTGGCTCTTGCCAAACGGGTTTGAGAGAACACCTTGAGTGGCGATAGTCTAGTAGGAGAAATAGGTTCCCGAATGACATTATTCTGTAATCTGTTTTTTTTTAAGACCCAAATTGTGTCTAGTTAAGGTCAACTAATGTCCCATGGGGTTCGTTTGGCGGCCATCTTGAATTGATGTCCACGCGAATGGCGAAAAACACAGATTTTCATAACAACATGAAGAAATCTTGACTAGACACCATTAGGGTCTTAAAAAAAACAGGTTACAAAATAATGTCATTCGGGTACATGGTAGACACCTGTTTCTCTACTAGACTACTAAACATGAACAACCTCAGACAGAGCAGAGCGGCCATGCTTCACAGCTGAAAGAGTCGACGTCAGGTTAACTCACCTTCACAGTGTCGAAAGGATGCCCAACCAACACACCAGCAGCGCCTAGCGGACAGCAGAGAGAAAGTTGTTGTAGGCTATCACTTTAAATAGTTCATTATTTTTTTCTTTTTCTAATAGAATTCGCAACCATATTCCCTGGGTCAGGGGTCGAGGTGCGATAATGAAGCTGTAAAACAAACGTCTGAACGCTTGAAAGCTTCAGAGAAAAGAAACGTGTCCCTTGGTGTTGTTTTTCCTTTTAGCTACGAGTCGTTCGGGACTGAATTTTCACGTGGCGGCGTGATAACCGTGCGATACGCGATACGCGGAATGAAAGTACGAGTTACGATACTTTTCGAATGTTTTCGTGAGGGGAGTCGCCGGTGGTCGTTGTCGGTCGACTGTTGTGATGGATTACTCGTCGGGCCTTCGGCTGAGGGGACGGCAAATAGTTACTTAGTGGGGCTTGCAGTGATGCAGCAGTCAGCAGTCAGCAGTTGGATTTTGAGGAAGTAAATTCCTCTCCCAGCGGTTACAGCTGTTGGTGCGCAAGAGCGCCTTCATGCGGCTGATCTGCCACGCAGCATGCATTTTGGCAACGCATGCGCACTGGCGCACCAGTTATGTGCACCCCTGGTTATAGCATTGTTATTACACGTTTATGACACCGTGGAGTGGTAACAGGCTAGAACGCGTGGCGTAGCTAATCATTCATGGAGGCCAGTCCTGACGCAACTTTACCGCGGGACCTACCACTGCTTCCAGTAAGTCAGACAGAGAGTACTGTATCTGGGACACACACACACACACACACACACACACACACACACACACACCACAGCGCTACAAGCACGACAGACAAAGTCTGTCAGTCAAACCGTTCTCAGAAAAAAGTCCAGACAGAGAAGAAACATGGATGTTTATACACAGGTAATCAGTCCCGCCCTCAGGTAAGGTTCAAGCCAATCAGACATTTCCTGTCTGCATCTGTGATGAGGAGGGGGTATGATGCTAGCTGTGATGCAAATTATGAAGAGGTTATGGGGGATTGACCCCCACTTTCTCTTAGAGACACAAAGGTGGAAAAGAGACCCAGAGGCCACGAAACAGTCTTGTCTGGTTTTGGAGTACTGGGCCTGGGGAAACACAAAGCATGCGCTGTTATTTTCCTACGGACAGCCTCGATGCGTTGTTTCCAATCGGAGCGAAACCACCCTTTTCAAGCGGAGCATGCGTCGGTTGTTTGCTCCGGGAGCAACTTCGAATGCGCGTTCTCACAGCTCCAAACGACGCAAAGCAAAGCGAATTTTATCCTAAACTCAGATTCCAAGTGAAGCAAATGTTCTAGTGAGAACACACCCTTAGGGTGTGGTTTCGCGCCGATTAGAAACTACGCATCGAGGCTGTCCATAGGAAAACAACAGCGCATCCGTGTTGATCTGGATAAGAGTGGGACGAATAGGCAATTTTAAATGTTTCTGACCAATCAACTACCACGTCTGTTGCTTCGATTGCGTTTGTTACTTTGTTTAGGCTACATAAAGGGCTGTGAGAACGCAAATCAGAGAAATAATTTATGCAACAATGTTGCAATCTCATCCACTTGCTCCTGGTCATGATTCAGACTTTCATGTGAGAACATGACCTTCGATTGCTCTGGTTGCTCTTGTTGTTAATGTCTAGCCAATGTCAAGTTTCAAGTACAGAAACTGTTTTTCATTGTAGAAGAGGTTGAGGTCGTTGTTAAGTATGTTAATTCTGCCCAGACAGTCTGACTGATAGTAGTATGAAAAAAAAAATGAAAAAAAACTACAGCGCACACACACGCACAGTCCTTGACATTATGCTAACAAGGGGTAAGCGGTCTATTGTGACACAGCACCCACCTGCGTCACAGAACAAACTTGCTGTTGCTGTCTCATGTCAGAGTGGTGGAGCACTCAATAAACCTGCCGGACCTCACCTGTCTAACACCCTCACCTGTCTAACACCCTCACCTGTCTAACACCCTCACCTCTGGGCTGCTGTGACTCGCATTACATTTACATTTTTGACATTTAGCAGAGGCCTTTAAGTTTATTTTTATATAGTAAGTAGAGAAACTGTACAAGGGGGTAGAGGGGATGAGGAGGTCTTAGAAGGGACAGTTAAGATGTAGCCTGAACAGATTGGTCTTCAATCTACAGTGGAAGATAGAGATTGACTCTGCAGTGGGAAGCTCGACAGTGAAAAGCTGTAACCAAGTTAGCGCGACTGACTGCTGCATCCACGTAGAGGCAGGTGGTGCCAGGCGGCCAGCAGAGGTGGAAGAGCGGAGTGACCGGGCAGGGGTTTGGGGGCTGATCCCCCCAAGTAAATGGACTGCACTTATATAGCGCCTTTATCCAAAGCGCTTTACAACGGCCTCTCATTCACCCATTCACACACACCAAGGGCGGCAAGCTACCATGCAAGGCGCCGGCCCGCTCGGGAGCAATTTGGGGTTCAGTGTCTTGCCCAAGGACACTTCGACATGTGGCCAGCCGGGGCTCGAACCGCCGATCTGCCAACCTTGCAATTAGACAGCGGCTCTACCTCCTGCGCCACAGCCGCCCCAAGTAGGGAGGGGCAGACTCACCACTGCTTCCATAAGTGATCTCTACACTACAACCCACTCAGTCTGGGGGGTGGGTGACATGACGAGAGAGCCTGCAGGACAACTTCCTGTATTATTGAAGAATCCTAACAATGTGGAGCAGACTAAACACTCCAAGGTCTACAGATGGGTCTCCGTCCATGAATAAACTATTCCTAGACTGTTATCATTCCTCTGACAATCTTTATCTGACAGTTCCTCAACTCATCTGTGAGACTTAGTTAGTCTTGCCTGCACTCCTGGGGCGCCACATTCCCAGACACAGATTAAACCTAGAACGACATTTCTAATGGAGAATCCCCATTGAAAAAAAGTGTGATTTAGTCTAGGATTAGTCCTAATCTGTGAGGGGGCAAACCATCCCTGAATGATCCGTGGCGAAAATACAATTTGCCGTCCAAGTCATTGTAAATAACTACTGTTGTATTGATGTTACGGAAAGACCTGTTTCTTTTGACGAATCCCTCAACCACTCCCCTGTGACTACATGCGAAGGAATGCATGTCAATTGTTGTCAGTTTCTCAACGAACGGGGTGTGGGAGACTTGACATGTATGCATGCATGTCTTACATGTCTGCGAACTTCTGAAGATCACTGACATTAGTAACACAGGCACAGTGGATTTGGAACCAGCAAGCAGACACGAGAGAGAGAGAGGAGGCTCCAGTGTTTTTCCATGACCATCTGGGAGCCTAATCTTGCGGTGCAACTGTATATCAGCCTTAGCTTAGCCTCGCTAGCTAGACAACAACACTGTCTGAGTCAGTCTATGCAAAGCTTTTTGATAGCCTTGTGCATTTCGCAAATCCTCCTCATGTCTGGACGAGACAGTCGGGTCCCCCCCCCGGTGCATTGCAGCCACGTAGCTGTCCATCTGAGTCCCATGTGCAAAGCTTTTGGAGATCATGCTAACCTCGCTAGCTAGGTATAACAGTCGGATAGTCTCAACTTTACTCACCTCCCATGCATCCTGCAGCGAAATCCAATGCCATTCCCTCAAGAGTCTGTCAATCAGTCAACAAAAGCTACCTAGTTTGCTAGCTAGCTAATCAACGAATCCAATGTTTTTGGGCGGTAGAGAAAAAAAAAATCTGATGCAGTCTTGATGCAATACGACTTTGTATCGCGTCAAACTGGCCCCGAAAATGACACCGACTCGCTTTTAGACTTCTTCCCTCCTCTGGTTGGCTGGCAGCATATGCTAGCCTGGTAGCTAGCTGACTATCCTATCAAGGTATCTAGACCTCCACGTCTCTTGGATCAGGGCGAGTTGGCGGAGAGGTTTGATTAAAATAATGATGATGAAATCACAACGAGAGCTCGTAAATAAGCTAGATGATTTAGCCTAATGCGTTTTCTCTTTTGATGTCGTTAATTGCGCGGAGCATTTACTGTCCTCTCTCTCTCTATATATCTATATATCTATATATCTATCTGATAGATCTAGCTATCTATCTTCTGGCGCTTTCTATTTCTGTACCAGGAGAAGTTCAAATGAGGTGGATATGCTTTGCCCTTTTTGAGGAAGCGCTCAGCCCAATCGGATCACTTTGACCAAGACAACTCCCCTCTTTATCTTGTCCGCCCCCTCGTCTCATTGGCCGCGACCTCCATGAGGCCAACATGCCGGAATGGCATTCAGTTCTGGGGTGCGTTCGTAAACGCGCTATGGAAACCTGATCGGCACTCATGGAATGCCTCTTGTCCAATCAAATTATTTGGGTCCCTTTATGACGTGGCGCTCCGGCGCTCTCAGAGCGAATTTACGAACGCACCCCTGATTCCTTTCCTCTGAACGTCCTGTGTGAGTGATGTTGATTTGGACTGCACTTATATTTATATTATTATATACATTTCAAATCAAATCAAATCAAGTTTTATTTGTATAGTGTAGTGCCGGAGGAAAAAGGAAAGACGTAGGCAACGTAATGATAACTGTTTAATCAAAATAACAACTTGTACACTCCGTACAGGACCAGGAAATCGATCACCAAAACTCTTGTATCTCAACAGGAAGTTGCAACGTTAATAATCCTCCCCTCTGCCCCTAGTGCCAGAACTGGTTCCCTCCCACTACACAACCAACAGTAAGAGGAGAACATGAACCCATAATGTAGTCACTACACCAGCCCCCCCAGTGTTCACCTCAATATTGGAAATCCTCACGGCGAGGAGGGCGTATGGCCCGGCCCCTACGATCGTAGGTAAAGTCAGGAGGTGCGGGAGGAGGTGTGACATCGCCCATCACGTCCTCCTGCAGGGAAGGACGGGGGGCAGTGACGACCGGGGGCCCGTGAGCTGCGGGGGGTTGTCGGGGTCGGAGGGGGGAATGGCCAGGGCGCTGCAGGGGAGGTAGGACTGGAGGCCGGCCTCTGCGCGGTGGCAGGGCCAAGTCCAGGGGCAGTTCAAGGTCCAAGTGGGCCGGTTTGAGGCGATCAACGGACACACACTCAGGCCTACCCCCCATGTCAACCATGAAGTTCTTGGCTCCGGCCTCGATGACACGGAAAGGCCCGTCATAAGGAGGACGTAGTGGAGTCCTGTGGCCATCATGACGAATGAAAACGAACCTCGCCGAGTGCAGCTCCGGGGGCACCCTCGAAGTAGGGACACCATGCTGCGTAGTCGGGACCGGGACGAAGGTCCTGGCGCTGTCCAGCAGGGAGGCGCGCTGAGCGGCGGCGGACCAGGGCTCCGTTGACTTGGGAATGAAGTCACCGGGGACCCGCAGCGGCTGTCCAAACACCAGCTCAGCGGACGACGACTGGAGGTCCTCCTTAGGCGCTGTCCTGAGCCCCAGCATGACCCACGGCAGCTTGTCAAGCCAGTTGCTGTCCGTGAGGCTGGCTCGAAGGGCGGCCTTCATGGATCGATGGAAACGCTCACAGAGCCCGTTCGCCTGCGGGTGATAGGCGGTTGTGCGGTGGAGCTTGACCCCCAGATTCTCCGCCACCGCTGCCCACAGCTCTGAAGTAAACTGTGAGCCACGGTCAGAGGAGAGATCAGCAGGGGTGCCGTAGCGGGAGACCCACACCGCGATGAACGCCCGGGCCAGGTCGGGGGCTGCCGTTGAGGAGAGCGGAACTGCCTCCGGCCAGCGAGTCGTCCTGTCCACCATGGTAAAGAGATAGGTGTATCCGTGCGAGGGGGGCAGCGGCCCTACCAGGTCCACGTTTACATGATCGAACCTCCGCTCAGGCACAGAGAACTGCTCCAGGGGGGCCTTGACGTGTCGATGCACCTTGGCGCGCTGGCAGGCGATGCACGTGTCTACCCAGGCCCTCACATCCCTCTTGAGCCCATGCCAGACGAATTTCTCTGACACCAGCCGCGAGGACGGTTTCCTACCAGGGTGAGACAAGCCGTGTATCGCCTCGAAGGCGGGGCGCCTCCAGTTGGCGGGGACCACCGGTCGTGGCTGACCCATGGAGACGTCGCACAGGAGCGTGGCCCCTGCGTCACCGAAAACCACCTCTTCTAGGCGCAGTCCTGTGTCCGACAACTTGAGAGCCTGGACGGCGGGGTCGGCGGCCTGGTCTGCAGCCATGCGCGCGTAGTCCAAACCCAGTTGGACCGCACCAACCACCGCCCTGGAGAGACAATCCGCGACCTGGTTGGACTTCCCAGCAACGTGCTGGATGTCTGTGGTGAACTCGGATATGTAGGCGAGCTGGCGCTGTTGGCGGTCGGACCACGGCTCCGCCACCTTGGACATGGCGTGCGTGAGTGGCTTGTGGTCCACGTAGGCCGTAAACTCGCGGCCCTCCAGTAAAAAACGGAAGTGTCTGACAGCAAGCCACAGCCCGAGGAGCTCCCTGTCGAATGTGCTGTACCTTTGCTCTCTGGGAGACAGCTGGCGGCTGAAGAATGCAAGAGGCTGCCAGGCGTCCCCAACCCACTGTTCGTACACCGCTCCCACAGCAAAGTCAGAGGCGTCCGTGGTGAGAGCAGTGGGTGCCGAGGTCGAGGGGTGGGCCAACATGGCAGCGCGGGCCAGGGCCGCCTTGGTGTCCTGAAAGGCTTTGACACGCTCCGCCGTCCAGTCCACCGGCTGCTTCAGAGTCTTGCCCTTCTGGGCATCGTACAGAGGCCGCAGGATGTGAGCGATGTGGTGGAGGAAGCGATAGTAGAAGGTTACCATCCCGATGAACCCCTTGAGCTCGCTGATTGTGCTGGGGCGCGGGAAAGCAGCGACAGCTTCCACCTTCGAGGGGAGGGGGGTCACCCCCTCTGCGGAGACCCGGTGCCCGAGAAAGTCGATGGTGTTCCGTCCGAACTCACACTTCGCCGGATTGACAATCAGCCCATGTTGGCTGAGCCGTGTGAAAAGGGCCCGGAGGTGGGACAGGTGCTCCTCCTCCGTGGTGCTTGCGACGAGGATGTCATCCAAGTAGACGAAGAGGAATGGTAGGTCCCGGAGCACCGAGTGCATGAGGCGTTGGAAGGTCTGCGCCGCGTTCTTCAGGCCGAACGGCATCCGCAGAAACTCGAAGAGTCCAAATGGCGTGATTACGGCCGTCTTAGGGACATCCTCGGGGTGCACCGGCACCTGATGGTACCCCCGTACCAGGTCCACTTTGGAGAAGAAGCGTTTGCCTGCCAGGTTCGCTGAAAAGTCCTGGACATGTGGGACCGGGTAGCGGTCAGGCTTGGACGCGTCGTTGAGGCGGCGGTAGTCCCCACATGGGCGCCACCCGCCGTCTGACTTAGGGACGATGTGCAGGGGAGACGCCCAGGGGCTGCTCGAGCGCCGAACGATGCCCACCTGCTCCATATGCGCAAACTCCGCCCTGGCGATGGCCAGCTTCTCCGGGTTGAGGCGCCTGGCCCTGGCGTGGAGGGGAGGCCCCTCGGTCTCGATGTGGTGCTCCACTCCGTGTTTCACCGTGGGCGCGGAGAAGGTGGGCTTGGTAAGGTCGGGGAATTCGGCGAGCAGCCGAAGGTACTGGTCACTTTCGGCAAGCGTATTGGACCACCCGCTGTAGACCGCCTCCCCCTGCGTACAGGCGAAGGAAGCGAAAGTCTGTGAGTTGACCAGGCGCCTGTTCCCCACGTCCACCAACAGGTTGTGGGCGCACAGAAAATCCGCACCAAGGAGGGGAAATGTGACAGCCGCTATGACAAAATCCCACGAAAAGCATTGTCCTCCGAAGCACACGTCCACCGCCCTAGTGCCATAAGAGCGGATAGGTGTGCCGTCCGCGCCTGCCAACTGCGGACCACGCTCCTCCTTCGCCACATCCGATCTCTCTGCCGGAATGATGCTCCACTGGGCACCTGTGTCACAAAGAAAACTGCGACCAGAGGCGGTGTCTTGTATGAAGAGCAGCCTGTTGGTGACGCCAGCGCTCAGGGCCACTACTGAGTGCCGGCCCCGCCGTTTCCCGTCGGTCCGAAGGTGCAGGGTGAGCGGCACCGTTTGGCCTTGGCGCCAAAAGTGGCGTGGTAGAAACACTGGCCCGCAGCGTTACCCTGCTGGCCAGAAGGTCTGGCGTCATCCTTCGCTCTCCTGCGACGGTCGGGTGGCGGGGCGGCCGCGGGAGCGAGCAGGTCGGGGGACCGTTGAGGCATGGCCAAGACGAACCGGTCCGCCTCCCTGGCCAGGGCGCGGGGCTCCATGATGGCGGTGTTGGCCAGCGCCATCCTAACTTGAGCTGGCAATGTGCGCATGAACAGCTCTGTGAAGAGGATCATGGGGTCTTCTGTACCGAGCAGGTTTAGCATCCTCTCCATGCGCGCAGAAGGCCTCTCGTCACCCAAGTCCGACATGGCAAATAGGCGACGCACCCTCTCCGCAGTGGACAGTTCAAATGTCTCTAGAAGCAGGGCCTTGAGGCGCTCATATTTGTTCGTCGTCGGGGGAGCAGACAAAAAACCTACCACTCGAGCTGCGGTGGAGCTGCCCAACATTGCCACAGCATGGTTGTACCGGTCGTCGTCGTCATCGATGTCACTTTTGTTAAAATGTGCCTCTACAATAGCAAACCATGCAGCAGGCGTTGAGTCCCAGAATTCTGGTAGCTTGAGAGTGGGAGTGTGCGCACCACGCGTTACCCTGACAGGGGATGGTGATGGCTGCCGCTGGTTTGAACGTCTTCCTCTCCCGGACATTTTGCAGGATTGCAATGTTCGCTCGCTGGTTTTTGTACACAATCACGTTAACAAAAATCCACGTCGGGGGTCACCAGTGTAGTGCCGGAGGAAAAAGGAAAGACGTAGGCAACGTAATGATAACTGTTTAATCAAAATAACAACTTGTACACTCCGTACAGGACCAGGAAATCGATCACCAAAACTCTTGTATCTCAACAGGAAGTTGCAACGTTAATAATCCTCCCCTCTGCCCCTAGTGCCAGAACTGGTTCCCTCCCACTACACAACCAACAGTAAGAGGAGAACATGAACCCATAATGTAGTCACTACACCAGCGCATTTCTCACAAGATGCGACTCAATGCGCTTTACATATTGACAGAGCCGCAAGCAGGCAAAAGTAAAAACCTGTACACTATGTAGCCAGGAAAATTCTACTACTTCGACTACTACCAGTTTGCCTACCAGCACTCAGCAAGCGGCGGACCCCAATCCCTCCCGCGGGGGTCCCCGCCGCCCCACACACCAGACCCGCCCCACCACCAGCACACCCGGCCCAGCAAAGCAAGCACAGACCATAATAGCCCCGCACCAGGCTAGCCAAGCAGGTGCCCCAGCGGCTGAAGATTTAGCCTATCTTTTTTATGGACTTTATGGACTTTATTGTCATTGCTACAGTACAGGTACCAAACAACGACATTTAGGAGGGGTGGCTCCCCTGGTGTTAGGAAAGGGGGAAAAAAAAACTTTTAGAAAAAAAAAATCACAAGAAGGGAAGGAGCTGGTTTACATAAATAAAGGCTATGTACACTATCCACTGTACTATACTGTACAGACAGACGACTAGGGTTGTCATATTGCACAATAGTATTATTCCACATTTATTTAAAGTGTCGCAGTTTGCAGGCTTGAAATGTACATGTTTGTGCCTCAGCACTACACCTGATTTTTTTTCAGTCCAGCAGCTGCCATCAATCCGTCCAGACTGTCCAGGGCCCAGAACTTAGGTCTTTGCTGTGTTCAGGGCCTGGACGGCCCTGTGGTAGAAGCTGTTCTTCAGTCTGTTTGTCCTTGCGGCCAGGGTCCTGAACCGCCTTTTCGAGGGCAGCCTGGTAAAGTGTTCGTACCCAGGGTGGGTCGGGTCCCTGGAGATCTTGGAGGCCTTCCTGAGACAGCGTGTGTTGTACAGCTCTTCCAGAGAGGGGAGGGGGGCGCCGGTGATCTTCTGTGCTGTTCTCACGACTCTCTGTAGCGCATTTCTCTCCGCTGTTGTGCAGCTGGAGAACCAGTTGCAGATGCCGTAGGTGAGGATGCTCTCCACTGCGCCGCGGTAGAAGGTCACCAGTATCTCCTGCTTGCTGTGTTCCTTCCTGAGGACTCTCAGGGTGTATAGCCGCTGTTGTGCCCTCTTGATGGTGGCTTTTGTGTTGTCCTTCCAGGTCAGGTCATCCCGCATGTGCATCCCCAGGAATCGGAGGGTCGAGACTCTCTCCATGCTCTCTCCGTCGATGAGCAGGGGCTGGATCTCGGACTTTTTCCTCCTGAAGTCTACGATGATTTCCTGGGTCTTTGACTTGTTCAGCAGCAGGTTGTTAACCTTGCACAGCTTGCTCAGTTGCTCTACCTCATCCCTGTACGCCGCCTCGTCCCCCCCCGAGATGCATCCCACCACGGTGGTGTCGTCTGCAAACTTGACGATGGAGTTGCTGGGGTGGACGGGGGTGAAGTCGTAGGTGTAGAGGTTGTAGAGGATGGGGCTTAGCACGCAGCCCTGGGGGGACCCAGTGCTGAGTCTGAGGGCTGTGGAGGTGTGGGGGCCCACCCGCACCCTCTGGGGGCGGTCGGTCAGGAAGTCCTTGATCCACGCACATATAGAGTGTGGTAGACCCAGGTCTAGTAGTTTGGTCACTAGCCTGTCTGGAAGGATGGTGTTGAAGGCGGAGCTGAAGTCCACGAAGAGCAGTCTCGCGTAGCTGTTTCCCCTCTCCAGGTGGGATAGAGTGGCGTGGAGAGTCGTCGCGATGGCGTCCTCTGTGGACCTGTGGGCTCTGTAGGCGAACTGGTATGGATCCAGGTTGGGCGGGAGGCGTGTGAGTATGTGGGCTTGGACTAGTTTCTCGAAGCACTTCATGATGATTGGTGTGAGTGCCACCGGGCGGTAGTCGTTTAGGCAGCTCACCGTGCTTTTCTTCGGGACTGGGATGATAGTTGAGGTTTTCAGGCAGGGTGGGATGGTGGCCTGGGACAGGGACTGGTTGAAGATGTTGGTGAAAACCCCGGCCAGCTGGTCGGCGCAGTCCCTCAGCACCCGTCCCAGGACGCCATCCGTCCCCGAGGCTTTCCTGGGGTCCACCGCCTTCAGTACGCGTCTCACTTCATGCTCTGTGAGGGTGAGGCTGCTGAGAGCTGGAGAGAGTGGTGTTTGTGTTGTGGTTACCTCCGTTCGCCCCTCGTCGAACCGGGCGTAGAAGGTGTTCAGCTTTCCCGCCAGCAGGGGGTCGTCCTCTGCGGCTGTGAGCCTGTTGGCTCTGAAGTTTGTCATCTGCCACATCCGCCTGGAGTCGTTGCTCAGGAGGCATTCCTCAGGAGGCATTCCTCAATCTTCTCTCTGTGGTCTGCCTTGGCCGCTTTGATTCCGCGCTTTAGGTTAGCCCTGGTGGTGCTGTACAGCGGTGTGCTCTTCCCTGCGAAGAAGGCGTTGTCCCTCTCGTTGATCCGTTTTTGGACCTTCCCAGTCATCCATGGCTTCGTGTTGGGGTAGACCCGGACCCGTTTGTCCATGGTGACTGAGTTGGTGCAGTTCACTATGTGGTTCAGAACCGACGACGTGTACTGTTCCAGGTCCTCATGCTCATATTCCTGCCATGGGGTGTCATTTAGGCAGATCTGCAGTGGAGCGGACCCTTCTGGCCAGGTTCTGACAGTCTTAGTGGTGATGGGAGCACTTTTCCCCATGGTAGTGTATGCAGGGATCAGGAGGATTGACACATGGTCAGACATGCCTAGATGAGCTAGCGGACTAGCCTTGTAAGCACGTTTGATGTTGGTGTATACCTTGTCCAGTGTTTTTTCTCCTCTTGTTGCACATTTCACATGCTGATAGAACTTGGGTAGTACTGCCTTCAGGTCGACATGATTGAAATCTCCTGCTATGATGTGAATAGCCTGTGGATCTGAGCTTTGTTGACCACTGATGACGTCATATAGCCGCGCCAATGCTAGGCTACCGTCCGCGCTAGGCGCAGTGTAAACACATGTAATAAACACCGCGTTGAACTCCCTCGGGAGGTATGTGGGTCGGCATTTAACAGTCAAGTATTCCAGGTCTGGGGAGCAGTGGCTACTTACAGTTTTCGTGTTTAAGCACCAGCTATCCTTCGTAGATATTATCAGGCCGCCTCCGCGGGATTTACCGCTGAGCTGCGTGCGGTCTGCCCGGTGAAGTGTCCGTCCCCCCAGGCTTACCGCGGAGTCCACGATAGTCTCATTTAGCCAGGTCTCCGTTAGAATCCTCACACAGCTATCTCCCACGATGTTATTTTTGGCAACTTGTAGTCTCAGTTCATCCATCTTGTTCGTCAGGGACCTGACGTTGGATAGGAAAATACTTGGCAAAGCTGGCTTGTCTGGGCTTCTCCTCAGCCTTGCTAGCAGGCCTCCACTTGCTCCTCGGCGTTGTTTACGGTCTCGCCTCCGTCGCTTACGCCTTAGTGTTGGGATAGCGTAGTACTGTTCACCCGGCGACCTCGCGATGTCGAATGGGATCCTTTGTTGTTCTAAGAATTCCGCCGTTACAGTCCCCTCGTTTTTCGCACCAACTTCTAGTAAGTCTAGTCTGCTGTAGGTACTATTTACACAACCGTTCCCTATAAGTACTAAAATAAAAATGTACATACAAATGTACTTAAAAACATATACTATCGTGATGTATATTGAGTGAAAAGCACTTTACAAATGCATTTTTTGTGCATTTATTATATATATTATATATAAATTCGGGGAGTTTCATTTCCTGAAAAGGAAAATATGAATACTGTCGTATGTTGAGAAGATGCTCAGTGTGTTGAGAAGAGATAAAGATAGTTACTGGAGGTAGAAAGATAGTTACTGGAGGCAGACTTCAGTTCTATGAGTGTAGCGGCTTCCCATTGGGAAGCTCTGCTACTATTGTTTTACCCCAACCTGCTACCTAGGTAGCCAATGACTGAAACTTTTAAATATCTCTGCCCCTTATGGGTGCTATATAATGGGGTGACACCTGTCACTCATCCTCTCAAAAGTACATAATACAGCCGGGTTGAACAAGTTGAGGTGGGCCAGCAGCCCTATGGGGGTCCGCTCCACTCATAGAACTGGAGTCTACCTTCAGTAACTATCGTTCTATTTCGTGGAGCTCCGACCCATAGGGGAGCTGCTCCTATTGGTTTAGGCGTAGAGAGTAAGGCCAAATGTACCCCCACTGAGACCCTAAATCCTTAATCAGAACATAATAATCTCAGTGGCACCCGGAACTGACCAACGATGTTGGCTCAATCCAACACAGAGGTGTTAATCCAATCTACACCGGGTCTGTCCCTCTGATCTAGCCCCTAAGTGTAACACGAAGGGCTGTCATTATCGCAGAAAAACAACCTGGAGGAGAACGTCCTCCCCAGGCAATTTCCGCATCTACTCTTGACAGAAACTTGAGAGGAATCCACCACAACCAGGATTAAATGGACTGACTTATATAGCGCGTTATTCCAAAGCGCTTTACAACGGCCTCTCATTCACCCATTCACACACCAATAGCGGCAAGCTACCATGCAAGGCCCCCCCCGATGTGCTGCCACCTTGTAGTGGTGGGGGGGCTTTAGGGGGACCCTCACCCGAGGGCTCTATCGTCCTTGGGTGGGGCAAACCTGACTAAGAGCAGCACATGGCCCTCCAGAAGTGGGGGTTGCGCGTGGGGCCAACCACTCCACAGCACAAAAAGTTAAACTGGTTCCGGAAACATTAACGACAAAACGAAAACATCACGGCTTGGGGAAAGAGGGGCTTCCACAGAGTATATGACGCCAGACAGCCAAAGCCGAAGGGACGCTGTAAGGCAGACCCCCCTGCTAACCCCCAGGACCATCACCAAGATCGCTACATGGAACATC
Organism: Nansenia antarctica; assembly: GCF_963989245.1. Lineage (NCBI taxonomy): Eukaryota > Metazoa > Chordata > Actinopteri > Argentiniformes > Microstomatidae > Nansenia > Nansenia antarctica. The sequence goes on along the minus strand of NC_137674.1, from coordinate 27,330,117 downwards.
AGGACCATGTTCGAGACCGGGAGGACAGTCCAGGTAGCACAGGAGATGAGGACCTATGGCATCCCTCTCCTGGGACTGAGTGAGACGAGGTGGCTGCAAGCGGGGCAGAAAAAGCTAACATCAGGGGAGTTGGTGCTCTACTCGGGACACGCAGAAGAGGGAGCACACCACACAGAAGGAGTGGCCCTCATGCTGGCTCCAGAAGCTCAGCGCTCTCTAATCGGCTGGGAACCAGTGAGCCCAAGAATAATCACTGCTCAGTTTGCCACCCAGAGAGAGAACATCAAGCTAAATGTCATCCAGTGCTATGCTCCAACCAACGAAGGCACAGAGGAAAACAAAGACAACTTCTATGACCAGCTACAGGGTGTCTTGGACAGACAGAGAGGGGGCGATGTCACTGTTCTCATGGGAGACTTCAACGCCAAGATCGGAGTTGACAACACTGGGTATGAAGATATCATGGGAGCACATGGGCTGGGCCAGATGAACGAAAATGGAGAAAGGTTCGCAGACCTCTGTTCCATAAACCAGCTGGTCATAGGAGGCAGCAGATTCCCACACAAACGAATCCACAAGGCCACATGGATTTCCCCTGACAAGGTAACAGAAAACCAAATAGACCACATATGTATCAGTCGAAGGTTCAGAGGGTCATGCCAAGATGTGCGAGTGAAGAGGGGAGCAGATGTATCATCAGACCACCACCTCCTTCTGATGACTGCAAAGCTCCGCCTGAAAAGACACCACAACACCAGCAACACAACAGCAAGGTATGACCTGGAACTTCTTAGGAACAGGGAAGTTGAGAAAAGTTTACAGATAAGCCTCAAGAACAGATTCCAGATACTGCAGGACGAAGGAATGGAGGGAAAGGGAGATGTGGAGACCCGGTGGCCGCAGTCAAAGAAGATCTGGCTGGACACATGCGAGGAGGTCCTTGGGAGGAGGAAGACAAAACACCAGGACTGGGTCTCGGCCGAAACACTGCTGAAGCTGAAGGAGAGGAAAGGGAAGAAGGAAAGGATGAACATAGGTAAGACAAGAGCAGCGAAGGGAAAGGCACAGGAAGCTTACAGCAAGGCGAATAAGGAGGTGAAGAGGGGTTTCAGAAAGGACAGAAAGGCCCACATGGACAGTTTGGCCTCACAGGCCGAAACGGCAGCAGTACAGGGGAATATGAGGGACCTATACAGTATCACCAGACAGCTAGCAGGCAAGTTCCACCAGTCTGGTAAGCCAGTGAAGGACAAGCAGGGCAAACCAATTTCCAGCATTCAGGATCAGCGGGGAAGATGGGCAGAGCACTTCAAAGAAGTTCTTAATCAACCAAACCCAGTAGTAAGGCCAGACATACCACCAGCAGATACACCTCTACCAATAAATTGTGAGAAACCCAGCAGGGCAGAGATCAGACAGGCTATCAGGGCTCTGAAGTCAGGAAAGGCTGCAGGGCCGGATGGAATACCAGCAGAAGCAATCAAGGCCGACATCGCAACCACCACGGAGATGCTCCACAGCCTCTTCGCAACAATCTGGGAGGAGGAGAGGGTGCCGGAAAACTGGAAGGAAGGAGTTATTATCAAAATTCCAAAGAAAGGAGACCTAACCTGCTGCAACAACTACAGGGGAATCATGCTTCTTTCAGTACCAGGCAAAGTCCTGAACAGAGTGTTACTGGAGAGAATGAGAACTGCAGTTGATCCCCTACTTCGAGACCAGCAGGCAGGTTTTAGGAGTAACAGATCCTGTGCCGACCAGATTGCCACACTACGCATCATAGTGGAACAATCTATAGAGTGGAACTCCTCCCTATTCATAAATTTCGTAGATTACGAAAAGGCCTTTGATAGTGTGGACAGAGAGACACTGTGGAAACTAATGAGGCACTACGGAGTCCCTGAGAAGATCATCTCCCTGGTCCTACCAGGGAATGACTTGCAGGGTCTTACATGCAGGCCAGACGTCAGACAGTTTCGAGGTCAAGACCGGAGTGCGACAGGGATGTCTACTGTCACCCTTCTTGTTCCTCCTGGTCATAGACTGGATAATGAAGACCATCACAGCGGGCAAGAAGGAAGGCATACAGTGGACCCTCTGGTCACAGCTTGATGACCTTGATTTTGCTGACGACCTGGCACTCCTGTCACACAGCTATAACCACATGCAGGACAAGACCACCCAGCTTTCAATCACATCCCTTGCAGCAGGCCTCAGGATGAACAAGGAAAAGACCAAACTGATGAGGATTAACACCCCGAACACCACCCCCGTCATCATAGACGACAGACCCATCAGAGAAGTCGACTCCTTCACCTACCTTGGCAGCGTCATTGACAAGCAGGGTGGCACAGACAGTGATGTCACTGCTAGGGTAGGCAAAGCCAGAGCAGCATTTATCATCCTGAGGAACATCTGGGCCTCAAGGGAAATAGTTACTCCAACGAAAGTGCACATCTTTAACTCTAATGTCAAAAGTGTCCTTCTCTATGGCTCAGAAACATGGAGAATGACAAAGAAAACATTGCAGAAAATCCAGACTTTCATCAACATCTGTCTGAGGCGCATCTTCAAAATCAGGTGGCCAGATAAAATCAGTAATAAGGAACTGTGGCAGAGAGGGAGCCAGGAGCCAGTAGAGAGCCAGATCAGGAGACGGAAGTGGGGATGGATTGGTCACACCCTGCGCAAACCAGCAGCTACCATCACACGACAGGCCCTGACATGGAACCCACAGGGAAAGCGGAAAAGAGGAAGGCCCAGAAACAGCTGGAGGCGGGACTCTGAGGCGGAGTTGAAGAGGCAGGGTACCAGCTGGGGAGAGGTGGAAAAGAAAGCCAAGAGTCGTTGATGACCTTTGCTCTGCAAGAGATTCAACGGCATAAGTCAAGTAAGTCACCATGCAAGGCGCCGGCCCGCTCATTGGAAGCAATTTTGGGGTTCAGTGTTTTGCCCAAGGACACTGACATGTGGCCAGACCTTGCGATCATTAGAGGCCGGCTCTACCTCCTGCGCCACAGCCGCCACAGGGTATAACCCAAGTGCCATTCCCGCTACACTAGTCACCAGCCATGCTGAGGACAGAGTGAGCGAAAGATGAGGAAGAGATATCCTTCAAGTAATACCGTACAAAAGGTGATGGCGACAACCTCATCCTTCGCCTCACAGATCTTCTTCACTCCCACTCCCCTGAGAATGGCGACTGAAGTTGCCGTGCCTCTGGTGGAATGAGCCAGCTGTCACAGGCTGCCCCTAAAGCCCAATTTATACTTCTGCGTAAAATCTACGCCGTAGGTTGACGCGCACCTCTCCAAAAATGTAACTAAGCGGAAGTGCCTACGCAGACCGTAAGCACTGTGATTGGTCCGCTTGGTAGCACATGATTCCGACATGATTCCGACTCTCTCGTAGGCCAAAATGTGGAAGCCATGACAGAAATGTCATTTACTTTTTCTATAATTACTTATTAATAAAGATTAGAAAAATTATGATAACCATCATAATATCTTGATCGACGGTCGACGCGTCACCCTTATGACTCAAGGATTGCTTTTCGGCAAAAAAGAAGGCCGGGGCCGTCTTTATAGACCTGACGGCTGCCTACGATACCGTATGGCATCGCGGCCTCTCCTGCAAGCTGCTCCGCCTGCTGCCGGACAGGCACATGGTCAGATTGATCATGGAGCTCATCCGTAACCGCAGCTTTACCCTCACCACCGGTTGCGGACAGCTAAGCAGGCTTCGACGCCTGAAGAACGGCGTCCCTCAGGGATCGGTCCTGGCCCCCCTCCTCTATAATATCTACACCTATGACCTGCCCAACACACTCTCGCGGAAGTACGCCTATGCAGACGACCTCGCAGTGGTGTACTCTGCTGGAAATTGGCAGTCTGTGGAGGGGATTCTGAGCCAGGACATGCAGACACTAGTGGCATACTTCCGGAAATGGAGATTGAAGCTTAGCGAGGCAAAGACGGTGTCGGCTGCCTTCCACCTTAACAACAGGGAGGCTAAACGTGAGCTTAGAGTACACCTAGATGGAACTCCCCTGCCATGTTCCGCTGAGCCAATCTATCTCGGCGTGACATTGGACAGGACGCTCACGTTTCGCCGCCACCTCGAGTCATTGCGCAAGAAGTTAACAGCTCGTGTGGCGTTGATGAGGCGACTGGTTGGCTCGGGCTGGGGCGCCGGCGCAAGGACCTTGCGCACGGCAGCCCTAGCCCTCGTTTATTCAACTAGTGAATACTGCGCCCCAGTATGGTGTCGCAGTGCCCACACCCGCCTCATCGACTCGCCTATAAACGAAGCCTTGCGCATTGTGACAGGATGCCTGCGTCCTACCCCCGTGGGCCTCCGCCGCATGGGAGCCACAGCACGTCTCCCCTGCCGGGCCGTGGAGCTTAATAACCATCTGCTCCATGATAGGCTCACTATAACAGCTGAGCCCTCCCGGCGTCTCAAGTCGAGACACCCATTTGTGCCTGCCGCACAGGATCTCAGGCAGCAATGCAGAGATCTTAACATCAGTGCGGCAGGATGGGCGGATTATATGTGGCGCGCGGAGTGGGAGACTAACACCTCCAAACTCCGCAACCACATCCCAGTCGCCGGCCCTGAGCCCCTCGGGATGGACTTGCCAAGGCTATCCTGGGTGAGGCTCAATCGTCTCCGGACCGGCGTCGGGCGTTTCCGCTCATCAATGCACAGATGGGGCTTGGCCCCAAATGCGTCGTGCGAGTGTGGCGCAGAGGACCAAACCGCAGACCATGTTATCCTGAATTGCCCGGTGTACCACCCACCCAACGGGATGCATGGTCTGCCGGTATTAGATGACGAGACGATGACGTGGCTTCTGGAGGGGTGTCCAGAAATATAGCCCCGGTGAGCCCCTCAACCAGGTCTCGGGGTGGTAAAAGGGTAGCCCCTCGGCCCCGAGCCTGGTGGAGTGGAGAGGAAAACAACTACCCATACGCCGAAGATCTTAGTTTAATGTCATTTCAATGCATTATAGACATTTTCTTTACAACAATTATAACAAAAAATCGCTTTTATGCCGCTATGAGTACACCGACCAACGCGACGCAGACCGACCAATGCAGAACTATAAATTGGGAGAGCCCTTGCATAGGCTACGGTGTAGCCGCGCGTAAATTCGACGCAGAAGTATAAATTGGGCTTTAGACTCGTATGCGAGACTGATCGCCTCGTAAAGCCAACGAGACAGCCGCTGCTTCGAGAGTGGTGCCCCCGCTTTCTGTCCGCCATAGCAGACCAGAAGCTGAGGGGAAGACCTCAGCCCTGCCGTGCCCTTCACCGGATATAATCAAACAATCTGCCCGTGTCGACAGAGCACATAATCAGTCAGTTGCCTCCTGTGGTGCTGATAGGCTGACCTTCATCTCGACAGTATCGAATTGGATGCCCAGATAGGGGAACTGTTGAGACGGCCACGGAGCACTTGTTGCCCAATTGACAGCTAATCCCAACGGAGTGAGGTGTTGCACCAGTGAGGTTGTGTCTTGAATGGCCCGATTCAGGCATTGGGTCAGAACGAGTAGGTTGTCGAGATATGCTAAAAAGCATATCCCTCTCGGAGTGCACGTGTCTTCACTGGGCACTACAAAACAGTCTCTCTCACGCCCCTGAAGGGCGGAGGAGGCTGAATGAGCTGTAGTGCATACCCCTTCCTCAACGTCCTGTCTAGCAGAACACCTGTCTTCTCTTGTCACTGTGTAATGCAAAGAGAGTGGCTGAGCCACTAGTTGCGGTGCAGCTGACAGGAAATCTTTGAATTTCCTTTTGACCCCAGCCACCGCTGTACACCGTGGTGGTGGAAAAGGCCAAGACAGGGTCTTTTTGAAAAGGACATTGCCCTACACAATGAAGGCTTGTTTACAACAGCCCTTCACTGGATCAGGCTCATGTCTGGCAGACAGAAAACCGGCCACACACTGATAAGCTGGGCCAGTTTCTGTTAAACATGGGGAGGTTGTTGGTGTAGAGACCGACATACCTAAGCGTTGAACACGTTCAAGAGTGAGAGTCCGTCTGTGTCGTGGCAGAGGTAAGTCTGACAGGCAGAGTGCCAGCCACACGCTGATACGCTGGGCCAGCGTCTGCTATGGTTGTCGGCATGGAATGATTGGAATAACTGCCTCTCTATTAAAAGGTAGGAGAAAAACAGAACGGGGGCGGGTCCTTTCAGACCCCGCCATCAGTTATTCTCTCTTCTTTCTCTTCCCTCCACGCCAGGCATTGGGATGATCTCTCGCCTGTGGATGTCCACACTGGTCTCTCGCCTTGGGCGCTAGAGGCCGATCGGGAGGCTGTGCTGTCACGGTCCCCGGCAGTGGAGCAGTAGGAGATCTTTTCTGGAGAGGAAAAAATGCTTAGCCAGCTGCTTCCTGGTCTCCTCAAGACCGGCCAATCGCTTTGTCACTGTGTCGAGGGCGGGGCCACATAGACCCTTCTCAGACACCGGAGCGCCATTCTGTCAGCTCCAGCCATCGTAGTTAGCGATAGCCATAAGTGGCGCTATTGGATCATGCTGTCCACCATGATGAATCTGCCGCCACAGCTCACTGAGCCTTGGGCGAGATGTAGGGCGGTTGTAGCCATGCTTGCCACCAGGGCTGCCTCTTTCTCTGATAAACCTTCCGCTCTATCAGTGGATATTTGTAACTAGTGTCTAGTGTTTTGGTCCATATGTCGGCAACCAATCAAAATGTTCTGACTTTTATTTTGAAACACGGAAATACATTTCAACATTGTTGAAAATCACAACACAAACTCACTAGTCAAGCCAAAATACTGCAATGCTATGGATTCGGTGAGTAATCCCCACTGTTACCTAGTTAACTATAACACTACTTTACATTGTTAGCAAGCTCACAAAACAAGCTGTGTTAGTTGACTAGCGAGTGTGTCAATAATGCGGAAATGTATTCACATTTTTCCGTATTCAATAATATGTATTCACATATTAAATCAGATGCCAACATACGGACCAAAACACTAGACCTGGTCACATTTTGGATAATTTCCGTCAACACGGCACACAATGAATGCTTGTTTTAACAACTAGCCCTTGACTGTATCAGGCACACTGATAAGCTGGGCCAGCCTCTGTTAAACACGGGGAGGTTGTTAGTGTAGACACCGACCCACCTAGCCGACTACGTTCAAGTGTGAGATACTCCGTCTGTGTCGTGGCAGGGTTGCCACCCGTCCCTTAAAATACGGAATCGTCCCGTATCTGACAGTTAAAAGATGCGTCCCGTTTTGAACCAATACGGGACGCTGTTTGTTCCGTATTTTCAATCCACCCGCATTGCGTGATTCCTCCAATATATCATAATAAGGCTTTATTGAAACGATGTTTAACTTATGATTTACTAGCACTGGCGCCCTTACCCCGCTCTTGGGCCCGTGGTGGTTGTGGTCCCGAGGAGCGGGGCCCCTACTGCGAGAGGTGTCCCTTATTTCTCTGACTGAAAGGTGGCAACCCTAGTGTCGTGGCAGGGGTAAGTCTGACAGGCAGAGAGTCGGCCACATGCTGATAAGCTGGACCAGCCTCCGCTCTATGTTGTTGGCGGCAGGTGCTGTCTGCTTTCCCAGCATGTAGTTTTTATCTGCCAAGCTGGCAATAAAGCGGTCGAGCTGGTTAGGCAGCAGCGTTCTCCTAGAGGTGGCCCAGGTGCTAGCCCAGACCCAGGTGGCCCAGGTGCCCCATGAGAAAAGTCGGTTGTTAAGTTGTGACGTGTTTCCGGGTCCAACGTTGACTGAGGCGCTCTCTTCGAAATGCCGCAGTAATAATAATAATAATTCATTATTTGTACAGCGCTTTTCCGAGGCTCAAAGACGCTAACAATGTGTATATCATGTTGTCTCTTTTGATGAAAAGCCATGAAATATAACGATAATACTCTGAAATACAGATTTGTTGTTCTTCTTCTTCGGCGTATGGATAGTTGTTTTCCTCTCCACTCCACCAGGCTCGGGCCGAGGGGCTACCCTTTTACCACCCCGAGACCTGGTTGAGGGGCTCACCCGGGCTATATTTCTGGACACCCCTCCAGAAGCCACGTCATCGTCTCGTCATCTAATACCGACAGACCATGCATCCCGTTGGGTGGGTGGTACACCGGGCAATCCAGGATAACATGGTCTGTGGTTTGGTCCTCTGCACCACACTCGCACGACGCATTTGGGGCCAAGCCCCATCTGTGCATTGATGAGCGGAAACGCCCGACGCCGGTCCGGAGACGATTGAGCCTCACCCAGGATAGCCTTGGCAAGTCCATCCCGAGGGGCTCAGGTCCCATCCGCAGGGTGCGAAATAAGGGGGAGCTCGGGGAGCTATAGCTCCCCTAGTGGTGACATGAGCTCCCCTGGAAACATGGTTTGTGAAATTTTGGGGGAGCTCTAAAATATTCCAAATTGCGATGGATTTATTCCAAGTTGTGACGGATTTTACCTGGTGTAATATGATTTGTAGAGGCATACAATCTATTTTGATGTTGGTATTAGGTATATAAATGATATATAATAGCCTATATAGCCTACATATAGGCCTTTATTGGCTACAACTATGCGACAGTAACTTGCAGCGGGGTGCACTGACGCTGAACCCCTCATAGTGATAAGTAGGTGGACAACGCGTGGTGCTGAAATAGCCGACATGCGGTGTGTGGTTTGAAAAAAGTAACGCCAGCTCAGTAAATAATTCAAACTTAATGTTTACTTATAGGCTATGTGAATGTGACTGCACCACACATGTGAACAGTAACAAAGCAAATGCAGTTTAATTTTATGAAAAACATTGACAACTAAATCGGCGCAAAAAAAAAAAAAAGAAGCTGAATCCGCTTAGCCTATATGCTCCTGAAAAACATTTAATGACAGAGCAAACACGCTACATTACTAGGGATAATAATTACAATGAGCCATTCATTAAAAATAGAAAAAATAATATTAGGCTATTAAATCTCACTTAATGAGAAAACATCTCCCATCGGTCACTATTTGTTGGCTATCTGGTGATATGGACGTCTTTGAGTGTCTAGAAAAGCGCTATAAGTCTAATGTATTATTATTATTTATTATTATTATGGACGTCACTTTAATCCGGCAGTTCTCAAGGTTTTTATGCACCAATCGATTCCTCTAGTCCGTCTTTATCGCATTCATTGATGAAAAGGACAACTCGCATGTATAGGTGGAAGGGAACATTCATTGTGAGCACGGAAAATGTGAGTCTCACAACGGCTTTGCATTGATGAAACCAGGTAGGATGAACGCATAGTTCGCTGTCCATTCCTGTTTAAATGCCCTGTTTCCACCGTCAACTTTCCTTTGGAGAGTGACATTATGTTTCTCTTGCTAGATAGCAGGTTAAATGTTTAGCTAACTTCACCCGGCACCAAACAACCAATCCAATAATAATGTGACCTTGTAAGTCTGGGAGGAGGGGGGAATCATTATCAGAATAAAACTATGTTAAATAATTATTAGAATAAGCGCTACATCGTCAGTCCACACATGTATTATTCAAAACTATGGAAAAGGGTGAAACTACGTTGTTGAGAATCACAACACAAACTCGCTAGTCAAGCCAAAATACAGCAGCGAAATGGATTGGACTGCTACCTAGTTAACTAGAACACTACTTTACATTGTTACCTAGTTAACTAGAACACTACTTTACATTGTTACCTAGTTAACTAGAACACTACTTTACATTGTTACCTAGTTAACTAGAACACTACTTTACATTGTTACCTAGTTAACTAGAACACTACTGTACATTGTTTAGCAGGCTCACAAAACAAGCCGTGTTAGTTGACTAGCGATGTGTCATTGATTTTCGACAACGCGGAAATGTATTCACATTTTTCGAAAGAAAAGTCAAAGCATTAGAACGTAGAACGGAAAATCGCAAGCGCGCTTTGCGCACGGAAAGCCACCGGCCCTGATTTGGCCAGACATTTTTTTCCCGTTAGGAGATTATTATTTTTTTGCTTTAATACCTGGGCTCCCCCGCACACCGTGATTTAATTCGCACACTGCCCATCCGACTGGGATGTGGTTGCGGAGTTTGGAGGTGTTAGCCTCCCACTCCTCGCGCCACATAATCCGCCCATCCTGCCCACTGATGTTAAGATCTCTGCATTGCTGCCTGAGATCCTGTGCGGCAGGCACAAATGGGTGTCTCGACTTGAGACGCCGGGAGGGCTCCGCTGTTATAGTGAGCCTATCATGGAGCAGATGGTTATTAAGCTCCACGGCCCGGCAGGCGAGACGTGCTGTGGCTCCCATGCGGCGGAGGCCTGCGGGCTGGATGCCTGCTAGGATGGGAAGGTTGTCCACGGGGGTAGGACGCAGGCATCCTGTCACAATGCGCAAGGCTTCGTTTATAGGCGAGTCGATGAGGCGGGTGTGGGCACTGCGACACCATACTGGAGCGCAGTATTCACTAGTTGAATAAACGAGGGCTAGGGCTGCCGTGGCCGGCGCCCCAGCCCGAGCCAACCAGTCGCCTCATCAACGCCACACGAGCTGTTAACTTCTTGCGCAGTGACTCGAGGTGTCGGCGAAACGTGAGCGTCCTGTCCAATGTCACGCCGAGATAGATTGGCTCAGCAGGCGGAGCAGCTTGCAGGTGAGGCCGCGATGCCATACGGTATCGTAGGCAGTCGTCAGGTCTATAAAGACGGCCCCGGCCTTCTTTTTTGCCGAAAAGCAATCCTCGATGTCTTGAGTCATAAGGGTGACGTCTTTATAGATTTGTTGTTGATCGATGACGAACGATCCAGAAAAAAATACGTATTTTAGTAGCCCGGTCGTTTATTTGCTTTACCCACGGAGGTAGCGACGCATTACGGATGTTAAACGGCACAGGCTGTTATTGGAGACGCTGCTATTCTGTTACCCCGCTGCTCTTGCCAAACTCCTCCTCAAACTCCAGATATTCCCCTTTTTGGGTGATAGAAGATTTGACTGGCGGTCAATGGGAATTTCTGGTCTTTGCTACTTTAATCCGATAAAATAAGAAAACCGTAGTGCTTTTTAGATATTAGGAGCACAAATCCGATGGCCAGTTAGGCAAACTATTATATAGTGTCATTGCCGATCAATGATCGACATCGTTATATAGAGAACATTTATGAAATAGGGGTTGATTCATCAGAGCAGTCATACGGCATCTCCCTGTCATCAGGCATTTGTAGTTCTTCAGTTGATTTGCCGTGTAAATCCCCAGATGAGAGTGTTACATTAGTTTTCTTAAGATAGGATAATAAATAAATCTGTTCAATGGGCATTTGCCAAAGTAGCCTATACTGTTAATCAGTATTTATCCTGTATGGTGTATATATGAAGATGTTATGACGTTTTATCATGAAAATAATTAACAGCAAGCTAGATCCAAAACTAGGGCCGGTGGAGGAGGGCAATTGTCACATTGGACAGACTACCAAAACAGAAAAATAAAGTATCTTAACGACAGCAAAAGTGATGGATGTCAGAAATACCAGTGGTGTGCCGTCAGGGCCAGCAAGGCTTTCTCTGCTGGCCTAAACATCATCAGAATATACATTTTATTTTAATATATTTTTTCCACAAATATGTATTAATGATTCCCCATAGTCTATTCTCTTCATTTCATAGCTTTCCTCTTGGTTGCGCTGCTTCCAGTCTCCGATTGAGATTTGGAGGGCTGGCCTTTATGTTAGAGCTTTTATCCAATCAAAATGTGTTGCTAGGGGGCTCCAAAATCTGCCCGCCTGCACATTAAACGGTGCCGCGAATTCGACCTGTAACTTAACGTTGGAACGAGAAAACCTGTGGCGTACCTAGTAAACCTACGTAGATGCGAGCAAAAGCAACAACGGCGCCTGCTGTAAGGCTCAATGATGTCAGCACCCAGAACGTCTTTTGATTGGATACGCACTATTGATACGCACTATTGATACGCACTATTGATATTCACTATTGAGATGCGTAACTATGCCGGTAGATGTGAAACTTTTGAAAGTGCGCAGGGAAACGGAGTTCCACAACGAAAGCTTTCGTTGACTGATTGATAATACTGATCGATTGTGTCCTGTTTTTGGGTAAACAATAACTTTCATTTAGGGGACACGAACAGAGGAAACTACGTTGAGCTTCTTTCTTTTCTGGCTGAAAACAACCCAGATTTACATTACCACCTGTCCACAAACAAAGTGTTTACTGGGACGTCAGGCAAAATACAAAACGACCTGATTTTTGCTATTGCTGAAGGGAGAAGAGATCAAAATGGAGATTAAAAAGGCACCCTTTGTCGCTATTATGGTGGACGAGACGACAGACGTGGGTAATGTAGCGATCTTAAAGATGTTAGTTTAACACTCTTCATTGTAAATGCGGATTTATTGATTAAAAATGCTTCGGAAATATTAATATAACTCTGTTGTACTTGTCTGACTATGTTAAGGTGATGCAACGCCCGGTTATACTGTGTTTCTGTCTAGTTTCTAGAGCCATGGCGTCATAACGATGGTATTAAGAGGTAGAATAATTCAGGTAGGAATGTGTCGGACATCACTGAAGGCCTAGGTGTGAAATGCACCGCCCGCCACTGAGAAATACATTACCTGGACATTCAATAAGGTACTTTTATATGACAGGATATGGGTTAGGGTTATATGACACCTGTAGCGAGATAGATAGATAGAGCCAAAAGTAAAAAGTCGCTGAGAGACGCAAGCAGGGTCTGGGCTGGTCATTGTATGACGCGCCAAACAATCCGCTGAGATGAAAAGTACGTTTAAGAGCATTTATTGAATAGAACAATCAAACTTGGCGACGTACAAAAATAATCCATAAGCGATCAAAACCAGAAAAATAACAAACTATGCGTATAGAATATGCGGAAATGCGGTCAACAAAAATACATCGCTCCCCTCTCTCTCCACTACCGTCATGCAAGGTGCGCAGGTGATTAAATTACCTTGCAATATCACCCCCCATAACCATATGACTTCTCAATACGGTGATCTAGGCAATAAACAAACAATCAAAGTAAACTCACAATAAACCCATTAGCCTGTTATACTAAATACCCCCTAAATCATATTCATACCTCCTACAACACCTCAGGCCTTTAGGTCGGGTGGTTCATCCACATGGATGGAGGCAGACTGAAAGGACACACATTCATTGCCTATTTCATAAATGTTCTCCATATAACGACATCGATCATTGATCGGCAACGACACTATATAATTGTTTGCCTGACTGGCCATCGGATTAGGCAGTCTGGGGATTTACACGGCAAATCAAATGAAGAACTACAAATCCCTGATGACACGGAGATGATGTATGACTGCTCTGATGAATCAACTATTTCATTAATATTCTCTATATAACGACGTCGATCATTGATCGGCAACGACACTATATAATAGTTTGCCTAACTGGCCATCGGATTTGGGCTCTTAATATCTAAAAAGCACTACGGTTTTCTTATTTTATCGGATTAAAGTAGCGAAGACCAGAAATTCCCATTGACCGCCAGTCAAACTTCTACACTTCTACCACCCAAAAAGGGGCGTGATCATTCTGATGACAGGGAGATGACGCGCAATTGCTCTGATGAATAACGCGTAGATTGGGCGATCGTGTTCAGTTTTGGCTCTTCAGAGACAGAGATATTTTTGTGGTGTGGACAGAGTTTCTTTTTTAAAAGGAGGACGAAAATATCCGCTTAAAAAAATATCCATATAGATGTAGTCCAGGTCTAAACTGGGAATAAGTATCCATCTGTTGTGAATCCCTCATCGGCTCCGCCCCCTCCTGCCTCGTTGGCGCTCGTTGAGCCTCATCAGGCTCAAGTGGAGACAGCTGGGTCCAGCTATCAACTCAGGAGGAGGCAGCCCTATAAGAAGCCCCAGAAACCTTCCTCCGACGCTTGATTATTTTGACCCATGTGGTTAGTTGTTTGGCTCTCCCTGTTGTCTATTCTCGTTCAAGTAGTTTCACTTCAGAGTTTTGTTTGTTTGTTATTTTGCTAACCTTAGTTGTTTTCTTTGTTGATCCTCGCTCCCCAAAGGAACCTGCCTCCCCCTGCCTAGACCCCCTGCCTGCCTATCGACTACGTCTCCTGCCTATGTCCCTGCCTGCCTAACGACCACCCCTCCTGCCTATGCCCCTGCCTGCCGCCTACTCCTCCTGCCTAACCCCCCCGTCTGCCTGCCGCCTACTCCTCCTGCCTAACCCCCCCCGTCTGCCTGCCTGCCGACTATTCCCCCTCTCTGCTCTGGACTGGTTAGTACACGTACATATTTCAACACTTCACTCATCTACATATCTACACCACACTAGTTTTGCACGCTAGACACTCACACCCAGACACATAGAGTACAGTCCCACTCACACCTCATTTACATTATCCAGTTCTCTGGCATCCACACATTCCCCCCACTTAGGCCCCGTTAGAGTAGGTTTATTCTTTTGTCCATCATTTTAATAAATCCTTTTATTGTTAGTTTGCCTCTTGTGTCCGTCTGTTCTGGGGTTCTGCCACACTTGACTCTTTTGCTAGTGCTACCATAACACCATCAACATTGTTGAATCATTATTGAATCATATAATCCTGCAGTGAAACGGAGTAGAATAACAGTTTTGCCTCCAATTTGCATGTGCAAAAAAAGATATCAACGTCAACCATTTTAACTGCTAATAGACCGGAGGCGAAGTAACCCAATGGGAGTTTAGAAGTCTAGTGTTTACAGGAATGTGATGGCAAAACCCGTTTAAATTATGCTTTGAAATATGGGTCTAGTGAACCAGACCTAGGCCTATAAGAAAAAGGAATTACGATATTAATGTAATTAGGTCAGTCGTTATCTACGTTCAAAAGTATGTTAAGCATTTGTTTATCAGGACATGCAGACCGTTTCCACCCATGTTAATTCTGAGCCATGTGAAACGTCCTGTCCTTTCGTGAACTTCTGATGTCCTCTTGCAGTCCTCGAACGACCATGGGCGTCTTGCCAAATCTTTCTATCAGAAGATCCGTATCGAATAAACTTGAAGTCCTGATTAAGTCCTGATATAATGTGACATATAGGCTGTTACTATATCGTGACGTTAGAATTATAAGGTTCTATCTAAAATTTGTCAAAATCTGATCCATTAGGTGTTTATTAATGCCTGTGGGGTGTTGTTTTTAAAATGTTGAAATGTTTGAGTTATTAATTCATAAAATACAAAGGTTCCATCTCACAAAACATAATGTAATGTAAAAACTTTGACGCTCAATATCTTTGAACTACCCTAAACGGAGATAGAACCGTATAATTCTAAGATCACGATATTACATGTGGTAGGCCTAGACACTGAACATATATCGGGATATGAAAAACAAATATTTATTATAGGTCTATCCTTGAATACATCGAGAATACTCCTGAAGGTGACCTATATTCTTAATTTATATGCACTGGCTACCAGTCTCTCAGAGAATTGAATTCAAAATCCTCCTAATTACATACAAATCGCAAAATGGTCTTGGACCAAAATACATATCAGATCTCCTCCCACCCTATATTCCCGCAAGGTCCCTAAGGTCAGCTGAGACAAATCAGCTAATAATTCCAAGAGTAAAAACAAAACACGGTGCAGCTGCTGCATGCTCCTGGAACAAACTCCCTGAAGAAATCAAACAGGCCCAAACCCTTAAAATATTTAAATCTAAGCTAAAAACCTTCATGTTTTGCACCAGTTATGATTAAACACAAACACTTCTATCAATGTCTTTTTTCCATTAACTATTGTCTTTTTAAATGTTTTATCTATTTACTTCTTATATTTGCTTTTATTCATTGTAATTTTTATTTTCTTATGCTCCTCTTGCTGTATTTTTAAATAATGCATGTAAAGCACATTGAATTGCCCCTGTTGTATGAAATGTGCTATACAAATAAACTTGCCTTGCCTTGCCTTGCCTTGCCTATATCCTGATGTTAAATATACTGCAAATGTATGGTTTTCACTTTGTTGCAGTATTACTGTGAAGCACGAAGGCACATTTCAATAGTTTTACATGCTGTTCTAAAAGCTGTAGCCTATCTTTCCGTGTGATGTTGCCGTCTGAATGAGAGTATAGGCTAAAATAATAATAATAAAAATAATAAGTATTATTATTATTATTATAATTTTCCACAGAAACATATATGATTTTAAATCCATGTTTACTTATCCCTAAGTAAGGAGGATGTCCCTGTAATCTCTAATTGTAGATCGCTTTAAATTAAAAGCGACTGGTAAATGGTAAATTTATTTAAATTATAATAACAATAATAATACACACTATATAATACAACCTACATAATCATAATCAGCAATAATAATGGTATACATTCTTTCAATAATTTTTTTTGCAGAAACATGCATGATTTTAAGTCAATGTTTATTTGACACAATTTCCAGCTGTTTAAAGTGTCATCTCTCTCCATACTGATGCTGAGTGCTGCTCTAGTGGTACTGTCTGCCGAGAGCGGCGACGACGACCACCAGGAACTTCTGCCAGGCCTCCTGGATGTCAGGTGTAAAGGCTGCTTTGCCGAATTTGGCAGCCACGCACACGGTGATGGAGTCGGCCATAAGCTATGAAGTAAAAGGAAGACACATGTTTGGTCAGAGGAAACATATTTGAATTTAAACGGAGATTTTAGAGGATGCGATCTATAGGCCTACTAAAACAGTCAACATATATAGGAATCAATTAGTCTGCTTACTACACCAAACAGCAATCAGATTGCCTAATGAACCAAAACGACTCCAAAAGGCTAGTGGTATTTCATAAATGAATAGCCTATGGAACTCACCCTAAAGTTGTCGGGATCCACGTGCAGTTTCTCGGAGTGCATCACACTCAGTGGTTTGTAGACATTCTTGATGTCATCGAGCTTCTTCACGGCTCTGTCCAGTCCGTTCATGATGAGCTTGCCGTGAGCGGCCACCTGAGCGTTGCCCATGATAGCAGAGGATGTAGACAGGTTACCAAGCGTGCTGAAGTGCCTCTGAGTCCAGGGACACACGATCAGAAGTCTAAAAAGAAACAACAGGTTTGGATTCATACATTGTATTGGCTTACTTAATGCACGTTTCCAACTGCACAAGAGTAATTGTGCAATATATCAACTAATAAATACATCAACTCATTACCTGGCCAGAGCCTGGGGTCCGATTTCATTTGGGTCAATCTTTCCCCACAGGTCTACGATGGCTTTCCTCTCAAAATCTGTCCAGTCGACCATTTTGACGTTGTTTTTTGATTTCCTCTGGTACTTTGTACTCTGTAATAATGTTCCAATGGATCCCTGAGCTAAGTGTGTCCTGGGATGTCCAATTTATTGACGTTCAGTCTCTCCGCCCAGGAGAGAACACTACAATGATTGGATGAATGTCTTGAGGGGGCGAGGTCATCAGCGTGCTATAGATCGGAATGATGCCAAATGTATCCCACCTTTCAAGATATGCTTGGTCATTTAGGCGTTGTTTTTGTGTTGTAAACTTGTGGATTACAGAACTAAACCTTCCAATAAGTGATGACGCATCATATTAACCTAT
This sequence comes from Nansenia antarctica, assembly GCF_963989245.1. NCBI lineage: Eukaryota > Metazoa > Chordata > Actinopteri > Argentiniformes > Microstomatidae > Nansenia > Nansenia antarctica. The sequence goes on along the minus strand of NC_137674.1, from coordinate 27,312,498 downwards.
TCATGCTATTATTAAATCAACATAAGTAATAACTCTAGGTATCATACGTATCTTGTTATTTGAATGAGATGATCATTCAAGCGTTGTCAAATTCAAATGAATTAAGAAGGAATAAACAAGAGTTACAGAAACAACGTAGCTATTCAGAATTACATCTATTTTAATGTAATCAAATATATTTCCAAAAACAACATGCTACAGTAGCCTACTTAAATACATTTTTGTTCCTGTTTTTAAAAAAAAATCCACCTCTATCATTAAGCTACATAGCCTACCAATGTAATAAAATAAAAATAACAAAATAAAAATAATAACATTGTACTCTATAAAATCATGTATAAAGCTGAAGGAAGCAGTTAAAAAATATACTTGGCAATGGTGTTGTATTACAGAGTGACTCAGTCTGTGTTTTATCTTCAAATTCAGACGTTCCCACCCATTTGATATCCACATTTCATTTTTTATTTTATTTTTATCGAACAGCTGGTGGAAAGTCGTTTATGTTGGCTGCATGAGTGCAATGGCAGGAGTAGGTAGTTTGGGGTACTTTTTTTTAAAGTGCAATTCGCCTGCCTGAAAATCTATCGATTTGTCTTGACGTTTGCCTAGCAGATATTATATATTTTTGTATTTGTGAATTTACTCTGCACAAATCATTAAGCTACATTCCAATGTAATAACATCGATACTTTTTTACTGCATGGAATCGTGTAACTGAATAAAGCAGTAAAAACAAATACTGTTTATATATTTGCCAATGTTACTGTATGTTACATAATGTTAACTATGTTCTCTCTCTGTTAACTCTACTCAGTCTGTGTTTTATCATCAAATTCTGACGGTTCCAGAACCAATTTCATACAGCCTAGCCGATAATATATATATATTTTAAAATATATTATTATTATTTTATATATAGCCTTTTATATATACATATATATATATATATACAGATTTATATATAGATTATGTAGGCTACATGAGAGCAGTTACATGAGTAGATAGTTTAGGGTACTTTTTATCTTTGCTGAAGTGCAATTGGCTTGCCTGATCGATTTTTAATCTAGCATATGTTAGCTATATTTATATGTTTATATTATATATATTATAATTATTATATATCTATTATATAGATGTACTATGTACAAAATTAAATAGGTTGTTAAACAACTATCCAGTATACATTTACCAATCCAATCGAACAAAAGGCTGTTTAATGTCATTTAGGCCTATTGGAAGCTAAATGGAAGAAATCCATTTACTTTTTGTGTAGCAAAAGAAAAGTCATATTTTTGGCAACATAAATTGGCTCAATTCCACACTTCTAATGGGGGAAAAACATGACTCATGATTTGGAATAGGCCTGTGCCTTATCCGAGGAGTCGAGATAATGAGGGTGTGCCTTCTCTCGCGTCTGTATAAAAAGACCCACTGACGTCTCCACTCACAAGCTTCTTTTCTAAACATAAACATTTAAGTGGAGAAATCAAACAAGTCGCAGCAATGAGTCTCAATGGCAAAGACAAGGCTATTGTGACGGCCTTCTGGACCAAGGTCTTCCCAAAGCTGGATGACATCGGAAACGAAGCTCTTTCCAGGTAAATATAAATCATTTCTCATTATCATTAGCCTACATTTACTTTTGTTTGAATTATTATGGAATAAACCAATGAAATGACATATCGATGAAGTGTGAATCATGTGTAAGTCTAATATTAACACATGTCCACTGTCCTGCATAGAATGCTCGTCGTCTACCCCCAGACCAAAGCCTACTTCTCCCACTGGCCTACCACGGCCCCCGGTTCCGCTCCAGTGAGGAAGCATGGCAGCACCATCTTGGCTATGATCGGCGAAACTATTGCCCATTTGGATGACCTAAGTGGTTTCTTGTCACACCTCAGCGAGCTGCATGCTTTCAAGCTGCGTGTGGACCCTTCCAACTTCAAGGTACAAAAAGAGGAAAAGTGGAATCATTAAGTATATGGTTAATGATCTATTAATGTTACCTTTTCACATTGCCTTAAACTCTCACTCATTAGTCTGCATTTTCTGTTCTCTTTTAGATCTTTGCCCATTCTATCATTGTCGTCTTTGCAATGTACTTCCCTGTGGACTTCACTCCTGATGTCCATGTGTCTGTTGACAAGTATTTCAATAACCTGGCTCTTGCCCTGTCCGAGAAGTACCGCTAACTCACTGGAGATCCGCTGTCAAGTTGTCTTTTCAAAAGTGACACACAGACAATAAACTGGATTGAAACTATCTAACTTGTTACTCGTCATTTCCCAGGTTTTCATGAGACTGTTACATGGTGTCTTGAATTGTGATTAGTATAGTGAAACAGTAGGCCTATGCTTAATTCGTTTCACTAAAATTATCAAATAAAATTGTTATTAATAATACAATTAATAAATAAAAAATAATAACGAAAAAGCGGATTTATCTAACTGGAGTTGACCAACTCTGAGAACCAGTCATTGATGTTCTTGATCTTCAGTCATGAGGTTAGGTAAGGTGGGAGTTTATGCAGTCACGCCTTGTAGGGGAGGAAGGGGTTGGTCGTCACACGGGTTGGTTGTCACACTCATCATATTTCGGCCACTAGGTGGCGCTGTCGCGAAATGTTGGTACTGAAATGTTCATGATAGGCTAGGTGCACGATCTCACTACTTCCTGAAAGGCAACTGGTATGAACATATCCTGTCTCACTCTATTGGTTTAATTGATTAATCAGCTGTGCGGTAAACCGTTGGAACACACAGTGCACAGCTGATTAATCAATTAAACCAATAGAGTGAGACAGGATATGTTCATACCAGTTGCCTTTCAGGAAGTAGTGAGATCGTGCACCTAGCCTATTGAGATCAGGATTCAGCTACATCGTCTTCTCTGGATATAAGACACTTCAACTTGAGGTGAGAGGACGTTTTGTGTTTTTCATGTCAAATTGTAAATATTCAGCACTTCATTATTTTTCTTCTATGCTTTTACACAATGGGTTTATAACAAAACAATTATTACCATTAAAAAGTATAAAGGGAAAGCTATAGATTAGATTGTTTCTAGCTAGCTATCTAGTTGTTCAATGGTTGTTAGCCCTGTTGCTAGCAAGAAATTCCAGTTGGGGTTGGTCGTCACATTCTATTTGGGGTTGCTTGTCACATGTGTTATAGGCCTAAAGATTTTTTAAAAAATGTTTTATTGTTGGTGTTATGTTAAGATGTGTTAATATGTGTTAAGTTGATGTTATTTAAAAATTTGATGTTATTTAAAAATTAAATTAAAATTAATGTTAAGTGATGTATTTCACTGAAATTAAACTTTTAAATTCAGTTCTGAAAATGTTCATCTTTAAAAATAAATAAATAAATAAAAATAACATAGGGACAACCAACCCCATAGTATGTGACAACCAACCCCACAATGGGGATGGTTGTCACAAGTGCACAACACGTATTTGACTTTTTTGATTGATTGATTGAAAACTTTATTAGAAGATTTGCAGAAGTAGGTACATGACAGTACATATTACATACAAGGTCAACTAACAGGATAAAAACCCAAGAAAGCCACTGGCTTATTTCAATTGGGGTCCTTGACGGTCCACATCGGTCTTGACGGTCCACATCTTCTGAACAGAATCATTCTTAAGGAGAGTAAGGGCACTCCATTACTACCTGACACTTCAGACTTCCTTTACACGGGAAATGGAATCTATAAAGGATACAGTTTGTGAGGGATTCAAATAACAGTAAAAAGTGTGACGACCAACCCCGTCCTCCCCTACACAAACAGGGAGGAATGAAGAGAGCTACGGGACTTTAACGTGGTCCAGCAAACGTTTTGATAAAGTATGCAATGATTAATATTAACACTATCACCTTGATAAAGCGAAGGTCATATCCAAAGGATTAAGAGTAGTGGCTGCTGCATTTCAAATGGTAAATGGACTGACTTATATATCCTTAGCGCTACAATGGCCTCTCATTCACCCATTTACACACCAATGCCCGCACGGTACCATGGAAGGCGCCGACCCGCACATTGGGAGCAAGTTGGGGTTCAGTATCTTTCCCAAGGACACCTCGCCACGTGGCCAGCCGGGGTTCGAACTCCCATCTGCCAACCTTGCGACCATTAGACGCCGGCTCTATCTCCTGCGCCACAGCCGCCCCATTTCGGTAGATTACATGACATCACCATAATCAAGCCCTAGCATGGTATGGCAAGGTTGATGCACATGCAGTCCGCTGTCTGCTGTTCAGGGAAAAGCCACATCTATTCCTATAAAAGACGCTCAAACACGCTCAATGGGGGCACCACTTAAAGTAGACATATGCATACTGTAAATAGCCAGATACATTTTTCCAGCTTTAAGCCCCAAACTCAGCCCAACAAAAGCAGGACATCGAATGCAGACTGTAGCTCAAAAAGAGCCTGCCTATCGTGGCGGCAATAGCATTCTGGTCCATGGTCCTCTGTGGCTCAGTTGGTAACATGGCGTTAACTTAGCTTATATAGGTTATGGGTTCGATTCTCACTAATATATACTGACCAATGTATGCAGTCACGGCAATGTAAGTCGCTTTGGATAAAAGCGTCAGCTAAAAATTACACAATATTTAATAAATAATGAATATTCATATATCGCCAATATTGTTGATGTAAATAGGCTGATTAAATGTAACACATAATTTAAGTGAAGCAGCCGAAACTCTGACCAGGTCTAAAGCCCCCAAAATAAAAAAGAGAGCATTTTCCGTAACGGTCACATGAAAACCTGGAAAATGACGAGTAACAAGTTAGATAGTTTCAATTAAGTTTATTGTCTGTGTGTCAGTTTCGAAAAGACAACATGACTCGGATCTCGCTTGACAGCGGATCTCCAGTGAGTTAGCGGTAGCTCTCGGACAGGGCAAGAGCCAGGTTATTGAAATACTTGTCAACAGACACTTGGACATCAGGAGTGAAGTCCACAGGGAAGTACATTGCAAAGACGACAATGATAGAATGGGCAAAGATCTAAAAGAGAACAGAAAATGCAGACCAATGAGTGAGAGTTTAAGGCAATGTGAAAAGGTAACATCGATCATTAACCACTTAATGATTCCACTTTTCTTATTTTCTTACCTTGAAGTTGGAAGGGTCCACACGCAGCTTGAAAGCATGCAGCTCGCTGAGTTTTGCCAAGAAACCAGCCAGGTCATCCAAATGGTCCATAGTTTCGCCGATCGTCGCCATGATGGTGTTGCCATGCTTCCTCACCGGAGCGGAACCGGGCTTTCTGGTAGGCCAGTGGGCGAAGTAGGCTTTGGTCTGGGGGTAGACGACGAGCATTCTATGCAGGACAGTGGACATGTGTTAATAATAGATACACAAATTATTCACACTTGATCGACATATATTTTTACTAGTCTTTCCATAAAAATTCAAACAAAACATAACATGAATTAATTCATTGTATTTACCTGGAAAGAGCTTCGTTTCCGATGTCAGACATAACTGGGAAGACCTTGTTCCAGAATGCCCTCACAACAGCTTTATCTTCGCCATTGAGACTCATTTCTGCGCCTTGTTTGATTGATCCACCTAAATTAGGATGTTTAGAAAAGAATGTTGTGAGCAGAGACGTGTCACGGTCTTTTTAAAACGCGAGAGTAAGTAAACACACCCTCATTATCTCGACTCCTCCCCGAATAGGACATGAAAAAAGGATGAAAAAAAAACACGAGTCATGATTTGGAATATTATTCCAAATCATGACTCGTGTTTTTTTTTCATTAGAATTGAGGAATTGAGCTAATTTATGTTATGCCAAAAACATTTTACGCTTATGATATTTAATAGGTTATATAAAAACCGTATCAATTGGTCAATTACTAGAGTTGATAGGCTACTTATGATAACAGTTATTACTTATGTTGATAATAATAGTATTAATAATAGTATGAATAGGTTAATATGTCATCACTTATTGGAAGATTTAGTTCTGTAATCCACAAGTTTACAGCACAAAAACAACGCCTGAATGACCAAGCATATCTTGAAAGGTGGATACATTTGGCATCATTCCGATCGAAGGCACGCTGATGACCTCAAGACAATCATCCAATCATTTTTAGTTTTCTCTCCATGGGCGGAGAGACTGAACATCAATAAATTGGACATCCCAGGACACAGTTAGCACAGGGATCCGTTGGAACATTAGTACATAGTACAAAGTACCAGAGGGAATTAAAAAACGACGTCAAAATGGTCGACTGGACAGATGCTGAGAAGAAAGCCATCGTTGCACTGTGGGGAAAGATCGACGCAAATGAAATCGGACCCCTGGCTCTGTCCCGGTAATGAGTTGATGTATTTATTAGTTGATATATTGCCCATTGACTCTTGTGCAGTTGGAAACAAGTGAGCCAATACAATGTATGAATCCAAACCTGTTGTTTCTTTTTAGACTTCTGATCGTGTGTCCCTGGACTCAGAGGCACTTCAGCACGCTTGGTAACCTGTCTACATCCTCTGCTATCATGGGCAACGCCCAGGTGGCCGCTCACGGCAAGCTCATCATGAACGGACTGGACAGAGCCGTGAAGAACCTGGATACCATCAAGGATATCTACAAACCACTGAGTGTGATGCACTCCGAGAAACTGCACGTGGATCCCGACAACTTCAGGGTGAGTACCATGAATAGGCTATTCATTTCTGAAATACTATTAGTCGTTTTGGTTCATTAGGCAATCTGTTTGGTTGTTTGAATGTAGTGCGCAAGCAAACGATTCCTAAGTTGACTGTTTTAGTAGGCCTATCGCGTCCTCTAAAATGTCAGTTTAAATTCAAATAGGCTATGTTTCCTCCTTTGACTCAAACATTTGTCTTCCTTTTACTTCATAGCTTATGGCCGACTCTATCACCGTGTGCGTGGCTGCCAAATTAGGTAAAGCAGCCTTCACACCTGACATCCAGGAGGCCTGGCAGAAGTTCCTGCTGGTCGTCGTCGCCGCTCTCGGCAGACAATACCACTAGAGCAGCACTCAGCATCAGTATGGAGAGAGATGACACTTCAACAGTCTGTGCGGCTGGAAATGGTGTCAAAGCTGTATTGAAAAAAATAAACATTGATTCAAAATCATGTATATTTCTGTGGAAAATCCCCTTTTTAATAATAATATTATTATTATGATTATTATTATTTTAGCCTATACTTCTCATTCAGACGGCAACATCACACGGTGATGATGACACACATGTGCCTTTGTGCCTCATCAAAGTCCCCTGCACACCCGGCGAAGACCGCGTTTCTCGATCTCACTCAGGGGCCGAGTAACTAACTAACCCATTTGATATCCACATTTCATTTATTTAATTGTTTTAATCGAACAGCTGGTGGAAAGTAGTTTATGTCGGCTGCATGAGAGCAATGGCAGGAGTAGGTAGTTTGGGGTACTTTTTTTTAAAGTGCAATTCGCCTGCCTGAAAATCTATCGATTTGTCTTGACGTTTGCCTAGCAGATATTATATTTTTTGGTATTTGTGAATTTACTCTGCACAAATCATTAAGCTACATTCCAATGTAATAACATCGATACTTTTTTACTGCATGGAATCGTGTAACTGAATAAAGCAGTAAAAACAAATGCAGTTTATATATTTGCCAATGTTACTGTATGTTACATAATGTTAACTATGTTCTCTCTCTGTTAACTCTACTCAGTCTGTGTTTTATCATCAAATTCTGACGGTTCCAGAACCAATTTCATACAGCCTAGCCGATAATATATATATATATTTTTTTTTAAAGTACATATTTTTTAAAATAGATTATTATTATTTTATATATAGCCTTTTATATATAGCTACAGATTTATATATAGATTATAGGCTACATGAGAGCAGTTACATGAGTAGGGTACTTTTTATCTTTGCTGAAGTGCAATTGGCTTGCCTGATCGATTTTTCATCTAGCATATGTTAGCTATATTTATATGTTTATATTATATATATTATAATTATTATATATCTATTATATACATTTCTGTACAAAATTAAATTGGTTTTTAAACAACTATCCAGTATACATTTACCAATCCAATCGAACAAAAGGCTGTTTAATGTCATTTAGGCCTATTGGAAGCTAAATGGAAGAAATCCATTTACTTTTTGTGTAGCAAAAGAAAAGTCATATTTTTGGCAACATAAATTGGCTCAATTCCACACTTCTAATGGGGGAAAAACATGACTCATGATTTGGAATAGGCCTGTGCCTTATCCGAGGAGTCGAGATAATGAGGGTGTGCCTTCTCTCGCGTCTGTATAAAAAGACCCACTGACGTCTCCACTCACAAGCTTCTTTTCTAAACATAAACATTTAAGTGGAGAAATCAAACAAGTCGCAGCAATGAGTCTCAATGGCAAAGACAAGGCTGTTGTGACGGCCTTCTGGACCAAGGTCTTCCCAAAGCTGGATGACATCGGACACGAAGCTCTTTCCAGGTAAATATAAATCATTTCTCATTATCATTAGCCTACATTTACTTTTGTTTGAATTATTATGGAATAAACCAATTAAATGACATATCGATGAAGTGTGAATCATGTGTAAGTCTAATATTAACACATTTCCACTGTCTTGCATATAGAATGCTCGTCGTCTACCCCCAGACCAAAGCCTACTTCGCCCACTGGCCTACCACGGCCCCCGGTTCCGCTCCGGTGAGGAAGCATGGCAGCACCATCTTGGCTATGATTGGCGAAACTATGGACCATTTGGATGACCTGGCTGGTTTCTTGGCACACCTCAGCGAGCTGCATGCTTTCAAGCTGCGTGTGGACCCTTCCAACTTCAAGGTACAAAAAGAGGAAAAGTGGAGTCATTAAGTGGTTAATGATCTATATGTTACCTTTTCACATTGCCTTAAACTCTCACTCATTAGTCTGCATTTTCTGTTCTCTTTTAGATCTTTGCCCATTCTATCATTGTCGTCTTTGCAATGTACTTCCCTGTGGACTTCACTCCTGATGTCCATGTGTCTGTTGACAAGTATTTCAATAACCTGGCTCTTGCCCTGTCCGAGAAGTACCGCTAACTCACTGGAGATCCGCTGTCAAGTTGTCTTTTCAAAAGTGACACACAGACAATAAACTGGATTGAAACTATCTAACTTGTTACTCGTCATATTTCTGTGCGGCTGGAAATTGTGTCAAAGCTATATTGAAAAAAATAAACATTGATTCAAAATCATGTATGTTTCTGTGGAAAATCCTGTTTTTATATATACCTTATTATTATTATTATTATTATTATTATTTTAGCCTATACTTCTCATTCAGACCGCAACATCACACGGTGATGACACACATGTGCTTTTGTGCCTCATCACGGCTCAAAGGTGTCTCTCTTGGTTCAATCAGTCATTCTTCACACAAGTTCCTGCTTGTCGTCGTCGCCGCTCTCGGCAGACAGTAGAGCAGCACTCAGCATCAGTATGGAGAGAGAGGACACTTCAACAGTCTGTGCGGCTGGAAATAGTGTCAAATAAACATTGACTTAAAAGCATGCATATTTCTGCTCTATTTTCTATTTAAATAATGTATACCATTTATGATTATGTATGATGTATTACATACCGTGTATTAATATTGTTATTATAGGCTAATTAAAATTAATTTACCATATATAGCTTAATTTAAGGATAACTGCCCTAAGGGCCAACCTGGTCTCACACGGCAGACGTCAGGATTCGACGTCTGTCCATCGCATCCAAACGTCGAATTCCGACGTATCCAAACGTCGAATTCCGACGTGACATTGGGGTAGCTCGTTGTGAAAGCGCAGGGGTGCGCCTGTTATGTGCGCCTGTCGGGCTGCACTCAGTGGCGCACAATTTTGAGAATTTAACACTTAATTCCCTGCATTCTGGTCAATTTGTATGCACCATTTTGTGCTTTTTATTACCATTTCTGTCTCCACTACCCATTGTATACTTTAATTAGGCTACTAACATTACAATCCCTGTTTAAAAGTCCCAGTGCTACCAATCACAACACAACAGAGTGGCACCATACAAATGTAATATTAAACTCCCATATTTATTCTTTAAACAAACAAATCTGGGGGAGTGGTCGGAGTTAACGAGATATTGTTCCAATCCATTACCTGGCCATTACCTGCCTGTGAAAAGTATGAAAAGTTTGCATTGCCTAGCGTGTTGGCCCGTGAGAAATTGAGAGCATATAAATCACTAGATGCCTACAACTACGCAATCTGTGGTCATGTACAGTACATCAAATACCATGACATAGCATTGAAATCAGATAGCTATAGATTTTAGAGATACTGTAACGTCCCGACTTGGACAGTGGTGTAATAATAAGAGATAGGTTCTCTTACAATCGGTGCGTTTAATTGCAAACTTCCACATACAAAACCGCCAGTTCACCGGAGCTCTCCTTTCCTCTACGGTCACAACAACAACACAACACCCGCCCTCCCCCGTGACCTCCACCAATCACAGGAATGCATTGGCACACAACACAGCGCACAGTAACAGTGCTAACATTGAATTTCTGAGCATTAATTGCAACATTAATGAACATATTATTACACGGTTGCTACAATACTTTACCTGATATAAAATGGGCGGCACATGCACAAGCATTTTTTTTTATCTTGTCCTCAGTTGACGCCGCCGGTTGCTCTGAAATGGTCTGATCCTGATGGAATTCGGTAGAACTTGAGTCCGATAGTCGTGGAATATCGATTCTGACAACCGAACACGCAACAAGCAGACATTTATTTATGCTAGTAGCCGTTGTAAGCTATTTTAAGCGTACCTCTGGATCAAGAATGTTGTTTTTGTCCACGCTTCCGTTGCCTAAACGCACGCGACTGTAAAAGGGGCGGGGGCATCATTCACCGGGGTTCTTCTCTGGTGAAGATCAAGTGAGAAAGATTGCTTTACCTTCATCAGATCCACTTGCCTTTGGCTTACCTGTATATTTTGGTCTATACCAGGACTTGAGAAACGAGATGCCCAACATTGGATTTGACAAACTCTGGCCCATTTTGCGCAACAAGTGGAAGAGTTTGAAGCAGCGGAGACAGGGTTGCCAGATGGGCTGGTTTTTTGTGGATTTAGCTGTTTTTAGACTGGTTAGGCTCGAAATTGTCAATCCCATCTGGCAACCCTGAGCGGAGAGTCTACAGATAGTATGTTTACAGATATCGCACTGCTGTAGATGCACTCCACACGTTCTTAAAATAAATAAAGCTTTATTGTACTTAAAACAATATTTCGTATGTGTTTTTTGAGAGTTCTTTACATCAAATGATATGTGTGGTGGCCTGGGAAAACCCGTCGGATGTCGCTGGCGTTCGTTTGTGGCAAAGAGCAAAAATAGATGGAAATGTCCTATTTCGGCGATTTTGATATGATGTGGTATTCTAGTACTTTGAACTCCATACTACTAGGGTTGCCAGATGGGATTGACAATTTCGAGCCTAACCAGTCTAAAAACAGCTAAATCCACAAAAAACCAGCCCATCTGGCAACCCTGTCCCCGCTGCTTCAAACTCTTCCACTTGTTGCGCAAAATGGGCCAGAGTTTGTCAAATCCAATGTTGGGAATCTCGTTTCTCAAGTCCTGGTATAGACCAAAATATACAGGTAAGCCAAAGGCAAGTGGATCTGATGAAGGTAAAGCAATCTTTCTCACTTGATCTTCACCAGAGAAGAACCCCGGTGAATGATGCCCCCGCCCCTTTTACAGTCGCGTGTGTTTAGGCAACGGAAGCGTGGACAAAAACAACATTCTTGATCCAGAGGTACGCTTAAAATAGCTTACAACGGCTACTAGCATAAATAAATGTCTGCTTGTTGCGTGTTCGGTTGTCAGAATCGATATTCCACGACTATCGGACTCAAGTTCTACCGAATTCCATCAGGATCAGACCATTTCAGAGCAACCGGCGGCGTCAACTGGACTGAGGACAAGATAAAAAAAAATGCTTGTGCATGTGCCGCCCATTTTATATCAGGTAAAGTATTGTAGCAACCGTGTAATAATATGTTCATTAATGTTGCAATTAATGCTCAGAAATTCAATGTTAGCACTGTTACTGTGCGCTGTGTTGTGTGCCAATGCATTCCTGTGATTGGTGGAGGTCACGGGGGAGGGCGGGTGTTGTGTTGTTGTTGTGACCGTAGAGGAAAGGAGAGCTCCGGTGAACTGGCGGTTTTGTATGTGGAAGTTTGCAATTAAACGCACGGATTGTAAGACAACCTATCTCTTATTATTTCACCACTGTCCAAGTCGGGACGTTACAGTATCTCTAAAATCTATAGCTATCTGATTTCAATGCTATGTCATGGTATTTGATGTACTGTACATGACCACAGATTGCGTAGTTGTAGGCATCTAGTGATTTATATGCTCTCAATTTCTCACGGGCCTACACGCTAGGCAATGCAAACTTTTCATACTTTTCACAGGCAGGTAATGGCCAGGTAATGGATTGGAACAATATCTCGTTAACTCCGACCACTCCCCCAGATTTGTTTGTTTAAAGAATAAATATGGGAGTTTAATATTACATTTGTATGGTGCCACTCTGTTGTGTTGTGATTGGTAGCACTGGGACTTTTAAACAGGGATTGTAATGTTAGTAGCCTAATTAAAGTATACAATGGGTAGTGGAGACAGAAATGGTAATAAAAAGCACAAAATGGTGCATACAAATTGACCAGAATGCAGGGAATTAAGTGTTAAATTCTCAAAATTGTGCGCCACTGAGTGCAGCCCGACAGGCGCACATAACAGGCGCACCCCTGCGCTTTCACAACGAGCTACCCCAATGTCACGTCGGAATTCGACGTTTGGATGCGATGGTCAGACGTCGAATCCTGACGTCTGCCGTGTGAGACCAGGTTGGTCCTTGAGCTGTCTACGCCTACGGGCTGGGGAGTCACACTACTCCCAGGCCTGAACTCAGTATCTCGGGGCTTTGAAGCCATGCTAGCTCGCTGCTTTTCAGGCCTGCCTGTTGCCAAAGCTAATGAAAACTTTGTCTCACAGAGTTTTTGTAGTTCTCAAATACCATTTATCAGACGCTTTTAATCTAAACTAAAGTGATTTATATTTAGAGATTACAGTGACATCCTCCCTGCAGTCATTTCGGGTGCCTTACTCAAGGGTACACTAGTGGAGGTGTGATTTGAACTCATGGCCTTCCGATCACCAGTCAAACGCACTATCCGGTAGACCACCACTACTACTATATTATTATTATTATTATTATTATTATTATTATTATTATTATTATTTATTTATTTTTCATTATTATCTTTTATTTGTTAATTTTGTATTATTATTTGTATTTGATTTGATTAGTTTCATTAAACAAATTAAGCATAGGCCTACTGTTTTCAGTCCTTCAAGTTCAATATACTACATAATCACAATTCAAGACACCATGTAACAGTCTCATGAAAACCTGGGAAATGACGAGTAACAAGTTAGATAGTTTCAATCCAGTTTATTGTCTGTGTGTCACTTTTGAAAAGACAACTTGACAGCGGATCTCCAGTGAGTTAGCGGTACTTCTCGGACAGAGCAAGAGCCAGGTTCTGGAAATACTTGTCAACAGACACATGGACATCAGGAGTGAAGTCCACAGGGAAGTACATTGCAAGGACGACAATGATAGAATGGGCAAAGATCTAAAAGAGAACAGAAAATGCAGACTAATGAGTGAGAGTTTAAGGCAATGTGAAAAGGTGACATATAGATCATTAACCACTTAATGATTTCACTTTTCCTCTTTTCTTGTACCTTGAAGTTGGAAGGGTCCACACGCAGCTTGAAAGCATGCAGCTCGCTGAGGTGTGCCAAGAAACCAGCCAGGTCATCCAAATGGTCCATAGTTTCGCCGATCATAGCCAAGATGGTGCTGCCATGCTTCCTCACCGGAGCGGAACCGGGGGCCGTGGTAGGCCAGTGGGCGAAGTAGGCTTTGGTCTGGGGGTAGACGACGAGCATTCTATGCAGGACAGTGGACATGTGTTAATATTAGACTTAAAACTTATTCACACTTCATCGACGTGTAATTTCACTGGTTTATTCCATAATCATTCAAACAAAGGTTTACATGAATTAAATCATTATATTTACCTGGAAAGAGCTTCGTTTCCGATGTCAGACATAACTGGGAAGATCTTGTTCCAGAATGCCCTCACAACAGCTTTGTCATGACCAGTGAGACTCATTTCTGCGCCTTGTTTGATTTATCTACTTAAATTAGAAGGTTTAGAAAAGAAGCTTGTGAGCAGAGACGTGTCAGTGGGCCTTTTTTATAGAGACGCGAGAGAAGGCACACCCTCATTATCTCGACTCCTCCTCGGATAAGGCACAGGCCTATTCCAAATCATGACTCATGTGTTGTTGTTTTTCATTTGAATTGAGGAATTGAGCAAATTTATGTTATTTAAATTTAAGCCATGTTATGGCTACTCAACAAGCTTACAACACAACCCTAACCAAACTAAATGGATTTCCTCCACAGCGCTAAGCTCCGAATCAATGAAAATGAAATGTAGACCTGTTGTTCGATTGGATTGGGAAATATATATCAGATATTTGTTTAACAACCAATTTAAAAAAATAAAAAAATAAAAAAATAATTAAATATATATAATATGTATATATATATATATATATAATATATGCTAGATAGACCAACTGCACTTCAGCTAAAATAAAAGTAGGCCTACCCGTAACTATCTACTCATGCCATTGCTCTCATATAACCTACATAGGCCTAAACGACTTTCCACCTGCTGACAGTTCGATTAAAAAAAAGAAGAAATGAAATGTGGAACTATCAAATGGGTGGGAACGTCTGAAATTGAAGATAAAACGCAGACTGAGTCACTCTGGCTAATACAATAACATTGGCAAATATCTAAACTGTATTTGTTTTTACTGCTTTATTCAGTCTTTATACACGATTTTATACAGTAAACATTTTGAATTTAGCCTAATGATAGAGGTGCACATTTATTTTAAATGAAAAACCACAAGGAACCAAAATGTAGGCTATTTTTACTGTCGTACTGTAGCATCGAGTACATCTTACTTTTAGAAATATATTTGATCAAATTACTTTGGTCAAAAAAAAAAAAAAAAAATCTGAATAGCTATGTAGGCTATTTGTTTCTATAGGCTAACTCAGCACTTATATCTTCCTTCTTAATTCATTTGAATTTGACAACGCCTGAATGACCAAGCATATCTTGAAAGGGATACATTTGGCATCATTCCGATCTGTGGCACCTCGCCCCCTCTAGACATTCATCCAATCATTGTAGTTTTCTCTTCTGGGCGGAGAAACTGAACATCAATAAATTGGACATCCCAGGACACAATTAGTTCAGGGATCCATTGGAACATTATTACAGAGTACAAAGTACCAGAGGAAATAAAAAAAACAACGTCAAAATGGTCGACTGGACAGATTTTGAGAAGAAAGCCATCGTAGAACTTTGGGGAAAGATCAAAGTAGATGAAATCGGACCCCAGGCTCTGGCCAGGTAATGAGTTGATGTATTTATTAGTTGATATATTGCCCAAAACTCTTGTGCAGTTGGAAACAAGTGAGCCAATACAATGTATGAATCCAAACCTGTTGTTTCTTTTTAGACTTCTGATCGTGTGTCCCTGGACTCAGAGGCACTTCAGCACGCTTGGTAACCTGTCTACATCCTCTGCTATCATGGGCAACGCTCAGGTGGCCGCTCACGGCAAGCTCATCATGAACGGACTGGACAGAGCCGTGAAGAACC
The DNA here is from genome assembly GCF_963989245.1 of Nansenia antarctica. Classification (NCBI taxonomy): domain Eukaryota; kingdom Metazoa; phylum Chordata; class Actinopteri; order Argentiniformes; family Microstomatidae; genus Nansenia; species Nansenia antarctica. Next base: position 27,296,656 of record NC_137674.1, on the reverse strand, counting down.
TGGATACCATCAAGGATGTCTACAAACCACTGAGTGTGATGCACTCCGAGAAACTGCACGTGGATCCCGACAACTTCAGGGTGAGTACCATGAATAGCCTATTCATTTCTGAAATACTATTGGAGTCGTGTTGGTTCATTAGGCAATATGATTGCTTGTTTGGTGTAGTAAGCAGACTAATTGATTCCTATGTTGACTGTTTTGGTAAGCCTATAGATCGCATCCTCTAAAATGTCAGTTTAAATTCAAATAGGGATTTTCCTCAGACCAAACAATTTTCTTCCTTTTACTTCATAGCTTATGGCCGACTCCATCACCGTGTGCGTGGCTGCCAAATTCGGTAAAGCAGCCTTCACACCTGAAATCCAGGAGGCTTGGCAGAAGTTCCTGGTGGTCGTCGTCGCCGCTCTCGGCAGACAGTACCACTAGAGCAGCACTCAGCATCAGTATGGAGAGAGATGACACTTCAACAGTCTGTGCGGCTGGAAATTGTGACAATATTGAAAAAAATAAACATTGATTTAAAATCATGTATGTTTCTGTGGAAAATGCTTTTTTATTACGTTTTCATTTTTGTTATTATTATTATTATTATTATTATTATTATTATTATTATTATTATTATTATTATTTTAGCCATAGGTTACCTCTCATTCAGACGGCAACATCACACGAAAAGATACAGCTTTTCGAACTGCATGTAATGCTACATATTATACAACAGTTAGTTCCGACCAAGTAATTTGATTGGACAAGAGGCATTCCACGAGTGCTGATATACATAACAGCACTGGGACTTTTAACTACATGTATCACTCCGAAATGACCGTTAATACAAAGTAGCTAGCCTGCAGATGTTTGTGTTCAGGTTACTAGGCAACAGTCCAGTTGCGGAACTAATTTTTGTTGACGGAGCCAAAATAAATGATTAAATAAACAAACAAATCATAATCTGTTGTCACGTATTACTGTTAACTAATACATTGCGCTGTAGAACTGTTGTATAAAAGCAATATCACACGAGAGGGAGTGCTGTTATACTGAATATCAGCACGGCTGTGATTCGGTTAGGTACGAGGCCGCAGGCCGAGTAGCCTATACCGAAGACACTCCCTCTCGTGTGATATTGCGTTTATACAACAGTTCTACAGCGCAATGTATTAGCTCCCTCTCGTGTGATATTGCTTAATTGAAATGTGCCTTTGTGCCTCATCACGGCTCAAAGGTGTCTCTCTTGGTTTAATCAGTCATTCTACACAGAAGTTCTTGCTGGTCGTCGTCGCCGCTCTCGGCAGACAGTACCACTAGAGCAGCACTCAGCATCAGTATGGAGAGAGAGGACACTTCAACAGTCTGTGCGGCTGGAAATTTAGTCGTCAAATAAACATTGACTTAAAAGCATGCATATTTCTGCTCTACTTTTTTATTGAAAGAATAGGCCTATATACCATTATTATTTATGATTATGTAGGATGTATTAGCCTATACTGTGTATTGCTTAATTAAAAGTAATTTACCATTTAGCTGACGCTTTTAATCAAAAGCGATTTACAATTAGAGATTACAGGGACATCATCCCTGCATTAATTTAGGGATAACTGCCTTACTCAAGGGCACACTAGTGTTCCCAGGTAGGATTTGAACTCATGGCCTTCCGCTCACCAGTCAAACGCACTATCCAGTAGACCACCACTAGGCGTACCCCTATTACTACATTATTATAATAAAATATGTTATTTTTCATTATTCTTTTTTATTTGTTAATGTTATTATTATTATTATTTATTTATTTACATTTGATTAGATTCGTGAAACGAATTAAGCATAGGCCTATACTGTTCAGTCCATCAATATAGTCTACTACATAATCACAATTCAAGACACCATGTAACAGTCTCATGAAAACCTGGGAAATGACGAGTAACAAGTTAGATAGTTTCAATCCAGTTTATTGTCTGTGTGTCACTTTTGAAAAGACAACTTGACAGCGGATCTCCAGTGAGTTAGCGGTACTTCTCGGACAGGGCAAGAGCCAGGTTCTGGAAATACTTGTCAACAGACACATGGACATCAGGAGTGAAGTCCACAGGGAAGTACATTGCAAGGACGACAATGATAGAATGGGCAAAGATCTAAAAGAGAACAGAAAATGCAGACTAATGAGTGAGAGTTTAAGGCAATGTGAAAAGGTGACATCGATCATTAACCACTTAATGACTCCACTTTTCCTCTTTTCTTGTACCTTGAAGTTGGAAGGGTCCACACGCAGCTTGAAAGCATGCAGCTCGCTGAGGTGTGCCAAGAAACCAGGCAGGTCATCCAAATGGTCCATAGTTTCGCCAATCATAGCCAAGATGGTGCTGCCATGCTTCCTCACCGGAGCGGAACCGGGCTTTCTGGTAGGCCAGTGTGCGAAGTAGGCTTTGGTCTGGGGGTAGACGACGAGCATTCTATACAGGACAGTGGAAATGTGTTAATATTAGACTTACACATGATTCACACTTCCATAATAATTCAAACAAAGGTTTACATGAATTAAATCATTAGGCTATATTTACCTGGAAAGAGCTTCGTTTCCGATGTCAGACATAACTGGGAAGATCTTGTTCCAGAATGCCTTCACAACAGCTTTGTCTTGACCAGTGAGACTCATTCTTGCGCCTTGTTTGATTTATCCACCTAAATTAGAATGAAAAAGAAAATAATCTTGTGAGCAGAGACGTGTCATGGTCTTTTTTATAGAGACGCGAGAGAAGTAAACACACCCTCATTATCTCGACTCCTCCTCGGATAAGGCATATCCCACACCTCTGATAAGGCATATCCCACATTATCAGTCATGTTTTTTTTTCATTAGAATTGAGCAAATGTATCTTATGGAAAAAACATATGTCACTTTAAGCTTATGATATCTAATAGGTTACATAAAAAGCTGTATCATGGCATCTCATTCAAATAACAATTACTGATACCTAGAGTTATTACTTATGTTGATTTAATAATAGCATGAATAAGTTAATATGATGTGTCATCACTTATTGGAAGGTTTAGTTCTGTAATCCACAAGCTTACAACACAACCCTAACCTAACTAAATGGATTTCCGCCACAGCGCTAAGCTTCGAATCAATGAAAATGAAATGTAGACCTGTTGTTCGATTGGATTGGTAAATATATATCAGATATTTGTTTAACAACCAATTTAATTTTGTGCAGAGTAAATCCATAAATATAAATATAATAATATAATATAAGCTAGATAGGCCAACTGCTAAAATAAAAAGTAGCCAAGCCATTGCTCTCATAGCCTAAACGACTTTCCACCAGTTGACAGTTCGATTTTTAAAAAAAATAAATGAAATGAAATGTGGAACTATCAAATGGGTGGGAACGTCTGAAATTGAAGATAAAACTCAGACTGAGTCACTCTGTGTAGGCTAATACATTAACATTGACAAATATCTCAACTGTAGTAGGCTATTTGTTTTTACTGCTTCATTCAGTCTTTATACACGATTTTATGCATTTAAAAAAGTATTGTTTTATTACATTGGAATGTAGCCTAATGATAGAGGTGCATATTTCTGTTCATGAAAACCACAAGGAACCAAAATGTATTTGTAATGTAGTACTGTAGCTTCCTGTACATCTTACTTTTGGAAATATATTTGATAGTATTACATAAAAATAAAAAAAAAGCCATGTCAGCACTTCTTATCTTCCTTCTTAATTCATTTGAATTTGACAACGCCTGAATGACCAAGCATATCTTGAAAGGTGGGATACATTTGGCATCATTCCGATCTGTGACATGCTGATGACCTAGCCCCCTCAAGACAATCATCCAATCATTGTAGTGTTCTCTCCTGGGCGGAGAGACTGAACGTCAATAAATTGGACATCCCAGGACACAATTATCTCAGAGTACAAAGTACCAGAGGAAATTAAAAAAACAACGTCAAAATGGTCGACTGGACAGATTTTGAGAGGAAAGCCATCGTAGACCTGTGGGGAAAGATTGACGCAAATGAAATCGGACCCCAGGCTCTGGCCAGGTAATGAGTTGATGTATTTATTAGTTGATATATTGCCCAATTACTCTTGTGCAGTTGGAAACGTGCATTAAGTAAGCCAATACAATGTATGAATCCAAACCTGTTGTTTCTTTTTAGACTTCTGATCGTGTGTCCCTGGACTCAGAGGCACTTCAGCACGCTTGGTAACCTGTCTACATCCTCTGCTATCATGGGAAACGCCCAGGTGGCCGCTCACGGCAAGCTCATCATGAACGGACTGGACAGAGCCGTGAAGAAGCTCGATGACATCAAGAATGTCTACAAACCACTGAGTGTGATGCACTCCGAGAAACTGCACGTGGATCCCGACAACTTCAGGGTGAGTTCCATGAATAGCCTATTCATTTCTGAAATACCACTAGCCTTTTGGAGTCGTTTTGGTTCATTAGGCAATCTGTTTGCTGTTTGGTGTAGTAAGCAGACTAATTGATTCCTATGTTGACTGTTTTAGTAGGCATTTACATTTACATTGACATTTTTGGCATTTAGCAGACGCCTTATTCCAAAGCGACTTACAAACAATACATTTGAATACTAAGCATGTGAATCAGCAGTCCACCATTCGTTGCAGGAAGAGTACTCTAGCTCGGGCCCGGGGCCACTGATAGAAGGAAAAACCTTCTCCCTATTATCGCCTTCTCCTATTTTTTTATTTTTTTATTTTTTTATATTACTGGAGAAACTGAGAAACAGTAAAAGGGGGGCAATAGAAGTTCTTAGGGACACAGTAGAGGGGAAAGCGGGTGTCTTTAGGAGACGTAGTGGTGAGGGTCAGAAGATGTCTCAGGAGGAGCAGTTAAGATGTAACCTGAAGAGATGGGTCTTCAGTCTACGACGGAAGATGGGTAGTGACTCTGCCCTTCTGACAGCCGTGGGGAGCTCATTCCACCAGCGGGGAGCCAGTGTTGTGAAGAGACGTGATCGGGCAGCCCGACTGCTGTGTAGAGGAGGTGGGGCCAGTCGGCCAGCCGAGGTGGAGGAGCGGAGTGAGCGGGCAGGGGTTTGGGGGGTTACCATTTCCTTCAGGTAGGCAGGGGCTGTCCCTTTAGCTGCCTGGTATGCAAGCAGGGTCTTGAATCTGATGCGAGCTGCTATCGGGAGCCAGTGCAGGGTGCGAAGGAGAGGGGTGACATGCGAGTATTTGGGGAGGTTGAATACCAGCCGGGCAGCAGCATTCTGGATGAGCTGCAGAGGTCTAATGGCTGAAGCGGGGAGCCCATCCAGGAGTACATTGCAGTAATCCAGGCGGGAGATGACCAGTGCCTGGGTCAAGAGTTGCGCTGCCTCGGCCTAGGCCTATAGATCGCATCCTCTAAAATCTCAGTTTAAATTCAAATATGTTTCCTCTGACCAAACATTTGTCTTCCTTTTACTTCATAGCTTATGGCCGACTCCATCACCGTGTGCGTGGCTGCCAAATTCGGTAAAGAAGCCTTCACACCTGACATCCAGGAGGCCTGGCAGAAGTTCCTGGTGGTCGTCGTCGCCGCTCTCGGCAGACAGTACCACTAGAGCAGCACTCAGCATCAGTATGGAGAGAGATGACACTTCAACAGTCTGTGCGGCTGGAAATTGTGTCAATATTGAAAAAAATAAACATTGATTTAAAATCATGTATGTTTCTGTGGAAAATGCTCCTTTTTTATTACGTTGTCATTTTTGTTATTATTATTATTATTATTATTATTATTATTATTATTATTTTAGCCATAGGTTACCTCTCATTCAGACGGCAACATCACAGCTTTTCGAACTGCATGTAATGCTACATATTCAACCTGGTCTCACACGGCAGCCGTCAGGATTCGACGTCTGTCGTTCGTCTCCAAACGTCGAATTCCGACGAGAAAACGAGCTCTGAAAGCGCAGGGGTGCGCCTGATATGTGCGCCTGTCGGGCTGCACGCCACATTTTGAGATACAAGCGCTTCAACGTTCATTCATTTGGAACTGCGAGAATGAGTAACATTAGCCCGATTGCACTTGCATTAATAAAGCGTTAATATATTTATTCTTTAAACAAACAAATCTGGGGGAGTGGTCGGAGTTAACGAGATATTGTTCCAATCCATTACCTGGCCATTCAAGTTTGCATTGCCTAGCGTGTAGGCCCGTGAGAAATTGAGAGCATATAAATCACTAGATGCCTACAACTACGCAATCTGTGGTCATGTACAGTACATCAAATACCATGACATAGATTCTAAATAAGAACAATATTCCATTTGCTTACAGATTCCGGGGTGGCGTTATTTGCCGATGTCCGTGTGAGTCGTCCGCGAATACATGCGTCTTCCTCTTTGCTGGATTTGTCTGCTTGACTGCATCACGTTGTTTAATTATAAATAAGAACAATATTCCATTTGTTCATTTGCTTTAATGAAATGACAATAATTAAACAAGTCCTGAGCAGGGCGAACGCAGGTGTAAACATTAGAACAGTCTATCTATTTCCTCTTCCGGTGCGTGCACCTAAACATAATATGACCGTAGTGCAATATTCCCTAGATTCAGACTTTTATGTCTTGAAATCAGAAGTCCTCCCAAGCCAAAGACAAGATAGGTTGTCTTACAATCCGTGCGTTTAATTGCAAACTAATTGCTCTCCTTTCCTCAACGCAACACCCGCCCCCCCCCCCCCGTGACCTCCACCAATCACAGGAATGCATTTGCACACAACACAGCTCACAGTAACAGTGCTAACATTGAATTTCTGAGCATTAATTGCAACATTAATGAACATATTATTACACGGTTGCTACAATACTTTACCTGATATAAAATGGACGGCACATGCACAAGCATTTTTTTAAAATCTTGTCCTCAGTCCAGTTGACGCCGCCTGTTGCTCTGAAATGGTCTGATCCTGATGGAATTCGGTAGAACTTGAGTCCGATAGTCGTGGAATATCGATTCTGACAACCGAACACGCAACAATCAGACATTTATTTATGCTAGTAGCCGTTGTAAGCTATTTTAAGCGTACCTAACTCTATGGAGGGTGGATCGTGCCACATTTAAATGCAATACACACATCGGAATGCAATACACACATCGGAATGCAATACACGTGTAACACTAAATACAATGCAAAAATACGGCATATTTGTGCCAAAATAAAATCAATGTGTATTACATTTGAGCGCAGCGTATTACATTTGGTCATGAGTGTATTCCATTGAGCATGTGTATTACATTTGGTCACGAGTGTATTCCATTGAGCATGTGTATTACATTTGAGCGCAGCGTATTACATTTGGTCATGAGTGTATTCCATTCGAGTGTCGGTGGAAGAGTTTGAAGCAGCGGAGACAGGGTTGCCAGATGGGCTGTTTTTTGTGGATTTAGCTGTTTTTAGACTGGTTAGGCTCGAAATTGTCAATCCCATCTGGCAACCCTGAGCGGAGAGTCTACAGATAGTATGTTTACAGATATCGCACTGCTGGAGATGCACTCTACATGTTCTTAAAAGAAATAAAGCTTTATTGTACTTAAAACAATATTTCGTATGTGTTTTTTGAGAGTTCTTTACATCAAATTATATACATCATGTCAGCTGTGTGCCAATCAATCAGGGGGGTGGCACCTGGGGTGGCCAATCAGATTTCAGGGGTGGCACGTGCTACCCCAGGCCACCCCCTGGACACGCCCCTGGCTGCACTTGCATTAATTAGTTAGGCCACATCATTAGTTAGGCCACATCATTTTGAGATACAACCAACGGAGAACAGATTTTAATAGGCCACATTTTGAGATACAACCAACGGAGAACAGATTTTAATAGGCCACATTTTGAGATACAACCAACGGAGAACAGATTTTAATAACAACAGCAGAAACAATTGTCATCTTCACTGTTTTATTCGCTGTCAATAGGCCTATCAAACTAGGCTATTTTACAACCCGACGGCAGTGCGCTTCAACGTTCATTCATTTGGAACTGCGAGAATGAGTAACGTTAGCCCGATTGCACTTGCATTAATTATAGGCTACATTTTGAGACCGGTCGGATCTATTCATACAACAAGGGACATAGCACTTTCCCGTTTTCCCCATATTGTCAGGGTATTTGAGCCTCGGAAAAGCGCTATATAAATATTATTTATTTATCAAAGTGGGTGTGGCTTAGACAGTTAGGGGGAGTGGCTTGTATCAAAGTGGGTGTGGCCTGTCGGTGGGGCCGAGCCGAGTCGGAAAATATCTGAACCGTGTCTGTGGCACCTACGGTTGTGACGCTAAAGTCCTTTAACCTTTAATGTCACACTAGACTAGGCCCAAAAGCCTGAATTAAAGTGCTGGGGTACGTTTGGGCCCAGGGAACGGGCTGCGAAAGAGTCACACTCACCAAACTTGACACACTCCTTCCCCTTCATGGGACATTGTACCATGTCAACTTTCACCCTCCTAGGCCATTCACTAGAGGCCTTCATAGGTCTGTGCCCTTTGACTGAAAGGTGCTCCTGCTGGGGTACGTTTGGGCCCAGGGAACGGGCTGCGAAAGAGTCACACTCACCAAACTCTACACACTCCTTCCCCTTCATGGGACATTGTACCATGTCAACTTTCACCCTCCTAGGCCATTCCCTAGAGGCCCTGCACGCGACGAAGTGGAAAACTGTAGGGAGCTCTAGTGCTTGATTGGAAGTGCCGTTTGTAAAAAGACATCTTCTCACACGTACAGGCACACAACAAGTACAACATGTTGCATTTTCATGCCATTATGCAACTTGCTTCCTAGCATAGCAGGTCCCTGCTAATATATAGCAGTCGCGTGCAGGGCCACTAGGGAATGGCCTAGGAGGGTGAAAGTTGACATGGTACAATGTCCCATGAAGGGGAAGGAGTGTGTAAAGTTTGGTGAGTGTGACTCTTTCGCAGCCCCTTCCCTGGGCCCAAACGTACCCTTTTCTCCACAGACACACACAGTGGCCATATAAAGTCATGGAGGTATTTCAAAGTCCAAATGGACCTGCTATGCTAGGAAGCAAGTTGCCTAATGGCATGAAAATGCAACATGTTGTACTCGTTGTGTGCCTGTACGTGTGAGAAGATGTCTCATTCCAAACGGCACTTCACATCAAGCACTAGAACCTCCCTACAGTTGTCCTCCGCGTCGCGTGGAGGGCCTCTAGGGAATGGCCTAGGAGGGTGAAAGTTGAAATTGTACAATGTCCCATGAAGGGGAAGGAGTGTGTCAAGTTTGGTGAGTGTGACTCTTTCGCAGCCCGTTCCCTGGGCCCAAACGTACCCCAGCACTTTAATTCAGGCTTTTGGGCCTAGTCTAGTGTGACATTAAAGGTTAAAGGACTTTAGCGTCGCAACCGTAGGTGCCACAGACACGGTTCAGATATTTTCCGACTCGGCTCGGCCCCACCGACAGGCCACACCGACTTTGATACAAGCCACTCCCCCTAACTGTCTAAGCCACACCCACTTTGATAAATAAATTATATTTATATGGCGCTTTTCCGAGGCTCAAATACCCTGACAATATGGGGAAAACGGGAAAGTGCTGTGTCCCTTGTTCTATGAATAGATCCGACCGGTCTCAAAATGTAGCCTATAATTAATGCAAGTGCAATCGGGCTAACGTTACTCATTCTCGCAGTTCCAAATGAATGAACGTTGAAGCGCACTGCCGTCGGGTTGTAAAATAGCCTAGTTTGATAGGCCTATTGACAGCGAATAAAACAGTGAAGATGACAATTGTTTCTGCTGTTGTTATTAAAATCTGTTCTCCGTTGGTTGTATCTCAAAATGTGGCCTATTAAAATCTGTTCTCCGTTGGTTGTATCTCAAAATGTGGCCTATTAAAATCTGTTCTCCGTTGGTTGTATCTCAAAATGATGTGGCCTAACTAATGATGTGGCCTAACTAATTAATGCAAGTGCAGCCAGGGGCGTGTCCAGGGGGTGGCCTGGGGTAGCACGTGCCACCCCTGAAATCTGATTGGCCACCCCAGGTGCCACCCCCCTGATTGATTGGCACACAGCTGACATGATGTATATAATTTGATGTAAAGAACTCTCAAAAAACACATACGAAATATTGTTTTAAGTACAATAAAGCTTTATTTCTTTTAAGAACGTGTAGAGTGCATCTCCAGCAGTGCGATATCTGTAAACATACTATCTGTAGACTCTCCGCTCAGGGTTGCCAGATGGGATTGACAATTTCGAGCCTAACCAGTCTAAAAACAGCTAAATCCACAAAAAACAGCCCATCTGGCAACCCTGTCTCCGCTGCTTCAAACTCTTCCACCGACACTTGAATGGAATACACTCATGACCAAATGTAATACGCTGCGCTCAAATGTAATACACATGCTCAATGGAATACACTCGTGACCAAATGTAATACACATGCTCAATGGAATACACTCATGACCAAATGTAATACGCTGCGCTCAAATGTATTACACATTGATTTTATTTTGGCACAAATATGCCGTATTTTTGCATTGTATTTAGTGTTACACGTGTATTGCATTCCGATGTGTGTATTGCATTCCGATGTGTGTATTGCATTTAAATGTGGCACGATCCACCCTCCATAGAGTTAGGTACGCTTAAAATAGCTTACAACGGCTACTAGCATAAATAAATGTCTGATTGTTGCGTGTTCGGTTGTCAGAATCAACTGGACTGAGGACAAGATAAAAAAAAAATGCTTGTGCATGTGCCGCCCATTTTATATCAGGTAAAGTATTGTAGCAACCATGTAATAATATGTTAATTAATGTTGCAATTAATGGTCCGAAATTCAATGTTAGCACTGTTACTGTGAGCTGTGTTGTGTGCAAATGCATTCCTGTGATTGGTGGAGGTCACGGGGGGGGGGGGGGGGGGGGGGGTTGCGTTGAGGAAAGGAGAGCAATTAGTTTGCAATTAAACGCACGGATTGTAAGACAACCTATCTTGTCTTTGGCTTGGGAGGACTTCTGATTTCAAGACATAAAAGTCTGAATCTAGGGAATATTGCACTACGGTCATATTATGTTTAGGTGCACGCACCGGAAGAGGAAATAGATAGACTGTTCTAATGTTTACACCTGCCTTCACCCTGCTCAGGACTTGTTTAATTATTGTCATTTCATTAAAGCAAATGAACAAATGGAATATTGTTCTTATTTATAATTAAACAACGTGATGCAGTCAAGCAGACAAATCCAGCAAAGAGGAAGACGCATGTATTCGCGGACGACTCACACGGACATCGGCAAATAACGCCACCCCGGAATCTGTAAGCAAATGGAATATTGTTCTTATTTAGAATCTATGTCATGGTATTTGATGTACTGTACATGACCACAGATTGCGTAGTTGTAGGCATCTAGTGATTTATATGCTCTCAATTTCTCACGGGCCTACACGCTAGGCAATGCAAACTTGAATGGCCAGGTAATGGATTGGAACAATATCTCGTTAACTCCGACCACTCCCCCAGATTTGTTTGTTTAAAGAATAAATATATTAACGCTTTATTAATGCAAGTGCAATTGGGCTAATGTTACTCATTCTCGCAGTTCCAAATGAATGAACGTTGAAGCGCTTGTATCTCAAAATGTGGCGTGCAGCCCGACAGGCGCACATATCAGGCGCACCCCTGCGCTTTCAGAGCTCGTTTTCTCGTCGGAATTCGACGTTTGGAGACGAACGACAGACGTCGAATCCTGACGGCTGCCGTGTGAGACCAGGTTGACATATTATACAACAGTTAGTTCCGACCAAGTCATTTGATTGGACAAGAGGCATTCCACGAGTGCTGATATACATAACAGCACTGGGACTTTTAACTATATGTATCACTCCGAAATGACCGTTAATACGAAGTAGCTAGCCTGCAGATGTTTGTGTTCAGGTTACTAGGCAACAGTCCAGTTGCGGAACTAATTTTTGTTGACGGAGCCAAAATAAATGATTAAATAAACAAACAAATCATAATCTGTTGTCACTTATTACTGTTAACTAATACATTGCGCTGTAGAACTGTTGTATAAAAGCAATATCACACGAGAGGGAGTGCTGTTATACTGAATATCAGCACGGCTGTGAGTAGTATACCGAAGACACTCCCTCTCGTGTGATATTGCGTTTATACACCAGTTCTACAGCGCAATGTATTAGCTCCCTCTCGTGTGATATTGCTTAATTGAAATGTGCCTTTGTGCCTCATCACGGCTCAAAGGTGTCTCTCTTGGTTTAATCAGTCATTCTACACAGAAGTTCCTGCTGGTCGTCGTCGCCGCTCTCGGCAGACAGTACCACTAGAGCAGCACTCAGCATCAGTATGGAGAGAGAGGACACTTCAACAGTCTGTGCGGCTGGAAATTGAGTCGTCAAATAAACATTGACTTAAAAGCATGCATATTTCTGCTCTACTTTTTTATTGAAAGAATAGGCCTATATACCATTATTATTTATGATTATGTAGGATGTATTAGCTTATATACTGTGTATTATAGGCTTAATTAAAAGTAATTTACCATTTAGCTGACGCTTTTAATCAAAAGCGATTTACAATTAGAGATTACAGGGACATCATCCCTGCATTAATTTAGGGATAACTGCCTTACTCAAGGGCACACTAGTGGTGTTCCCAGGTAGGATTTGAACTCATGGCCTTCCGCTCACCAGTCAAACGCACTATCCAGTAGACCACCATAGGCCTACCCCTATTACTACATTATTATTATAAAATCTGTTATTTTTCATTATTCTTTTTTATTTGTTAATGTTATTATTATTATTATTATTATTATTATTATTTACATTTGATTAGATTCGTGAAACGAATTAAGCATAGGCCTACTGTTCAGTCCATCAATATAGCCTACTACATAATCACAATTCAAGACACCATGTAAAAGTCTCATGAAAACCTGGGAAATGACGAGTAACAAGTTAGATAGTTTCAATCCAGTTTATTGTCTGTGTGTCACTTTTGAAAAGACAACTTGACAGTGGATCTCCAGTGAGTTAGCGGTACTTCTCGGACAGGGCAAGAGCCAGGTTCTGGAAATACTTGTCAACAGACACATGGACATCAGGAGTGAAGTCCACAGGGAAGTACATTGCAAGGACGACAATGATAGAATGGGCAAAGATCTAAAAGAGAACAGAAAATGCAGACTAATGAGTGAGAGTTTAAGGCAATGTGAAAAGGTGACATCGATCATTAACCACTTAATGACTCCACTTTTCCTCTTTTCTTGTACCTTGAAGTTGGAAGGGTCCACACGCAGCTTGAAAGCATGCAGCTCGCTGAGGTGTGCCAAGAAACCAGGCAGGTCATCCAAATGGTCCATAGTTTCGCCAATCATAGCCAAGATGGTGCTGCCATGCTTCCTCACCGGAGCGGAACCGGGCTTTCTGGTAGGCCAGTGGGCGAAGTAGGCTTTGGTCTGGGGGTAGACGACGAGCATTCTATACAGGACAGTGGAAATGTGTTAATATTAGACTTACACATGATTCACACTTCCATAATAATTCAAACAAAGGTTTACATGAATTAAATCATTAGGCTATATTTACCTGGAAAGAGCTTCGTTTCCGATGTCAGACATAACTGGGAAGATCTTGTTCCAGAATGCCCTCACAACAGCTTTGTCTTGACCAGTGAGACTCATTCTTGCGCCTTGTTTGATTTATCCACCTAAATTAGAATGAAAAAGAAAATAATCTTGTGAGCAGAGACGTGTCATGGTCTTTTTTATAGAGACGCGAGAGAAGTAAACACACCCTCATTATCTCGACTCCTCCTCGGATAAGGCATATCCCACACCTCTGATAAGGCATATCCCACATTATCAGTCATGGTTTTTTTTTCATTAGAATTGAGCAAATGTATCTTATGGAAAAAACATATGTCACTTTAAGCTTATGATATCTAATAGGTTACATAAAAAGCTGTATCATGGCATCTCATTCAAATAACAATTACTGATACCTAGAGTTATTACTTATGTTGATTTAATAATAGCATGAATAAGTTAATATGATGTGTCATCACTTATTGGAAGGTTTAGTTCTGTAATCCACAAGCTAAGCCACAGCGCTAAGCTTCGAATCAATGAAAATGAAATGTAGACCTGTTGTTCGATTGGATTGGTAAATATATATCAGATATTTGTTTAACAACCAATTTAATTTTGTGCAGAGTAAATCCATAAATATAAATATAATAATATAATATAAGCTAGATAGGCCAACTGCTAAAATAAAAAGTAGCCAAGCCATTGCTCTCATAGCCTAAACGACTTTCCAGTTGACAGTTCGATTAAAAAAAAAAAAGAAATGAAATGAAATGTGGAACTATCAAATGGGTGGGAACGTCTGAAATTGAAGATAAAACTCAGACTGAGTCACTCTGTAGGCTAATACATTAACATTGACAAATATCTAAACTGTAGGCTATTTGTTTTTACTGCTTCATTCAGTCTTTATACACGATTTTATGCATTTAAAAAAGTATTGTTTTATTACATTGGAATGTAGCCTAATGATAGAGGTGCATATTTCTGTTAATGAAAACCACAAGGAACCAACATGTCTTTTTACTGTAGTACTGTAGCTTCCTGTACATCTTACTTTTGGAAATATATTTGATAGTATTACATAAAAAAAAAAAAAAAAGCCATGTCAGCACTTCTTATCTTCCTTCTTAATTCATTTGAATTTGACAACGCCTGAATGACCAAGCATATCTTGAAAGGTGGGATACATTTGGCATCATTCCGATCTGTGATATGCTGATGACCTCGCCCCCTCAAGACAATCATCCAATCATTGTAGTGTTCTCTCCTGGGCGGAGAGACTGAACGTCAATAAATTGGACATCCCAGGACACAATTATCTCAGAGTACAAAGTACCAGAGGAAATTAAAAAAACAACGTCAAAATGGTCGACTGGACAGATGCTGAGAAGGGAGCCATCGTAGCCCTGTGGGCAAAGATCGACGCAAATGAAATCGGACCCCAGGCTCTGGCCAGGTAATGAGTTGATGTATTTATTAGTTGATATATTGCCCATTGACTCTTTGCGCAGTTGGAAACGTGCATTAAGTAAGCCAATACAATGTATGAATCCAAACCTGTTGTTTCTTTTTAGACTTCTGATCGTGTGTCCCTGGACTCAGAGGCACTTCAGCACGCTTGGTAACCTGTCTACATCCTCTGCTATCATGGGCAACGCCCAGGTGGCCGCTCACGGCAAGCTCATCATGAACGGACTGGACAGAGCCGTGAAGAACCTGGATACCATCAAGGATGTCTACAAACCACTGAGTGTGATGCACTCCGAGAAACTGCACGTGGATCCCGACAACTTCAGGGTGAGTACCATGAATAGGCTATTCATTTCTGAAATAGAGTCGTTTTGGTTCATTAGGCAATCTGATTGCTTGGTGTAGTAAGCAGACTAATTGATTCCTATGTTGACTGTTTTAGTAAGCCTATAGATCGCATCCTCTAAAATGTCCGTTTAAATTCAAATAGGGGTTTTCCTCAGACCAAACAATTTTCTTCCTTTAACTTCATAGCTTATGGCTGACTCCATCACCGTGTGCGTGGCTGCCAAATTCGGCAGAGAAGTCTTCACACCTGATATTCAGGAGGCTTGGCAGAAGTTCCTGGTGGTCGTCGTCGCCGCTCTCGGCAGACAGTACCACTAGAGCAGCACTCAGCATCAGTATGGAGAGAGATGACACTTCAACAGTCTGTGCGGCTGGAAATTGTGTCAAAGCTGTATTGAAAAAAATAAACATTCAAAATCATGTATGTTTCTGTGGAAAATCCCCTTTTTTATAGCCTAGGGGAGGAAGGGGTTGATCGTCACACGGGTTGGTTGTCACACTCATCATATTTCGGCCACTAGGTGGCGCTGTCGCGAAATGTTGGTACTGAAATGTTCACAATTGAGATCAGGATTCAGCTACATCTTCTTCTCTGGATATAAGACACTTTAACTTGAGGTGAGAGGACGTTTTGTGTTTTTCATGTCAAATTGTAAATATTCAGCACTTCATTATTTTTCTTCTATGCTTTTACACAATGGGTTTATAACAAAACAATTATTACCATTAAAAAGTATAAAGGGAAAGCTATAGATTAGATTGTTTCTCGCTAGCTAGCTAGTTGTTCAATGGTTGTTAGCCCTGTTGCTAGCAAGAAATTCCAGTAGGGGTTGGTCGTCACATTCTATTTGGGGTTGCTTGTCACATGTGTTATAGGCCTAAAGATTTTAAAAAAATGTTTTATTGTTGGTGTTATGTTAAGATGTGTTAATATGTGTTAAGTTGATGTTAAGTGATGTATTTCACTTCTGAAAATGTTCATCTTTAAAAAAAAAAATCCATTAAAATAACATAGGACAACCGACCCCATAGTGTGTGACAACCAACCCCACAATGGGGATGGTTGTCACAAGTGCACAACACGTATTTGACGGTCCACATCTTCTGAACAGAATAATCTTAAGGAGAGTAAGGGCACTCCATTACTACCTGACACTTCAGACTTCCTTTACACGGGAAATGGAATCTATAAAGGATACAGTTTGTGAGGGATTCAAATAACAGTAAAAAATGTGACGACCAACCCCGTCCTCCCCTATATACATTTTTACCATATTATCATTATTGTTATTATTATTATTATTATTATTTTAGCCTATACTTCTCATTCAGACGGCAACATCACACGGTGATGACACACAATATGCCTTTGTGCCTCATCACGGCTCAAAGGTGTCTCTCTTGGTTTAATCAGTCATTCTTCACACAAGTTCCTGCTTGTCGTCGTCGCCGCTCTCGGCAGACAGTACCATAGAGCAGCACTCAGCATCAGTATGGAGAGAGAGGACACTTCAACAGTTTGTGCGGCTGGAAATCCATAAACATTGACTTAAAATAAACAAATGAACATTAACTTAAAAGCATGCATGTTTCTGCTCTATTTTTTTTTGAAAGAATGTATACCATTATTATTCATGATTATGATTATATGTAGGCTACAGTGTTTCCTCCAGGAATTTTTCCAATGGTGGCGGGTGGCCGTGGCCGCGCGCGCAGCGCGCGCGATTTTTTTGCGTGCACGCGCATGAAACGCGCACGCGCGCTCAAAACAAGGTTTTTTTTCTTTTTTTTTTTTTTTCTAATCACAGCCAAAACTAGAGGATGGCCAAAAAATAAAAAAAATGAATATACAGAATATAAACTTGTGACTGACAGTCACATATACACACAAAGATCATCAGCTATAATATAATACGAAGTAGGCCTACATGAGCACAAAAGCGGCTAACGTTACTGATTAACTGTTTACTGTAGTGCAGAGAGATGGTAGTCGTAGGCGGCGTATCAAATGACAAAGCTAAACGTTTAATGAAGGACATGAACGATTGTCAACAACACACTCAAGCAGTAAATAGAACAGTCTAAACAACTTGGGTACTACGGACGGAACAATAGTCTCAACCTATAGTTCCGTGCGTGAATTATGTCAACCCACCACATTACAGAAGTAAAATCACAGTCAGATGGAGCATTCGGTAAACAGCTGAGTATCAGCTGAGTTAAAGAAAACAAACTCTTACCTTTGATGAGACCCACATGAGCCCTGTTTTCCCGTACTTCTCCCGTGTGTCTCTTATTGTCCAAATGTTCCCTGAATTTTAGCTGCATGTTTTTCCAGCATGTAATTCCGTTGTCAATAAAAAAATCGTCTCCCCTTCTTTTCCCCTTGACAATACTGTGTCGTTGCTAAAGTGACGGCACATAAGAATCGTTTTTTGACTTGCTAATGTCTGCTAACGTAGCACTTGAAACTGGCGCCGTTCTCTGGACTGCAGCTGCTCCCGCGTTAGCATTAGCATCCATCTTTTCTTCTCCCTTCTCACCGTCACGAGCTCAAATGACACTTGTCGGCCGATCTAACTCTTAACACTCACTTACAGGACTTCTGACACCATGTCGTGTTATTCTATTAAACATACACGTGAGTCCTTCTGTATTTCAATGTAAGTGTCTTTATTTTAACTCGCTCTGTAAGCTCTACAATACCGGTCTCTTGTTGTCTCGTCGTAACCTGCCCACCTGACCTGGGGGGTATTCCATCAACGTCGCTAAAGGAAAATCCTGGCTTATTTTTGATAACTCTCGCGAGGCCTATCAGAATATGCCTGGATATTTGTAAGAACTCTCGCGAGATTTATCAGACTAAACCTGGATTTTCCCTTTAGCGATGTTGATGAAATACCCCCCGGATGTCACTACGGTGGCCTGTACACAATAACAATAATACCACAGTTCACATTTAGACCAATCAGGAGCCCTTGTGTCACGTCGTCAACTGAATGTCATTAATCTGATTTTGGATCAGCGGTTAGAGAGAGATGGGCGTGGATTTAGGTGCACTTTTAGTCAACATCCATTATAGCGCTGATCTAGGATCAGATATATTTTAATCAGCTAAAATGTTCAGATTTTATTTTATTTATTTTTTTAGAACTTTTTTTTTTTTTTTTGTTGTGGACTGAATCAATTCGTGGCGGAGGAAATTCCATCGTGGCGACCCGCCACCAATAAATGCATGTAGAGGAAACACTGGGCTATTTAATATTAGCTATTCTTAGACGACAACATCACACGGGAAGATAGCGCCTTCAGAACTGCATTTGTCTCCTTATTGTCGGAACTAGTACCCAACAGGGCCGGTTCTAGATTTTTGTTTTTGTTTTTATGTTGCATGACTCGCTGTGTAAAGAAGCTGTCACGTGTATTTGTTTATGAGGATGAGGATCCCCGTCAGCTGTGCAACCTCGTCCTGTGGTCTATATGATTTCATAAAAATAATTATTATACAAAAATGTATGATGGCCAATGATATATATATATAGCCTTCTGTGCATGAAAACAACTGGTTTAGGTCATAATTATATTTAGGCTGTTTTGTACAAAGATGGACGGTCAGTGCACCACTGAACTGAACATCCTGCTCCGGAGAGCGAATCACCTGTCAGCTCTTTAGCGGGGCGGAGAGCGCTGGCATACGTTGCTTGTCAAAGTGGCGGTTAGCTGAGCACTTGTGGCTACGACCCAGAAACAAACTGACAACATGGTTGTCTGGACAGATAGCGAGTGTAGCACCATCGCTGATGTTTGGGGCAAAGTCAACGTCAACGAGGTTGGACCACAAGCCCTGGCGAGGTAGGCCACATGTGGTCTTCATGAAGCTCCGGTCTGGGAGACGGAACGACAGCACATAACACGGTCACTTTCTCCTTGACAGAATACTCACATATTCATCCTATATGTTCATATAGAGTTCTGATTGTGTACCCCTGGACTCGGCAATATTTCGACTCCTTCGGTGATTTGTCCGACGCAGATGCAATCCTGGCCAACGCCAGAGTAGCTGCCCATGGAAGGGTGATCTGCGGGGCTCTGGACCAGGCTGTGAGACACATGGAGGACATTAAGGGCCCCCTCGCCGAGCTGAGCCTGCTGCATTCCGAGAAACACAACGTCGACATTAGCAACTTCAAGGTAGGCCGTCCGTCCTCTGCAATAAAAGCTATGATTTTAGATTAGATTACATTCAACTTTATTGTCATTGCAGAGTCACAAGTACTACTATACAACGAAATGCAGTTAATCATCTAACCAAAAGTGCAAATAGTGAAGTGATATAATGATATATAGTGAAGTGAGAATGTGATATAAACATGACAATGATAGTGATAGGTGGCTACATTTCTGCCGAAGGCCTAGTGCTAAGATTATTTCAAATGTTTAATCGACCAAATATAATGGGGAAACGAGTTTGTGTCCTGAATATTGAATAAACAACATGTTTTGATTCACAGCTGTTATTCGACTGCCTCATTATTGTCTTCGCTGTGAAGTTCGGAGACGCGTTCTCGCCTCAAGTCCAGGCGACCTGGCAGAAGTTCCTGGCTGCTGTTGTGGAAGCTCTCACCAGTCCGGACTAAGACAAATACACATACACAAGGTGTTGTAGTTTTTAGTATGATTAATTAAAAGAGTTAAAGCCAAATCTGAGGACGCAGTTCTACGTCAATCTCTGATTTCACTTCCAACATCTTTTTGTCTCTTTGTATACTTCTGTAGTGCAGGGAGTTTTTATGGTCGGATTCCTTCTTCTAGCATTATGACTGTCAATGCGATGACGGATGGATAGATGATTCACATAGACAAATGTTTTAAGTCGCTTTCGATAAAGGCGTCTGCTAAATGTCTTAAATGTAAATGGGTAGCTCAACAGAATAATGTCAATATCTTTTCTAGCCTATACACATGCCCATGCCCGTGCATGTACGCACAATTAAATAATAACATGTATGGAAGCCTAATATTTATTTTTAGGATTACTGTATACATTTGGGCTAGGTATCAAACGCATTTAGGGATTGGCTATAAGAACGTAAGCCCAAATTTGCTTGAGCAAAATAATGGTGAGCAGAACAAAACCGACTTAACTCAGAATAGCCTACTCTCACTGTTTGAAAACACAGTGATATATAGCTTTAGGAAACAGTCTACAAATGTATTGCATATCATGCAAACACTATACTAAACTCACATTGGATTATTTCTCATCCGGTCTATTAGAAATATTACAGTTAAAATGGTCGTAGATTTAATTCCCTTTTACAGCGCAGGATCTTTTTGATTGGGAAGACGCCCATGGTCGTTCAAGGACAGCAAGAGGACGTCACGAAAGGACAGAACGTGTCACGTTATATGGCTCCGAATTAAAATGGGTGGAAACGGTCTGCATGTCCTGATAAACAAATGCTTAACATCATTTTGAACGTAGATAACGACCGACCAAATAACATTGATCGAGTAATGAAGTCTATCAAATAAACTACAGCAATTTCTTTCAATTTCTTTGCTACGTTTTCTTACATTGGCTTGGTTCTATAATTCAATGGAAGGTTGTTTTCCCATTACATTCATGCAAACACTAGGCTTCTAAACTCCCATTGTATTATTTCTCTTCCGATCTATTAGAAATATTACAGTTAAAATGGTCGAATTTGTTAACAAATCGGAGCCACAAATGTTATTCTCCCTTTTACAGGATAATCTCCAAGAATCGCCTCCTCGGAGATGCATAATGTAGGCCTATGTCTTCAGGCCATATGAATACATAATAAATACATATACAATAAGATGGTGTTTTCTCTAAATAAATTAAATTCCTTAATATGCTTTTATTTATTGTGACATCTTTGATCAGGAAAATTATACAAACTCGAAACCCAGTCGCTCTGGGGGCTGGTTTCTGCAGAAATACGGTCTTGTTATCTGGCTGTACTAATTAATGTATTAATACAAATGTTGTTATCTGGCTGTACCAGCGTTTGACCACCTGTTTGGACGAAGATACGTAAAAAACGCAAACAATACAAAAGAGTACAAAACAACATCATGCACACAATGTTGTATTTAATGTCGTGTATTGTGTAGTGTATTTAATGTAGTGTATTTTGTAGTGTATTTAATGTAGTGTATTGTGTAGTCTGTCTTGTCTCAGAAAACAACTGAAGAGCTCCCCACCACTGTACTGAAAACAAATTCCAGCAACCTCGGTTGTGGCAATAAAAGGATATTTAATCCTCATTCGTATACTGCTCTCTGCTGGGCGAAGGACAGAACACACCCTTATCCTCACAGGAAATAACTGAAGTTTGTCACGAGGAAAGCAGTCTCTGTAACAGGTATCTATAAAATAAATAAATAATGTATACAGTAAACACGGTTTACCTCTCCAGTTAGTGTTTTGATTACTCTACTATAAGTGTAATGAATTCAGAGTGTTGAGTGTTGTTATTTTTTAACCATTTCTAAATTGCTATGATTAGATTAGATTAGATTAGATTCAACTCAACTTTATTGTCATTGCAGAGTACAAATACCAGACAATGAAATGCAGTTTAGCATCTAACCAGAAGTGCAAATCCAGATATAAAGGATGATAGTGATAGTGATAGGTACAGTATGACAAGCACAGTAGTTAGAGGGGAGGATAGTAGTAAGCTATGATCAGTTAAGGTATCTATGTACAGGATGGTCTATACAGATGTATAAATAGAGGATATATCAAAAAGAGGTATGTGCACTGTGCAAAAAATATGGTATGTGCAAAAGTAGTATTTGTAAACAGCAGTTTACACACAGTGACTGGGTGGGGTGGGGGATATTGAGAATCAGTGTACCCCATGTTGAGGGGGGGGGGGGGGGGTACACTGATTCTCAATATCCCCCACCCAGTCACTGTGGACAACCAACCATTAAATATAGTAGTAGTTGAAGTGTGTAGTAGCAGTAGAAGTGTGTAGTAGTAGTAGTAGTAGTAGTAGTAGTAGTAGTAGTAGTAGTAGTAGTAGTAGTAGTAGTAGTAGTAGTGGTAGTAGTAGCAGCAGTATAGTAGTAGTAGCAGTATAGTAGTAGTAATAGTAATAGTAGTAGTAGTAATAGTAATAATAATAATAGTAGTAGTAGTAGTAGTAGAAGTATATTAGTAGTAGTAGTAGTAGTAGTAGTAGTAGTAGTAGTAGTAGTAGTAGTAGTAGTAGCAGTATAGTAGTAGTAGTAGTAGTAGTAGTAGTAGTAGTAGTTATAGTAGTAGTAGTAGTAGTAGTAGTAGTATAGTAGTAGTAGTAGTAGCAGTATAGTAGTAGTAGTAGTAGTAGCAGTATAGTAGTAGTATAGTAGTAGTAGTATAGTAGTAGTAGTAGTAGTAGTAGTAGTAGTAGAAGTAGTAGTAGTAGTAGTAGTAGTAGTAGTAGTAGTAGTAGTAGTAGTAGTAGTAGTACTACTATACTATTGATGATGTTTCCAGTTATGGACAATGACATAATTCACTAAGTATGATTGTATTGTGTATATTGAGCCCTTTAAGACTGTGTTGCAGTTGTGATGCATTAGGCGGTGTGGTTAACGTACGTCAGCATTTGGTGGTATGGCTAGCGTACATTAAACCAACGACTCCATTCTAACTGAAGGAGATGATGAGAACCAGCTGGACGGAAGCAGCACGAACAGCCCAACATCGTGTCAGGTGGAGGAGTGTCATGGATGTCCTCTGCCTCCGCATGGAGAGGAGGGCCTAAGTAAGTAAGTAAGTACGTAAGTCTTTTCTGACCAAACCAACCTAACCGGTGGCGCTGGGTGCGGCAGTAACTGTTGGCTCACTGTCTAATCTGTCTGGCATCCAGCCAGATCAAACCGGTTTGGCATGATGGTATTTCCTTGTAAAATGTGACACACTGGGTGTCACTGTGTGTGTGTGTGTGTGTGTGTGTGTGTGTGTGTGTGTGTGTGTGTGTGTGTGTGTGTGTGTGTGTGTGTGTGTGTGTGTGTGGGGGGGGGTGGTGCCACCCAGTGTGTTTTTGAAAAGCTGAATACTGTTATAGTGAGGCTTACAGTCTTTCTAGGTTGCTTGACCATATTTGTTGTTGTTGTTGTTTGAGAATTGCTGGCAGGCGGACCTTATCACCATACCGTATCACATTTTACAAGTGGATGTTGGGTTAATAGGAATGAAGATTCTGCATCCTATCAAGAGTGTGGTTACCATACATTAAACCAACAACTCTATTCTAACAAAACTAACCCAACCTAACACACCTAGTGGATGTTGGGTTAATGACTGTGGATTCAGCATAGTATTCTTAGTAGTATAAGTGGAGGAGATGATTATGAGCCACAACAAAAGATCAGGAACCTCGTCTGGGGTAAGGTCAGGACCCTGGGGTATTGGGGTAAGGTCAGTACCCTGGGGTATTGGGGTAAGGTCAGGACCCTGGGGTATTGGGGTAAGGTCAGGACCCTGGGGTATTGGGGTAAGGTCAGGACCCTGGGGTATTGGGGTAAGGTCAGTACCCTGGGGTAATTCACTGGGTATTTCTTTCCCAGTGAATAATTACCGCCTTACCTCAGCGACTTTGTTGCTGAGCAAAAATAATGGACAATGGACATAGTGCCAAACTGGTTTGATTGGGCCGGTTGCCAAGGAGACCATCAGACAGTGAGCCAGTTACTGCCGCACCCAATGCCATTGATTGATTATTATTGATTTAAGTCGCTGAGGTAAGGCGGTAATTATTCACTGGGAAAGAAATACCCAGTGAATTACCCCAGGGTACTGACTTTACCCCAATACCCCCTGACTTTACCCCAATACCCCCTGACTTTACCCCAATACCCCAGGGTCCAGACCTTACCCCTGACGAGGTTCCTGATCTTTCGTTGTGGCTCATAATCATCTCCTGCAACCTGCCTGTAAGAAAGTTGAGGACAATTCCACTTATACTACTAAAAATAGTATGCTGAATCCACAGTCATTAACCCAACATCCACTAGTTAAATGATCTATGCTTACATGGTATTACAGGCATTGACACAACACTAACATGTAAGCCTGTGAGTAACAATACAAGCAAGCAACCTAGAAAACCAGAAAAACGGCTTAAACATTAATTCAGGCCAACAATCTGGGAGCTCCCTGTTTACTGCAACTGTAATCCTCTAAACGTCTCTCGTCTGGCTCTCCTACTCTCTATCTACGTATCTATCTATCTATCTATCTATCTATCTATCTATCTATCTATCTATCTATCTATCTATCTACCAATCTATCTATCTATCTACCAATCTATCTACCTATCTATCTATCTATCCATCTACCAATCTATCTATCTATCTATCTATCTACCAATCTATCTATCTATCTACCAATCTATCTATCTACCAATCTATCTATCTATCTATCTATCTATCTATCTATCTATCTATCTATCTATCTATCTATCTATCTATCTATCTATCTATCTATCCATCTACCAATCTATCTATCTATCTATCTATCTCTCTATCTATCTATCTATCTATCTATCTATCTATCTATCTATCTATCTATCTATCTATCTATCTATCTATCTATCTATCTATCTACCAATCTATCCATCTACCTATCTATCAGATAGTGGCAAGAACTGAGCAGGAACGCCTTAACATAAAGGCGGTGTCCCAGTGGGGTGTAGGGGCTTCGTAGGTTCCTCAGCTGCTCGCCTACTCCGTGACATAGGATGCACAGGAGCAAGGCATCGGAAAGTCATGAAAGAGCTGGCTGAGGAGGCGGAGAAAGGCAGCTTCTGGCTGTGGCTAAGAAGGAAGCATAAGGGTTGGGGGGCGAACAACACCTAGGGCTTCAGCAGGGGGTGGCAGGGAGAGATCCCTGCCATCGCTCCGCCACCAGGAGATGTACTGGTAAAGGAGCGAAACGTCAATGACTGGTGGTCCCCAGCTGATGACCCAGTTAGGCCCACATAGGTGTTCAGTGAGGTGTCACAGCACACCTGTTCTAAAGGCACTGTTGGAGGTGCGTCAGGCAGCAATGCCCATCACCTGTATCATGATTTGTTCAACCTGGAAGCATCCAGTGACTACTGTGAAAGGGCAGTTGGCATCCAGGGAAGACTGGAAGACAGCCAGGAGAGACTGGATGACCGCAGGAAAGTCTGCACCGGGAGTGGACGGCTAGTTACTTCACCCACTTGTCCCATAAAGGGACACCCTAAAACTGACTACGAAGACAAATAAGAAAAAACAACCCGATGGCCCTCCGAGAGGCGGGATGGAAGAAGGGCCAATTCAAACGGATTTCTCGGTAACGACTGGAACGGACATAGACAAAGATTCTTGGATTATGAGAAGATGCAGGTGTGGGTGGGAAAAGGTGACCACCTTCCGAGGTCTACGGATCCACCAGGGAAGGAAAAAGTGTGAAGAGGGAGGCCATCAGCAGCAACATTGCACTGCAACCGCAGGTCAGACAAGAGGAATCAAAGCCAGGTGGCAAACCACAGTGCTGAGGGATCCAACGCTGCTGAGGAAAGGCAGGCGGAGGACACAGGAGGGCCCTCGGTGGACACCAATGCCTCTGAGGGGGGCACCGCTGAAGACACACACACAGAACACAAAGCAACCCCAACAGCCAGGGGCAAAGCCGGAGAACAGAGAGGAGAGAACCTGGAAGGAGGCAGCTGGTCAAATGGCCAAAGGCAAACGAGGTTGCAGTCTGGCAGAAGCTGGACAAGGACCTCAGTCTCATCCTGGATCATTCACTGCGTGGCCAGGTGGAAACCAAGCTGAACTGCATTGGAGACATCATGTATGATGAATGCAGAGGCAGATTTGGAGTGATGGCTGAAAAGCGGAGATCAGGCCCAATGCAGAAGGGGAGAAGGGAGAGAGAGATTGAGCAGTTGGTGAAGAGGCGG
This sequence comes from Nansenia antarctica, assembly GCF_963989245.1. Lineage (NCBI taxonomy): Eukaryota > Metazoa > Chordata > Actinopteri > Argentiniformes > Microstomatidae > Nansenia > Nansenia antarctica. Next base: position 27,270,271 of record NC_137674.1, on the reverse strand, counting down.
CGTCAACTCCGAAAGCAGTGGAGGAAGGCAAGTAGAGAGGAGAAGGAGGGCCTGAAGCCACTGTGGGAGGAGGTGAAGGTAAACCTTGCCAGCCTGCGAAGGGCGGAGCGCATTCGCAAACGCAGAAGGCGGAAGGAGAAAGAGAGGAGTAACTTCTTCAAAAATCCCTTCAAGCATGCGAGACAGCTGCTAGAGGACAAGAGAAGCGGGAAGCTGGAGATTACTAGACCGGAGCTAGAGAATCACATCAGGGAGCAATACAGTAACCCAGCAAAGTCAACTCCGCTGGGATCCCCAGGATATGTTCCCCGCCCAGCTCCCCCAGCTTTCCTGTTTAATGCTGCTCTCCCCAAACTCAGTGAAGTAGCAGACGTGGTCCGGAAGGCAAGAGCAGCCTCAGCCCCAGGCCCCAACGGGATACCATACAAGCTGTACAAGTACTGCCCAGGAGTCCTGAGACACCTGTGGAACCTGTTGAGAGTGGCTTGGAAGAACCAAGTCATCCCTTCAGAGTGGCAAAGAGCTGTCACAGTTTTCATCCCGAAGGAGCAGAACTCCACTACCATCAGCCAGTTTAGGAGTATCGCTCTCCTCAATGTTGAAGGGAAGATCTTCTTTTCCATCTTGGCTAAGAGGTTGACCAGCTACCTCACAAGTAACGGGTACATCGACACCAGCTGCCAGAAGGCGGGTGTGCCAGGCTTCCCAGGGTGTGTGGAACACTCTGCAGTAATATGGGAGCAGATCCAAAGGGCGAAAAGAGAGAGAGGTGACCTGCATGTCGTGTGGCTGGACCTCGCCAACGCATACAGGTCTGTCCCCCACCAACTCATCGAGTTTGCCTTGGATTTCTTCTACAGTCTGCATTAAAGCCCTGGTAGCCAAGTACTTTGAAGACCTCCAGATGTGCTGCACCCATCAGGACTTCACAACAGGCTGGCAACAGTTGGAAGTAGGCATTGCCATGGGATGCTCAATCTCTCCCATCCTGTTTGTTGCAGCCTTCGAGATCATCCTCATAGGGGCCAGGAAGATGGTTGGAGGAGTGAAACTGCCCTCAGGTGAAAGGCTACCAGCGGTTAGAGGCTATATGGACGACATCACCACCATTCTCCAGACAGCAGCGTGTACAACAAGACTGCTGAAGAGGATAGACGAGCTTGTGAGCTGGGCGAGGATGAAGATCAAACCCCCCAAATCATGCAGTCTGTCTATCAGGAAAGGAGTCAGAAGCGACAACACCATCTTTGTCGCAGGTGGTGAGGACATCCCATTGCTGGCAAATCAACCCGTCCGCAGCCTGGGTCGAACCTACACAGCAGAGCTTTCTGACAGGCAGATGGGGGAGACGGTGAGGAAGCAGCTCGCAGATGGCCTGGCCAGGATCAACCAGAGCCATCTCCCCGGAAAGTACAAAGTATGGTGTTACCAGTTCATACTGTACCAAAGGGTGATGTGGCCTCTGAAGATGAGCGAAATCCCCTCCTCAGTGGTAAGCAAGATGGACGGGCTGGCAAACTCGTTCATCAGGAAGTGGCTGGGACTGCCAAGATGCCTCTCAGACGTGGGCCTCTTTGGTAGGAACACGCTTCAACTGCCACTGCGATCCATCAGCTCTGGATACAAGCTCGATTGGTGCTAGAGCTGAGGGAATCCACTGACCAGCTGGTGAGAGCAGCGGGCACCCAGATAAGAACGGGAAGGAAGTGGAAAGCCCAAGAGGAGGTTGATTTGGCTTGGTGGTCGGCAGAGTCCAGGAGGGTAGAGCAGGCCTTGGAAGGGGCGAGACTCCCTTGTTCTGGTCAAAGGCTTCCAAAGAAGATCGAAGAGCCATGGTGGTGGCAGAAGTGGCAAGAACTGAGCAGGAACGCCTTAACATAAAGGCGGTGTCCCAGGGCCAGCAAGGACGCTGGACGTCATGGGAAGGTCTCACAAACAGGCCCATGTCATGGTCTGACCTGTGGAAGATCCCCCAAGCTAGGCTCAGCTTCCTGATCAGAGCAACATATGACACCTTGCCTTGTCCCCGAAACCTCCACCAAATGGTTTTCTGCCGAAGAGACCTGCCCCCTTTGCAACACCATCAATGCGAGCCTCCAGCACATCCTGACAGGCTGCAAGACAGCGCTGTCCCAAGGCCGCTACACATGGCGACACGACCTGGTGCTGAAAAAGCTGGCAGAGGTGGCAGAGTCATGCAGATAGGAGGCAAACAGCAGACCTTCCGCTCCAGACAGACATCCCATCCAGTTTGCAAGGGCTGGAGAGAGAGTCAAACCCTCCCGTCAGAGAGATACAGCAAGACTCCTCGCACCGGGTAGTGAGTGGACCATGAGGGTCGACCTGGGGAGACAGCTCCAGTTCCCCAGGGAGATCGTGGAAACATCGCTCCGACCAGACCTGGTCATGTGGTCAGAGGCTTGCAAGACAGTCCTTCTGGTCGAACTCACTGTCCCTTGGGAGGGTGGTTTGGAGGCAGCCAACGAGCGGAAGCGAGCCAAGTATGCAGATCTGGCGGCGGAGTGCAGGGAGGCTGGCTGGAAAGCCGTTACGTGCCCTGTGGAAGTGGGGTGTTCAGTGAGGTGTCACAGCACACCTGTTCTAAAGGCACTGTTGGAGGTGCGTCAGGCAGCAATGCCCAGCAGGAGTACCATCACCTGTATCATGATTTTATCTATCTATCTATCTATATATCTACCAATCTATCTATCTATCTATCTATCTATCTATCTATCTATCTATCTATCTATCTATCTATCTATCCATCTACCAATCTATCTATCTATCTATCTATCCATCTACCAATCTATCTATCTATCTATCTACCAATCTATCTATCTATATATCTACCTATCTATCTATCTATCTGTCTGTCTGTCTGTCTGTCTGTCTGTCTGTCTGTCTGTCTGTCTGTCTGTCTGTCTGTCTGTCTGTCTGTCTGTCTGTCTGTCTGTCTGTCCGTCCGTCTGTCTGTCCGTCCGTATGTCCGTCCGTCCGTCCGTCCATCCATCCATGCATCTATCTATCTATCTATCTATCTATCTATTTATCTATCTATTCTCTAACCTCCTCTCATCTATCTGGCTATCCTACCTTCTGAACATCATTTATCTGTATCCACCCCGCCCCCTCCCTAACTGACACGCCCCCTACCATCCACGCCTCCTCCCTAACTGGAAGAGGAGCTTACTCAACGACTTGGGGATTAAAACATGAGTAAATATGCATATGCTTTGTGATTTAATCCTGGCTGTCTACACCTTTCACCAACGTCATCCATCTGCATACTGACTATTATGCCCTACTACCATTTCCTATCTGCGCAAGCCTCTCATTCCGTCTCATCGCAGGCGACTACAGGTAAATAACCACTCGCTTTAGTTGAATGAATACTTTTATAATGGTTAATATATCATATATATATATATATATGATTGTTAGAGTGTTTGTTTCAGGATGTGCTCTGTCCCAGGCTGCATATATGATCATAGATTTATACAACCGTTTTATTGGCTTTGTGTTACGTCCCTTAGCGATGAAGTGAGTTTAGAGTACAGAGGTATCTGAGGCTCAGCAGTCATGCTTTATTCATCCACATGTGATGGTATACATTTAGGATGACCAGACGTCCTGGTTTGTCCGGGATTTGTCCCGGTTTCAAGCTGGGTGTCCCGAGTCCCAACAAATATCTGTAATACCATCGTATTGTGTATGTTTCCACATAGGAGTCGGAAGCGAAAGTCGAATAATACCGTTTATTAACGGTTTAATAAACCACCAAAACCGCACTAAACAAACAAGTGCGGATGAAAGTGAACGCGTACAACTGCGTTGCAAGGCAACAATTCTCACCAAGGCTCACAGGAGCGGAAAAACGAGGTCTGCTCAGCATCCTGATGAAAACGCCTGTGTGTGCATAAGCGCACATGTGCCGGTGGTGCATGAAGTTACGGTACACTTACCGGTACGTACCCTGTTTGAGGTGTTTAAAAATGTGCTCACCCTATGTATACACATGCAGACCCAGTGCCTAAATTAGCATAGTTGGCCCATCTGAAACACAGATATAAAACGTTAATTAAAACAATCTCTGCCTAATCTGATTTATACATTAAATAATTAAACTATTTATTGTTAAGAAGATTTGGAAACATCTTAACTTTCTACAGATTTATTCATCTTTTTAAGATATATGGATTACACATTCTTATATATATATATATATATATATATATATATATATATATATATATATATATATATATATATATATATATATATATATATATATATATATATATATATATATATATATAACATTTGATTTACATCTGAATATTTGATCTAAATCTGAGATTTACACCATACCAGATTTACTGATTTGATATGGAAATGATCCGTTTTATTAAATCTAGCAAAGTATATACAAGTTTGAATTAAATATTTAATATTGATCTAAATATTTTGTCTTTCAGCTAAGCATCTAAATCAATCTAAATAAAAATAACCAATAGGCGTAATATATAAATACATAGAACAGGCCTACAGATAATGATACACTTTAATCCAATAAAATAGTACACAGTCAGGATAAAAACAACAGTAACATAACATAGGACATAAGACCTGATAAACAAAGTGTATAATAATAAATAAAAAAACTGACAGGAGATCGTCAGTCTACGACGGAGACAGGCAGTGATATGCTAGCTCATTAACTGAACATTAGTTGGACAATATGCCAATATGGAAGCACGTCCACGCTGAAATAGAAGGTAAAAACAGCTTATTATTCATCTAATCATGATCACATCTCCGATGATCATTAATAGGATAATATATAGCCCAGGATATTCATTCATTATTGGCATAACAGGGTTTTATTGATGAATTTATATGGATTGATTATTGCATTGTTTTCCCCAAATGGGGAACGCGTCTGCCTGTCAGTGTGTGTTCCCATCTCAGAGAGCCACGTGGTCCAGATATGACAGAACGTGTGCTTAAGAGTAATCCAATGAAAATAATAGTAAATTACAGTAACAATGATAGTGGATTACACGTATGATATTTGGTTCTCCAAAGCAGTTTCATGTTTCATGTTCACTAATTATGGTTAGTAATTAACAGTGGCGGCTGTGGCGCAGGAGGTAGAGCCGCCGTCTGCAAGGTTGGCAGATCGGCGGTTCGAGCCCCAGCTTTTGCTTTATGAAGGGCAATGATAACACATTACCAAATGCAAAAAAAAAAAAGTGAATGTCAAATGTAATATTTCACAAACTCAGTCTTCGTATTTCTTTTTAAAATAAATTATGTATCATTATTTTATTCACAGTTGCTGAATACCTCCTCAGATGATATCCAACCAGCGCCCAGCTATCCTGTTTTATAGACCCTGTATTTGGATTTTCAAGATGCTTTTCCTCAAACACAAAAGGAGGGTCCTCATACTTCTACTCATATGCACTGTCATGTTGTATTTCTCGCCTGGTCAGATATCTCCCAACTCATTTTTGGATTTTAAATATGCCCAACGCCTGCTGTCAGTCCCTTTCCCCTCCCCGTCCGGCCCTCACTGTGCCTGTGACAGATGTATAACAGACTCAGAGAATGATCCCTGGTTTGTGAAGAATTTCAGACAATCTCTTAGTCCACTTCTGACAAGAGCCAATAAGATGCTACCTGCGGATACCGTCCAGTGGTGGAAGGTAAAGACTTCCTGTGTTATTGAATATTAGTTACCCACAATGCACCTGTCAACATTGTCTTTTACTTTTTTACTTCCCTTTAATTATTTTGGTCATTGGGTTATCAATATGAGCAGAACTTGTACGTGATGTAGTATTGGAGTAAAAAAAGTTCTGTTTTAGAGTTTCTGCTCATGTATGGTGTTTACCTTTTCTTTTTACTGTTTTCCCCTGCTTTTATATTCATTCTATGCTTGTATATGTTTTTATATATGTTTTTATATATGTTTTATTCACTTTATGTTCTTATTCCTGTTGTAAAGCACTTTGAGCTGCATTTCTTGTATGAAAGGTGCTATATAAATAAATCTTTACCTGTCATAACCAGGCGTTGCAGTATGATACAGGGAACTTCTACAAGGAAGTAGAGGAGCTGTTTCAGGTCATCCCTGACAAGGAGCTGCTCACGGAGGCCGGACCGGCCTACTGCAGGACCTGTGCTGTGGTGGGGAACTCTGGGAACCTCAAGCGGTCTCACTACGGAGCCCACATTGACAAGAATGATGTCATCATAAGGTACTGGTAGATGTGCTGCATCAGTCTGTCTCCAGAGAAACATTTACTGAGTGACTTTTACTGGAGAAACAACCTCAATGCACAGTGAATATGATCAGTGGACCAAGAAAATCTACGTAAAGCAACAGCTGAGGGCAAGTTTGTATAGGAAATCACACCAAAACAATATTATTATTATTATTATTATTATTATTATTATTGTTGTTACTATTGTTGTTGTTATTATTATTATGATTATGATTATTATTACTACTATTATTATTATCATTATTATTATGGAGGACAGGAAACATCACACAATCATATTTGCTTACTGTATACATATATATATATATAAACCAAGCATATGCTCTTTCTAGAGTAATTTCAATTTAACATGTTTAAAACGGATAGGATAGTTTAATGCCAACTGTTTTAAGAACCTGTAATAATGCTGAAAGAAAAAAACTAAACAAAAATCTTGATTTCCAATAGATGGTTCCCTGTTAAATAGATGGTTCCCTGTTCAATGTATTTATTCAAATTTATTTAAATTTATTCCTAAATTTCGTTGTTTGGTACCTGTACTGTAGCAATGACAATAAAGTCCATTCATTCATTCAATGTGTCACCCAGAATAAACAAGGCGTCTACCAAAGGCTATGAGGAGGATGTGGGGACCAGAACCACTCATCACATCATGTACCCAGAGAGTGCTGTGGATCTGGACAACACCACCCATCTGGTACTGTTCCCCTTCAAGACTCTGGACCTTCAGTGGCTCCGCAGCGCCCTAACCACAGGCTCCACGGTCAAGCGGTGAGTGACCCACGTTGAAGTTCAGTTGAAGTTCAGTTGAAGTTCAGTTGAAGTTCAGTTGAAGTTGAAGTTGAAGTTCCGTTTATTTGTGACAGCTGGTGAAACCGGGAACAAGTCACCAACCAGTCAAAATGTTTGGACTTTCATTCTGAAAAATATAAATAAATGTCAGCATTGTTGAAAATCAATGATACATTCCCTAGTCAAGCCAAAACATTGCAATGCAATGGATTCGGTGAGTAATCCCCACTAGTGTACTCTAACTAGGTAGTAGTGGGGATTACTCACCCAATCCATTGCATTGCAATGTTTTGTCTAGACTAGCGAGTGTGTCATTGATTTTCAACAAAGCAGAAATGTATTTACATTTTTCCGAATAAAAGTCTAAATGGTCCGTCAGTTGGCGACTTGTTGCCGGTTTCACCAGCTGCTGTCACATTTGTCATCACATTGAATACAAGTACACAATGCAACGATGCTTTGGGCAGAATAGCTCTCAACCTCAAAAAGAACAATAGCATGAATAAATAAAGACAATATGCTAATAAAAATAATTGTATAACAGTACATACAACAAAGACTAATACAATGGACCATGGACTTGTTTCTCTGACTAGTTTGGAGGTCTACTGATAGCCTACTGTTAATGCCTGTTTTAAGGTTCTTTGAGTGCTCTTTTAGAACATTATCACAGTTTTTTTTTTGCTCTTTTAGAACATTATCACAGTTTTTTTTTGCTCTTTTAGAACATTATCACAGGGCTTTTTGCACTAAAAGACATAATTACACGAAAAAGGACATGGTAACATCAAGACACCACCTTAACCCTATTATATTCAACAGCACATATGCACCGATTAAAGCAAGGATCAAAGCCAACAAGGACTTGGTGAGTCGACAGACCTGGCGCCTGGGGACAGTAGCTAACAGGCACATGACTTTTCTGAGGGGTCGCATGGGTTTTCTGAGGGGTCGCATGGGTTTTCTGAGGGGTCTTGTGGACTTTCCTAGGGGTCTCTATTTGACAAAACAGAGAATAGTGTAACACGGGTTGAATAACTAGCCATCTGGCCAGCGGGGAGTGGGCTACTGTGCGGCTTTACAAAGAGAGAGAGCGCATTTCAACAACTTTCGCAAAATAAACGATTCAAGCTATTATAATCTATATAACATATTTTGTATGAATTTTATAATTCATACAGGTGATGGTCCTGCATCCTACTTTCATGAAATATGTTCATGAGATTTGGCTTGGAAGACATGGCCGATATCCATCCACTGGATTCATGGCTCTGATATATGCCATACACATGTGTGATGAGGTAAGCCTTCCTTTCTATAACAGTAGCAATGTTCTGCCATGTACAGCTCAGCTCACTAAAGTCACCTGTACTGGAAACAGGACTGCACTGACACCTTGAGGCAGGAAATCACTGACTAATAATGATGATCATCCAGAGAGATATATGACTTTGCCATTCATTAAATTTGAGACAGCATGAGGTCTGCCATGTAGTCAACTAGGGTGGGACTTCCTATCAGCCAATTGTTAAAGGATCAATTGTTCTTCTTCAATAGGTTTATTAGTGCGCTTACTTCAGCAAGTCCAACTATTGTTATAGGCGGTTTGCTATTCCTATTCTTATTGCTCATAGTTGTTGTTGTTGTTGTTGTTGTTGTTGTTGTTCTTCTTCTTCTTCTTCTTCTTGTTGTTCTTGTTCTTGTTCTTGTTCTTGTTCTTGTTCTTCTTGTTCTTCTTCTTGTTCTTCTTCTTCTTCTTCTTCTTCTTCTTCAATTCTTCTTCTCCCAATTCTTCTTCTCCCAATTCTTCTTCTACTTCTTCTTCTTCTTCTTCTTCTCCCAATTCTTCAGATCCTTCAGTATGCTACTCCTCCTTCCAACTAACTTGAGTTGCTTACAGTTATACACAGTGCTAGCATGCTGGTGTTGCCCATGTGTACAGAAATAGAGATCGATATGAAACCATTATTTTACCCTTGTCTTTCCAGGTGAATGTTTATGGGTTCGGGGCTGACCGATTTGGAAACTGGCACCATTACTGGGACCCGCTACCAGACCGACGGTTACCTGCTAACACACAGCATCATCGAACTCATGAGTTTGATGTCGCTTTGCAGCTCTCTAGGAGACACAAAATCCAGATATTCGTTTAATCTGCTTTGCATAAATGTAAGCATTTTGTGACATTGTATTCTGTATATTGTGTAAATGACCATTACAATTTGGAGGGCTGTCAATCTTGATATGTCAAACAATGGATACTAATCTATGCATACAAAAAATACATAAATACTTGGTTTCCTTAGATTTAAATTTTTAAATATATTTTCACAAATGGATGTGAGAAACATTTATGAGAAACATAGTAAAACAACATTATTTGAAGTGACTAAATGTCTTCTATCAAGAAGACGGAACCTGTGTACATTTCAGTATCATGTCAGTATCATAATTATCATGTTGGTATTATGTTAGTATATATATTACGTTTTTTCAAATGAATTCTTCCTCCTTCTAGCATTATGACTGCCAATGGCTCCAGGCCCTAGCTTAGATTACTTTTTTATTGTGATGACTGATGGATAGATGATTCACTTACTTAGACAAATGTATTTGTAAGCCACTTTTAATAAAAGGCATCTGCTAAATGGCAAACATTTTATTGTAAATGTTAGTATCATGTTATCATGTTAATATCATGTTATTATGTTATCATGTTATCATGTTAGTATCATGTTAGTATCATGTTATCATGTTAGTATCATGTTATCATGTTATCATGTTTTATCATGTTAGTATCGCTATCATATCAGTATCATGTTATCATGTTAGTATCGTTATCATATCAGTATCATGTTATCATGTTAGTATCATCCCATCATGTTAATATCATGTTATCATGTTATCATATTATCATGTTAGCTTATTATCATGTTAGTATCATGTTATCATATCAGTATCATGTTATCATGTTAGTATCATTACACATCAAAAGGACAGTGGGTGAAGGTCCTCGGCAACACGCCTTATTCCAACTGTACACAGTGCCAACCAATTCAATCAAGAATATCAATCAGAAGATCTGAAGATAAAGCTGTTGACCTTTATACAATAAACACTCATTGAAATTCACACACACCAATGGCGCCGGGCTGTTCATTGGGAGCAATTTGGGGTTCAGTGTCTTGCCCAAGGACACCTCGACACGTGGACAGGAGGAGGAGCTGGGGATCGAACCGCCGACCTTGCGATCATTAGACGCCGGCTCTACTTCCTGAGCCACAGCCGCCTGGGCAGTCACGGTTTCCCTGGTTGGGGCTGTAGGACAGCTATTAGTAAAGCAGGGTTCAACTTACAGGGTTATGAACACTCCTAGAGCACTGAAGCATCAGCTGCCGATGCAAAGCACCTCTCTAGGGAAACAACCTCTCCAGCTCAGCAGAGACTGGCGACGCATACTGGATGTTGGTGGGAAAAACTCAAGAGACATTTCCACATGTGGAATTTAAAAGGATTTCAACCGTTATTTATAAGTTTATAAACACTAGGTCTCACCCAAAGAACCCAGGACACTAGAGAATCTTTACAAAGACAAGACGTGAGCTTAGAATTATAAGGTTCTATCTCCGTTTAAGGTAGTTCAGAGATATTGAGCGTCAAACGTTTTTACATTCCATTATGTTTTGTGAGATGGAACCTTTGTAATTTATGAATTACTAACTACATTTAAAAAATAACACCACACAGGCATTAACACCTAATGGATCAGATTATGTAAAAAACTCAATTTTGACAAAAATGGAGATAGAACCTTATAATTCTAACGTCACGAAGAACCTCTGATGAGAGCCAAACTGTACACAGTGTACCCTGTACCAGCCCAGTGGCGGCTGGCCAATAGAGGGCGCTAGGGCGCCGCCCCCACCTTCACTTCCTAGTTGCGACTTGTAAACGTTTTTTAAAAATAAACATTGTTTATTCACAAAATGCGGCTGATATTCTGTCGGCGCCTATCAGCATTCATTAAAAATCCTCCAATACAATAAACATTTGATCTGTGTGTGTGGAAAATTCACTGTGAAAATACATAGGGGAGGAGTCGGGACGCCGGCCGAATGGCGGTCTATGGCACTGCAAATACTTTTGGCTTACACGTGAGCTGTAGCAGCGCTCCAATTGGCTGTCTCCTATTTCCCGGCCGGGGCGCAGAAAAGTGTGCCCCGAGCATGCGCAGATTATAGGCTTACCTAGGCTGCAGCCTAGGGCCACTACCACTAGGGGTAGTGTCATGGTTTCTTAGGTTTTCATTTTGGAGATATCTAGTGGACATTTTATGACATTACTGCCTTTATTCTATTCATTGGATATCGGTTTTGTTTAGTCACACGACGTGAGCACACTGTTCAGACGTGATAGTAACTCGTAGCAGCAGCTAGCTGAGAGAAAGAGCTCCGGAGAATCTCATTGTTTACATTCTTGCCCTGGAAAAGGCTTTGCTTGTAAGTTTGCCTTTTATTTTCTTGCTTAACTACAATGTATAATGTATATGTTTATAAATACATAGCTTATATTATTTAAGTATAAATATTTTGGAGCTGTATTTGTATTGCTATATTGATATTATATGTTGGCTACATACTGTTGATGTTGAAAGTGTAACAGTATAGTTTTGAGCATTACAGTAATTGTACTCTTATGTTTATTTACAGTTTTACAAAATAACCAAACGACCACTCATGTTTCTGAAGATTTAGTAAAGAACTAAACTTTACTCCAGCGTCTGAGGATTCATTGATGTGTCAGTGTGTGTTCGCTATCTGTTGAAGTTGCGCCCTGGTTATGCGCAGTGGGAACAGAATAGGTAGTAAAAATAAAAAAATGTGTGAGACTTGAGAGCCCTGAATATCCGGTTGTTAAGTCTGACGTCAAACGTGACGTTTTGCAATTTCCGGCTCCAAACCAGAATACCAGTGTACTACAGCGGTAGAATGACAGTTTAATCGTTTTTTAGACTCAGATCTATTCATACAACAAGGGACACAGCACTTTCCCGTTTTCCCCATATTGTCAGGGTATTTGAGCCTCGGAAAAGCGCTATATAAATATAATTTATTATTATTATTATTGCGGCATTTCGAAGACAGCGCCTCAGCCAACTTTGGACCCGGAAACACGTCGTGACTTAACAACCGATATTCGGACAGACAACAGGAGAGGAGAGCAACAGAGAGACAGACAACGGGAGAGGAGAGCAACAGAGAGACAGACAACAGGAGAGGAGAGCAACAGAGAGACAGAGAACAGGAGAGGAGAGCAACAGAGAGACAGACAACAGGAGAGGAGAGCAACAGAGAGACAGACAACAGGAGAGGAGAGCAATAGAGACAGAACTGAGGTGAGGTGAGCAACAGAGATAGTTCAGGATGATAACAAACAGTTCAGTATGACAGAGACAACTAATAGAAAGACAACTGTATGATTATAGAGTTTACATGTTCAAGGAAATATTGTATGATAATAGAAAGGTACACTTTAATTTAATTAAAGAAGTAACAAAGAACACATTTATTATCACAATTGCATTGTGTTCCATGTCTTTCTCCATTGAATAAATAATGCCTAGTTGAATGGCTAAACAAGACAACTGTCTGGACAGTACTGCTAGAATTATTCACCTTACCGCTGCACAGATAGACAAAGGGTATAATGAATGAATGAATGAATGAATGAATGAATGAATGAATGAATGAATGAATGGTCTTTATTGTCATTGCTATAGTACAGGTACCAAACAACGAAATTTAGGAGGGGTGGCTCCCCTGGTGTTAGGAAAGGAAAAAAAAAACGAAAAAAAACACAAGAAGGGAAGGAGCTGGTTTACATAAATAAAGGCTATGTACACTATCCACTATACTATACTGTACAGATAGACGACTAGGGTTGTCATATTGCACATAGTGTTATTGCACATTCATTTAAAGTGTCGCAGTTTGCAGGCTTGAAATGTACATTGTGCCTCAGCACTACACCTGATTTTTTCAGTCCAGCAGCTGCCATCAATCCGTCCAGACTGTCCAGGGCCCAGAACCTAGGTCTTTGCTGTGTTCAGGGCCTGGATGACCCTGGGGTAGAAGCTGTGCTTCAGTCTGTTTGTCCTTGCAGCTTGTACAGCTCTGTCCTTGTACAGCTCTTCCAGAGAGGGGAGGGGGGCGCCGGTGATCTTCTGGGCTGTTCTCACGACTCTCTGTAGCGCATTTCTCTCCGCGGTTGTGCAGCTGGAGAACCAGTTGCAGATGCCGTAGGTGAGGATGCTCTCCACTGCGCCGCGGTAGAAGGTCACCAGTATCTCCTGCTTGCTGTGTTCCTTCCTGAGGACTCTCAGGATGTATAGCCGCTGTTGTGCCTTCTTGATGGTGGCTTTTGTGTTGTCCTTCCAGGACAGGTCATCCTGCATGTGCACCCCCAGGAATCGGAGGGTTGAGACTCT
>NC_137674.1:27249202-27251702 GCF_963989245.1 Nansenia antarctica | reverse complement strand
ACACTGTACTTGTTCACGAAACCCCATCCCCCTACCCATGTGTGTCTTTCTGTGTATGAGAATAAAATGACTGGCTCGGAGGGGGAAAGATTCAGTTTGAATGCGGGGTCTCTACGGGAGACCTCGGGATTCACTCTCCTTGCAAGAAAATAAGAATCATGATGAGTCCGGGTCTCTTTGTTGTTTAAAGTCTACTACGGTCTGTTTGAACTAGCGATGGGTTAGCATGGCCTGCTTTACAACCAGGCTGAATAAACCCTATCAGAACCGAACAGCGGGAGGCGTGTGAGTATGTGGGCCCGGACTAGTTTCTCGAAGCACTTCATGATGATTGGTGTGAGTGCCACCGGGCGGTAGTCGTTTAGGCAGCTCACCGTGCTTTTCTTCGGGACTGGGATGATAGTTGAGGTTTTCAGGCAGGGTGGGATGGTGGCCTGGGACAGGGACTGGTTGAAGATGTTGGTGAAAACCCCGGCCAGCTGGTCGGCGCAGTCCCTCAGCACCCGTCCCAGGACGCCATCTGGCCCCGAGGCTTTCCTGGGGTGCACCGCCTTCAGCACGCGTCTCACTTCATGCTCTGTGAGGGTGAGGCTGCTGAGAGCTGGAGAGAGTGGTGTTTGTGTTGTGGTTACCTCCGTTCGCCCCTCGTCGAACCGGGCGTAGAAGGAGTTCAGCTTTTCTGCCAGCAGGGGGTAGGTACAATTTGGTTATAATTGTGTTGATACTTTGATTAGATGTTTTGTTGATATGTGTGTTTTGTATTCAATAGTCACTTTATACTTTAAGGATTTGTTATTAGTGACTTTTTTGTTTATTGTTTTAAGAACCATCCTCGGGATGTGTTTATTGTTTGTTTTGAGGCATTTGTTTGTAGTTTCTAATTCTGTTTTTATCCGTACCATAAGACTTTTAAATTGTCTTGGCCTAATAAATATCTTTATATTACTCATAACACCTGTAATTTGTTACTTCTTCTTCACCCTAGAGAACTAGAACGTAACAAGTGGGGGCTCGCCCGGGATCTAATGCCGTTAAAGGGTCCGGATCTAAAAAGGTATTTGGCTGGGGTAATTAATAGTCTATAAACATCATGGCAATGGAAACATTTGAATTGGAACAGTTTATGACCCAGCCCTCTATAGAACAACTTAATGAATGCAAAAAGGCAGAGTTAGTGGAAATAGCTACTCACATTGGTCTTTCCTTTGAGAAAAGGATAACAAAGAAAGAGCTTAAACTTCTTCTGGTGGGGGAACTGGTTGAGAAGGGTGTGTTTAAACAGGCTCAGGATGAAACTTCTGGGGAGGAGGAGTCTGGGGGCCCTCTACCTTCACATACAATCTGAGTTGGTTACTGTTTTTTTTTCGGTCGCTGTATGTCCAGCGTTACCCATAAAGGGAGTGGCATTGTTGTTGGGCAATGATATTGCTGGGGGTAAGTAATGACAGTATAACTAATGGATCATGCAGTGACAGAACTGTCTGAGGGGGAAAATGTGAAAAACCCTAATCAAATGTTCCTTATTATAGTCAGTTCTTCTTCTTCTTATAGTTTTATTATTAAATGTATAGATGATTAGGATAGATAATATAGGATAGATAAGGATAGATGATTCACTTACTGTATTTGTTGTAAGTCACTTTGGATAAAGGCGTCTGGTAAGGCGTCATGTAAATGTCATGTATATGTTACGGTACATGTGGGAATACGGTACATGTGGGAAAACTAGGGTTAGGGTTAGGTGCTAGGGTGCTAGGGTTAAGATTAGGGTTAGGGTTAGACATGCCAGAATGTACCAAGTCACCCTAGCACCTAACCCTAACCCTAGTTTTCCCACATGTACCGTAATATATGTTTTATGTCCCAATTATACAAAATTAAATAAAACAAATTAAATGTAATAGGGTTAGGGTAGATGTGTTGTTGTAGCCAGAGAGAGAGAGAGAGATAGAGAGACAGAGACAGAGAGAGAGTGTGAGAGATAAAGAGAGACAGAGAGAGAGAGAGACAGAGAGAGAGAGAGATAAAGAGAGACAGAGAGAGAGAGAGAGACAGAGACAGAGAGAGAGAACCAAAGGATCAATACCATTCCTATACTAAGGCAAACATGAATAATTGAAATGAAGATGAACAGGATTTAGATTACATTATATTTAGACTTCAGGTGCATCTGTGAGCCATTCAACTATTCTAGAAGTGAATGGAACTGCAGCAACAGTGACTGTTAATGTGTTATTATGACACAACAAACAGAGCAGTGGGCATTTATAAACATTCATTTAATGTGCGTTTCATCATCCCATAGATCATTAAAACTCATATAACGATATACAGAATTATTACATATTTTATGGTTATTGCTTTACAATAAAATGCCTTGGTTTGATACATCCATTTATAGACACAGTGAGGTCTTCACCTTCAGAAGACCCCTGGAGGACTGACACACACTCACACTCACACTCACACTCACACTCACACTCACACACACACACACACA
>NC_137674.1:27239202-27244202 GCF_963989245.1 Nansenia antarctica | reverse complement strand
AAATGATGGACAGATAGGGGAAACGCAGGGTCACAGACAACAACAGACAACAACAGGGTCACAGACAGGATGTGATGTCATGGAACAACCAATGTAATTGAGTATACAACCCCGCCCCCCCCCCACCCTCACCAGGTATGGTAAAGGGAGAGGCAGACCCTCCCCCGCCTCCCCCCCCTCCCCCCTCCTCCTCCTCTGTCTGCTTATCCTCCGTCGTTGCCACGTCTCCGTTCTCCACGGTGTCCCTGACGTCCGTCACCATGGTGTTGTCTATGCCGTTAGACCCCTGGACCAGCCTCTGTTGCTGCACACACACACACACACACACACACACACACACACACACACACACACGGTGTGATGGTGAACATTGCAGAGGGTCTCCGGGCCAGGCTACAGCGAACTCCCCATCTGCTATCGCTACCTAGCATCCTTCTCTCCAAAGTACGCCCCCTAGTGGACAGAATGGATGAGCTACGACTCTGGATAATCTGGCGCCCAACCTCCCCATCTAATGTATATTCACTTATTATAATTATTTATTTATACTCACTATGATGCCTTGCAATGTCTACATGTCATGTCTTTTGCCACTGGCAGGGTTGCCAGATAGGATTGACAATTCCAGCTTAACCACAGTCTAAAAAACGCTAAATCCACCAAAAACCAGCCCAAAACCTATATTGTCAGAAAACCGCTAATTACTATTGGGCAGGTGCCCATCTCCTGCCCCCTAAACTGTATGTCTGTTACCAATGATGTTTGTAAAATAAAAAAAACCTTCCCCATCTGGCAACCCTGGCCACTGGTTAGATGCCAAACTAAACTGAATGTCATTGTCTCAGTACTTGTACTCTATTGAATCTGTTGAATTTATCTATGTATGTGTGTGTGCGCGTGTGTGTGTGTATGCGTGGGTGTGTGTGTGTGTATGTGTGTGTACGCGTGTCTGTGTGTGTGTGTGTGTGTGTACCTCGTTGATGATGAGGCGGCTGGCCATGCGGAGGCGTGTCTTGGGTCCAAAGTGGTTGGTGATCATCACCCTCAGGCCGGCGTCGGGGAAGCGGTAGTGGGGCGGGCTGGCGTGGATCAGCTCATCCACCATCACCACAGACCCCCCCCCGTACGCCTGGCTGGGCTTCACTACACACACACACACACACATACACATACACACACACACACATACACATAGACACACACATACACATACACACACACACGCACACGCACATATACACAAATACATACACATACATGCACGCACACACATACACACACATACATGAACTCATTCCTGATACTGGAAAACTGTAATAATAGTCAATTGATCTCAAAGTAACATAGATGAGGAAAGGTACACAGGGAAACAGCGCCGAGACACATATTCGCGCGACACTATTGACATATTATTGACGCCATACACACACACACACACAAACACACACACACACACACACACACTCACACACACACGCACACACACACAACACACACATGCAGACAGACACACACACACACACAGACACACACACACACTCAGGAGAGGGGAGGGAGGTTTAGTAAGGCTAAGAAGACAGGCATCTACAGCAGCAGAGAGGTCAGCTGGTCTACTGATAGGTGATAGGACAGGGCACCTTGAGAAGAGCCAATCGCAGCACAGCAGCCGTGATGTCACTGAAGAGTTAGAGAAGGCAGGAGTGAGAGAGTGAAAGTGATTGGACCAGGGGTTAGAGGTGTGGCTCTGGTAGAGTCCCAGTGATTGGACCACAGGGTTAGAGGTGTGTGGTTCTGGTGGTACCGGGGCGATATCGGGCCTGTCTGGTCAGCCTCACCTGCTCCCCACTCCAGTAGGGGACGGGACGGGTCGTCCCACACACTGTTGTCATAGCAACCATTACCGTCCTCCAGCTCGCTGCTCGTCGCGTTCCCATTGGCCAGAGTCTTATTCCCCTTCTCCTCCCTCCCAGAGAAGTAGTTATGTAGGCTGCTGTTGAACCTGGAGCACACACACACACACACACACACAGTCACCACAGTTACCCAGGTGTGTGTGTGTGTGTGTGTGTGTGTGTGTCCGACTGGCCCGACAGGCCCGACTGAAGACCCATCTCTTCAGGTTACACCTTAACTGCTCCTCCTGAGACTTCTACTGCCCCCCAGCACTACGTCTCCTGAAGACACACGCTTTTTCCCCTTTACTGTGTCCCCTAAAACTTCTATTGCCCCCCTTGTACTGTTTCTCTGTTTCTCCAGTGTCTATATATAAAAAATAAAAAAAAGTCTAGGTTTAGAAGATGGTGATAGAAGTAGACTTTTCCTTCTATCACAGACTGCCAATGGCCCCGGGCCTGAGCTGGACTACTCTTCCTGCTACGACTGGTGGATTGATGATTCACTTGCTTAGTCAAATGTATTGATTGTAAGTCGCTTTGGAATAAGGCGTCTGCTAAATGCCAAAAATGTAAATGTAAATGTAAATGTATGTGTCTGTGTGTGTGTGTGTGTGTGTGTGTGTGTGTGTGTGTGTGTGTGTGTGTGTATGTGTGTGAGACAGAGAGAGACTTACTTCATGATCAGTATGTAGCCAACGTACATCACCACCAGGATCAGACTCTCCCACCTGTGGAGACACACAGTTACATGGTGACACAAACACACACACATGCACACACACACACACACACACACACACACACACACACACACACACACACACACACACACACACTGAGACACAGGGGGGTACTCACCACACAATCTTCCCATCATAGATGAACTGAAGGAAGAGAAAGAAGGAAGTATTTACATGGAAGACTATACCTTACCGTAGCTTTACCATAGCATAGCACACTTTACCTTACCTTTCATAGCGTAGCATGTGAGTGTGAGAGAGAGTGTGTGTGTTTGTATGTGTATGTGTGTATTTAAAAAATAAATAAAAATATTTAACCTTTATTTATACAGGTAAAAACACATTGAGCCCCAAGGGCTCATTTTCAAGTGTGACCTGTTCACAGGCATACAACATCCACCACAAACAAATACAATACAAAACCTGGCCTACATAGTCTAAAACTAGTGTTGTCACGATACCAATATTTTACCCTGCGATACTATACCAGCCCAAGTATCACGATACTGAGTAGTATCGCGATACCGCGGCACTTTTGTAACACTTTTTATTTTTATGAACATGCAATGTATTTATACAAGTTACAATAACTTAATGAGTGGTGCATGAATAACATGCATTTAATGCATTACTCTGTAACTCTACAGGTAAGTAAAAGTACTGAAACTGATATTTTTGTGAATAACATGTTTATTAATAAGTAGTTTGAAACATCAAACAGACCAACTGGCCTTTTGCAAGAGCATAGCAAAGTAAGTGTGTGTGCTTGTGTGTGTGTGTGTGTGTGTGTGTGTGTGTGTGTGTGTGTGTGTGTGTGTGTGTGTGTGTGTGTGTGTGTCTGTGTGTGTGTCTGTCTGTCTGTCTTTCTGTGTCTGTATGTCTGTCCGTCTGTGGGGTCTTTTTCACGAACTTGAAAAGTAAAAGCAAACACTGGCATATCAAAAAAATAAAGGGCTACTTCCAAACTGTAGCTCAAGACTTAACTCAACTTAAGAAAACTCAGTGGTTTTAATTTTCTAGATAATGCCCACTGAGCTCGCAGGAACCATAGGAACAAATCAAGGACCCCAATTGAAATAAGCCAGTGGCTTTCTTGGGTTTTTATCCTGTTAGTTGACCTTGTATGTAATATGTACTTTCATGTACCTACTTCTGCAAATCTTCTAATAAAGTTTTCAATCAATCAATCAAACAACGTTTGAGGTTGCTAACCTGTTAGCCGACAAAGCTAACGCGATGGGTAGTCGCGAAAAAGGCTGCGTTCGTCAATTCGCTCTGGGAATCTGACCCGCACTCGCGGAACGCCTCTCGTCCAATCAAACGAATCGGTCGCTCTGTGACGTTGCACCCAGTGTGCGCTCCGGCGCTCTCGGAGCGAATTGACGAACGCAGCCGAAAGTGTTATGAGTTGCCCCGCTGGTACCGTGTTCAGCACGGTAGTATAGTATTCCACGGTAGTACCGTTGTATAAAGCTTATGGTATAGTAGGCACCGTGACATTTTGGCACCGCGGTATATCGTTGGTACCGGTATATCGTGCAACACTATCTAAAACTAAACTAAAAATACATAGTCTAAAACTAAAACTAGTCTAAAACAGTCTAAGATAATCTAAAACTAAACTAAAACTACAAAACCTAAAACTAGACAGCTAAAGAGCTAGGGACAGGGAGGGGTCAGCAATGGGCAAAAGGGGGGGTCAACTCAATTGCAAGAACAAATCATGGACTCGCACTGTATGTCTCTCAGCAAGAGCTTGAAACTGGAAAGAGGGATCAGATGAGACAGTTTCAGACTCTGCTGTAATGAATTCCAAGAGGAAGGGGCTGCAAATGAGAACGCCCTTTTGCCTTTCATGGTCCGGACCAAGGGGATGGAGTATGTGATGATGTCCTGTGTGCGAAGGCCGTAGACGAATTGCTTGCGTGACAGATGGTTAGAAAGGTAGGAGGGGAGCAGACCAAGGATGGATTTGTAAATGAAAATATACCAGTGAAGGGTTCGGCGGATATAGAGAGATGACCAGTTAACCAGAGAGTATAGCACACAGTGATGCATAAGGGGTTTACAGCCATGGTAAACTGCATCCAGATGTTGAAGAGAGGTAGCAGAGGCATTCATGTACAAGACATCACCGTAGTCCAAGAGAGGCAGAAAGGTGGCAGCAACCAGACGTTTTCTTGCAGCAGCTGAGAAACAATACTTGTTTCTAAAGAAAAAGCTTAGCTTCAAATTCAGTTTCTTTAGAAGGTTGTCTATGTGCAGTTGAATGAATGAATGAATGAATGAATGGTCTTTATTGTCATTGCTATAGTACAGGTACCAAACAACGAAATTTGGGAGGGGGGGCTCCCCTGGTGCTAGG
>NC_137674.1:27199202-27226702 GCF_963989245.1 Nansenia antarctica | reverse complement strand
CCAGTGATTACGCAATACACTTTGTTTCAAGCCAAGAAGATGCTGCAAGGTGATCAGTGCTGCAACCGAGCTGCACAACTACCTGCAGCAGCATTGCTGCCCTGACGCTCCAATGGAAGATCAGGATCAAGCAGATGTGTCTATAGTTGAGACAGACAGACAGATGTGTCTATAGTTGAGACAGACAGACAGATGTGTCTATAGTTGAGACAGACAGACAGATGTGTCTATAGTTGAGACAGACAGATGTGTCTATAGTTGAGACAGACAGATGTGTCTATAGTTGAGACAGACAGACAGATGTGTCTATAGTTGAGACAGACAGACAGATGTGTCTATAGTTGAGACAGACAGATGTGTCTATAGTTGAGACAGACAGATGTCTATAGTTGAGACAGGCAGATGTGTCTATAGTTGAGACAGACAGATGTGTCTATAGTTGAGACAGACAGACGTGTCTATAGTTGAGACAGACAGACAGACGTGTCTATAGTTGAGACAGACAGATGTGTCTATAGTTGAGACAGACAGACAGATGTGTCTATAGTTGAGACAGACAGATGTGTCTATAGTTGAGACAGGCAGACGTGTCTATAGTTGAGACAGACAGGCAGACGTGTCTATAGTTGAGACAGACAGACAGATGTGTCTATAGTTGAGACAGACAGATGTGTCTATAGTTGAGACAGACAGACGTGTCTGTAGTTGAGACAGACAGATGTGTCTATAGTTGAGACAGACAGACGTGTCTATAGTTGAGACAGACAGACAGATGTGTCTATAGTTGAGACAGACAGACAGACGTGTCTATAGTTGAGACAGACAGACAGACGTGTCTATAGTTGAGACAGACAGACGTGTCTATAGTTGAGACAGACAGACGTGTCTATAGTTGAGACAGACAGACAGATGTGTCTATAGTTGAGACAGACAGATGTGTCTATAGTTGAGACAGACAGACAGATGTGTCTATAGTTGAGACAGACAGACAGATGTGTCTATAGTTGAGACAGACAGACGTGTCTATAGTTGAGACAGACAGATGTGTCTATAGTTGAGACAGACAGACAGATGTGTCTATAGTTGAGACAGACAGACAGATGTGTCTATAGTTGAGACAGACAGACAGACGTGTCTATAGTTGAGACAGACAGACAGATGTGTCTATAGTTGAGACAGACAGACGTGTCTATAGTTGAGACAGACAGACAGATGTGTCTATAGTTGAGACAGACAGATGTGTCTATAGTTGAGACAGACAGACAGACGTGTCTATAGTTGAGACAGACAGACAGATGTGTCTATAGTTGAGACAGACAGACAGATGTGTCTATAGTTGAGACAGACAGATGTGTCTATAGTTGAGACAGACAGACAGATGTGTCTATAGTTGAGACAGACAGACAGACGTGTCTATAGTTGAGACAGACAGACAGATGTGTCTATAGTTGAGACAGACAGACAGATGTGTCTATAGTTGAGACAGACAGACAGACGTGTCTATAGTTGAGACAGACAGACGTGTCTATAGTTGAGACAGACAGACAGATGTGTCTATAGTTGAGACAGACAGATGTGTCTGTAGTTGAGACAGACAGATGTGTCTATAGTTGATACAGACAGATGTGTCTATAGTTGAGACAGACAGACAGATGTGTCTATAGTTGAGACAGACAGACAGATGTGTCTATAGTTGAGACAGACAGACGTGTCTATAGTTGAGACAGACAGACAGATGTGTCTATAGTTGAGACAGACAGACAGATGTGTCTATAGTTGAGACAGACAGATGTGTCTGTAGTTGAGACAGACAGGCAGATGTGTCTGTAGTTGAGACAGATAGACAGATGTGTCTATAGTTGAGACAGACAGATGTGTCTATAGTTGAGACAGACAGACAGATGTGTCTGTAGTTGAGACAGACAGACGTGTCTATAGTTGAGACAGACAGATGTGTCTATAGTTGAGACAGACAGACAGATGTGTCTATAGTTGAGACAGACAGACAGATGTGTCTATAGTTGAGACAGACAGACAGACGTGTCTATAGTTGAGACAGACAGACAGACGTGTCTATAGTTGAGACAGACAGACAGATGTGTCTGTAGTTGAGACAGACAGACGTGTCTATAGTTGAGACAGACAGATGTGTCTATAGTTGAGACAGACAGACAGATGTGTCTATAGTTGAGACAGACAGACAGATGTGTCTATAGTTGAGACAGACAGACAGACGTGTCTATAGTTGAGACAGACAGACAGACGTGTCTATAGTTGAGACAGACAGACAGATGTGTCTGTAGTTGAGACAGACAGACGTGTCTATAGTTGAGACAGACAGATGTGTCTATAGTTGAGACAGACAGACAGATGTGTCTATAGTTGAGACAGACAGACAGATGTGTCTATAGTTGAGACAGACAGATGTGTCTATAGTTGAGACAGACAGACAGATGTGTCTATAGTTGAGACAGACAGATGTGTCTATAGTTGAGACAGACAGACAGATGTGTCTATAGTTGAGACAGACAGACAGATGTGTCTATAGTTGAGACAGACAGACAGACGTGTCTATAGTTGAGACAGACAGACAGATGTGTCTATAGTTGAGACAGACAGATGTGTCTATAGTTGAGACAGACAGATGTGTCTATAGTTGAGACAGACAGACAGATGTGTCTATAGTTGAGACAGACAGACAGATGTGTCTATAGTTGAGACAGACAGACAGACAGATGTGTCTATAGTTGAGACAGACAGACAGATGTGTCTATAGTTGAGACAGACAGATGTGTCTATAGTTGAGACAGACAGACAGATGTGTCTATAGTTGAGACAGACAGACAGACGTGTCTATAGTTGAGACAGACAGACAGATGTGTCTATAGTTGAGACAGACAGACAGATGTGTCTATAGTTGAGACAGACAGACAGATGTGTCTATAGTTGAGACAGACAGACGTGTCTATAGTTGAGACAGACAGACAGACGTGTCTATAGTTGAGACAGACAGATGTGTCTATAGTTGAGACAGACAGACAGACGTGTCTATAGTTGAGACAGACAGATGTGTCTATAGTTGGGACAGACAGACAGATGTGTCTATAGTTGAGACAGACAGATGTGTCTATAGTTGAGACAGACAGATGTGTCTGTAGTTGAGACAGACAGATGTGTCTATAGTTGAGACAGACAGACAGATGTGTCTATAGTTGAGACAGACAGACAGACGTGTCTATAGTTGAGACAGACAGATGTGTCTATAGTTGAGACAGACAGACAGATGTGTCTATAGTTGAGACAGACAGACAGATGTGTCTATAGTTGAGACAGACAGACAGATGTGTCTATAGTTGAGACAGACAGACAGACAGACAGATGTGTCTATAGTTGAGACAGACAGATGTGTCTATAGTTGAGACAGACAGACAGATGTGTCTGTAGTTGAGACAGACAGACAGATGTGTCTGTAGTTGAGACAGACAGATGTGTCTATAGTTGAGACAGACAGACAGATGTGTCTATAGTTGAGACAGACAGATGTGTCTATAGTTGAGACAGACAGACAGATGTGTCTATAGTTGAGACAGACAGACAGATGTGTCTATAGTTGAGACAGACAGACAGACGTGTCTATAGTTGAGACAGACAGACAGACGTGTCTATAGTTGAGACAGACAGATGTGTCTATAGTTGAGACAGACAGACAGATGTGTCTATAGTTGAGACAGACAGACAGATGTGTCTATAGTTGAGACAGACAGACAGACAGACAGATGTGTCTATAGTTGAGACAGACAGATGTGTCTATAGTTGAGACAGACAGACAGATGTGTCTGTAGTTGAGACAGACAGACAGATGTGTCTGTAGTTGAGACAGACAGACAGATGTGTCTGTAGTTGAGACAGACAGATGTGTCTATAGTTGAGACAGACAGACAGATGTGTCTATAGTTGAGACAGACAGACAGATGTGTCTATAGTTGAGACAGACAGACAGATGTGTCTATAGTTGAGACAGACAGACAGATGTGTCTATAGTTGAGACAGACAGATGTGTCTATAGTTGAGACAGACAGACAGACGTGTCTATAGTTGAGACAGACAGATGTGTCTATAGTTGAGACAGACAGACAGATGTGTCTATAGTTGAGACAGACAGACAGATGTGTCTATAGTTGAGACAGACAGATGTGTCTATAGTTGAGACAGACAGACAGATGTGTCTATAGTTGAGACAGACAGATGTGTCTATAGTTGAGACAGACAGATGTGTCTATAGTTGAGACAGACAGACAGATGTGTCTATAGTTGAGACAGACAGACAGATGTGTCTATAGTTGAGACAGACAGATGTGTCTATAGTTGAGACAGACAGATGTGTCTATAGTTGAGACAGACAGATGTGTCTATAGTTGAGACAGACAGACGTGTCTATAGTTGAGACAGACAGACAGATGTGTCTATAGTTGAGACAGACAGACAGATGTGTCTATAGTTGAGACAGACAGACGTGTCTATAGTTGAGACAGACAGGCAGATGTGTCTATAGTTGAGACAGACAGGCAGATGTGTCTATAGTTGAGACAGACAGACAGACGTGTCTATAGTTGAGACAGACAGACAGATGTGTCTATAGTTGAGACAGACAGACAGACGTGTCTATAGTTGAGACAGACAGATGTGTCTATAGTTGAGACAGACAGACGTGTCTATAGTTGAGACAGACAGACAGATGTGTCTGTAGTTGAGACAGACAGATGTGTCTATAGTTGAGACAGACAGACAGATGTGTCTATAGTTGAGACAGACAGACAGATGTGTCTATAGTTGAGACAGACAGACGTGTCTATAGTTGAGACAGACAGACAGATGTGTCTATAGTTGAGACAGACAGACAGACGTGTCTATAGTTGAGACAGACAGACGTGTCTATAGTTGAGACAGACAGACGTGTCTATAGTTGAGACAGACAGACAGATGTGTCTATAGTTGAGACAGACAGATGTGTCTATAGTTGAGACAGACAGACAGATGTGTCTATAGTTGAGACAGACAGACAGATGTGTCTATAGTTGAGACAGACAGATGTGTCTATAGTTGAGACAGACAGACAGATGTGTCTATAGTTGAGACAGACAGACAGACGTGTCTATAGTTGAGACAGACAGACAGATGTGTCTATAGTTGAGACAGACAGACAGATGTGTCTGTAGTTGAGACAGACAGACGTGTCTATAGTTGAGACAGACAGACAGATGTGTCTATAGTTGAGACAGACAGACAGATGTGTCTATAGTTGAGACAGACAGACAGATGTGTCTGTAGTTGAGACAGACAGACAGATGTGTCTGTAGTTGAGACAGACAGACGTGTCTATAGTTGAGACAGACAGACAGATGTGTCTATAGTTGAGACAGATAGACAGATGTGTCTATAGTTGAGACAGACAGACAGATGTGTCTATAGTTGAGACAGACAGACAGATGTGTCTGTAGTTGAGACAGACAGACAGATGTGTCTATAGTTGAGACAGACAGACAGACGTGTCTATAGTTGAGACAGACAGACAGACAGATGTGTCTATAGTTGAGACAGACAGACAGATGTGTCTATAGTTGAGACAGACAGATGTGTCTATAGTTGAGACAGACAGACAGATGTGTCTGTAGTTGAGACAGACAGACAGATGTGTCTGTAGTTGAGACAGACAGACAGATGTGTCTATAGTTGAGACAGACAGATGTGTCTATAGTTGAGACAGACAGACAGATGTGTCTATAGTTGAGACAGACAGATGTGTCTATAGTTGAGACAGACAGACAGATGTGTCTATAGTTGAGACAGACAGACAGATGTGTCTATAGTTGAGACAGACAGACAGATGTGTCTGTAGTTGAGACAGACAGACAGATGTGTCTATAGTTGAGACAGACAGACAGATGTGTCTATAGTTGAGACAGACAGATGTGTCTATAGTTGAGACAGACAGATGTGTCTATAGTTGAGACAGACAGACAGACGTGTCTATAGTTGAGACAGACAGACAGACAGATGTGTCTATAGTTGAGACAGACAGACAGATGTGTCTATAGTTGAGACAGACAGATGTGTCTATAGTTGAGACAGACAGACGTGTCTATAGTTGAGACAGACAGACAGACGTGTCTATAGTTGAGACAGACAGACGTGTCTATAGTTGAGACAGGCAGATGTGTCTATAGTTGAGACAGACAGACAGATGTGTCTATAGTTGAGACAGACAGACAGACAGACAGATGTGTCTATAGTTGAGACAGACAGATGTGTCTATAGTTGAGACAGACAGACAGATGTGTCTGTAGTTGAGACAGACAGACAGATGTGTCTGTAGTTGAGACAGACAGACAGATGTGTCTGTAGTTGAGACAGACAGATGTGTCTATAGTTGAGACAGACAGATGTGTCTATAGTTGAGACAGACAGACAGATGTGTCTATAGTTGAGACAGACAGACAGATGTGTCTATAGTTGAGACAGACAGACAGATGTGTCTATAGTTGAGACAGACAGATGTGTCTATAGTTGAGACAGACAGACAGATGTGTCTATAGTTGAGACAGACAGATGTGTCTATAGTTGAGACAGACAGATGTGTCTATAGTTGAGACAGACAGACGTGTCTATAGTTGAGACAGACAGATGTGTCTATAGTTGAGACAGACAGATGTGTCTATAGTTGAGACAGACAGATGTGTCTATAGTTGAGACAGACAGACAGATGTGTCTATAGTTGAGACAGACAGATGTGTCTATAGTTGAGACAGACAGATGTGTCTATAGTTGAGACAGACAGATGTGTCTATAGTTGAGACAGACAGACAGATGTGTCTATAGTTGAGACAGACAGACAGATGTGTCTATAGTTGAGACAGACAGATGTGTCTATAGTTGAGACAGACAGACGTGTCTATAGTTGAGACAGACAGACAGATGTGTCTGTAGTTGAGACAGACAGACATGTCTATAGTTGAGACAGACAGACAGACGTGTCTATAGTTGAGACAGACAGACAGATGTGTCTATAGTTGAGACAGACAGACAGATGTGTCTATAGTTGAGACAGACAGACAGATGTGTCTATAGTTGAGACAGACAGACAGATGTGTCTATAGTTGAGACAGACAGACAGATGTGTCTATAGTTGAGACAGACAGACATGTCTATAGTTGAGACAGACAGACAGACGTGTCTATAGTTGAGACAGACAGACAGATGTGTCTATAGTTGAGACAGACAGACAGATGTGTCTATAGTTGAGACAGACAGATGTGTCTATAGTTGAGACAGACAGATGTGTCTATAGTTGAGACAGACAGATGTGTCTATAGTTGAGACAGACAGACGTGTCTATAGTTGAGACAGACAGACAGATGTGTCTGTAGTTGAGACAGACAGACAGATGTGTCTATAGTTGAGACAGACAGACAGATGTGTCTATAGTTGAGACAGACAGACAGACGTGTCTATAGTTGAGACAGGCAGACAGATGTGTCTATAGTTGAGACAGACAGACAGACGTGTCTATAGTTGAGACAGACAGACAGATGTGTCTATAGTTGAGACAGGCAGACAGATGTGTCTATAGTTGAGACAGACAGATGTGTCTATAGTTGAGACAGACAGACGTGTCTATAGTTGAGACAGACAGACGTGTCTATAGTTGAGACAGACAGACAGACGTGTCTATAGTTGAGACAGACAGGTGTGTCTGTAGTTGAGACAGACAGATGTGTCTATAGTTGAGACAGACAGGCAGATGTGTCTATAGTTGAGACAGACAGACAGACAGATGTGTCTATAGTTGAGACAGACAGGCAGATGTGTCTATAGTTGAGACAGACAGACAGACGTGTCTATAGTTGAGACAGACAGACAGATGTGTCTATAGTTGAGACAGACAGACGTGTCTATGGTTGAGACAGACAGACAGATGTGTCTATAGTTGAGACAGACAGGCAGATGTGTCTATAGTTGAGACAGACAGACAGATGTGTCTATAGTTGAGACAGACAGACGTGTCTATGGTTGAGACAGACAGACAGATGTGTCTATAGTTGAGACAGACAGACAGATGTGTCTATAGTTGAGACAGACAGACAGACGTGTCTATAGTTGAGACAGACAGATGTGTCTATAGTTGAGACAGACAGACGTGTCTATAGTTGAGACAGACAGACAGACGTGTCTATAGTTGAGACAGACAGACAGATGTGTCTGTAGTTGAGACAGACAGACAGATGTGTCTATAGTTGAGACAGACAGATGTGTCTATAGTTGAGACAGACAGACGTGTCTATAGTTGAGACAGACAGACAGACGTGTCTATAGTTGAGACAGACAGACAGATGTGTCTGTAGTTGAGACAGACAGACAGATGTGTCTATAGTTGAGACAGACAGACGTGTCTATAGTTGAGACAGACAGACAGATGTGTCTATAGTTGAGACAGACAGACGTGTCTATAGTTGAGACAGACAGACAGATGTGTCTATAGTTGAGACAGACAGATGTGTCTATAGTTGAGACAGACAGACAGATGTGTCTATAATTGAGACAGACAGACAGATGTGTCTATAGTTGAGACAGACAGACAGACGTGTCTATAGTTGAGACAGACAGACGTGTCTATAGTTGAGACAGACAGGCAGATGTGTCTATAGTTGAGACAGACAGATGTGTCTATAGTTGAGACAGACAGATGTGTCTATAGTTGAGACAGACAGACAGATGTGTCTATAGTTGAGACAGACAGACAGACGTGTCTATAGTTGAGACAGACAGACGTGTCTATAGTTGAGACAGACAGACAGATGTGTCTATAGTTGAGACAGACAGACAGATGTGTCTATAGTTGAGACAGACAGACAGATGTGTCTATAGTTGAGACAGACAGACAGATGTGTCTATAGTTGAGACAGACAGATGTGTCTATAGTTGAGACAGACAGACAGACGTGTCTATAGTTGAGACAGACAGATGTGTCTATAGTTGAGACAGACAGATGTGTCTATAGTTGAGACAGACAGACAGATGTGTCTATAGTTGAGACAGACAGACAGATGTGTCTATAGTTGAGACAGACAGATGTGTCTATAGTTGAGACAGACAGACGTGTCTATAGTTGAGACAGACAGACAGATGTGTCTATAGTTGAGACAGACAGACAGATGTGTCTATAGTTGAGACAGACAGATGTGTCTGTAGTTGAGACAGACAGATGTGTCTATAGTTGAGACAGACAGACAGATGTGTCTATAGTTGAGACAGACAGACAGATGTGTCTATAGTTGAGACAGACAGACAGATGTGTCTATAGTTGAGACAGACAGACAGGTGTGTCTATAGTTGAGACAGACAGATGTGTCTATAGTTGAGACAGACAGGCAGATGTGTCTATAGTTGAGACAGACAGACAGACAGACGTGTCTATAGTTGAGACAGACAGACGTGTCTATAGTTGAGACAGACAGGCAGATGTGTCTATAGTTGAGACAGACAGACAGACAGATGTGTCTATAGTTGAGACAGACAGACAGATGTGTCTATAGTTGAGACAGACAGACAGATGTGTCTATAGTTGAGACAGACAGATGTGTCTATAGTTGAGACAGACAGACAGACAGATGTGTCTATAGTTGAGACAGACAGACAGACGTGTCTATAGTTGAGACAGACAGACAGATGTGTCTATAGTTGAGACAGACAGACAGACGTGTCTATAGTTGAGACAGACAGACAGATGTGTCTATAGTTGAGACAGACAGACAGATGTGTCTATAGTTGAGACAGACAGATGTGTCTATAGTTGAGACAGACAGACAGATGTGTCTATAGTTGAGACAGACAGACAGATGTGTCTATAGTTGAGACAGACAGATGTGTCTATAGTTGAGACAGACAGACGTGTCTATAGTTGAGACAGACAGACAGATGTGTCTGTAGTTGAGACAGACAGACGTGTCTATAGTTGAGACAGACAGATGTGTCTATAGTTGAGACAGACAGACAGATGTGTCTATAGTTGAGACAGACAGATGTGTCTATAGTTGAGACAGACAGACAGATGTGTCTATAGTTGAGACAGACAGACAGATGTGTCTATAGTTGAGACAGACAGATGTGTCTATAGTTGAGACAGACAGACAGATGTGTCTATAGTTGAGACAGACAGACGTGTCTATAGTTGAGACAGACAGACGTGTCTATAGTTGAGACAGACAGACAGATGTGTCTGTAGTTGAGACAGACAGACAGATGTGTCTATAGTTGAGACAGACAGACAGACGTGTCTATAGTTGAGACAGACAGACGTGTCTATAGTTGAGACAGACAGATGTGTCTATAGTTGAGACAGACAGATGTGTCTATAGTTGAGACAGACAGATGTGTCTATAGTTGAGACAGACAGACAGATGTGTCTATAGTTGAGACAGACAGACAGATGTGTCTATAGTTGAGACAGACAGATGTGTCTATAGTTGAGACAGACAGACAGACGTGTCTATAGTTGAGACAGGCAGACAGACGTGTCTATAGTTGAGACAGACAGACAGATGTGTCTATAGTTGAGACAGACAGACAGATGTGTCTATAGTTGAGACAGACAGACAGATGTGTCTATAGTTGAGACAGACAGACAGACAGATGTGTCTATAGTTGAGACAGACAGACAGACAGATGTGTCTATAGTTGAGACAGACAGACAGACAGATGTGTCTATAGTTGAGACAGACAGACAGACGTGTCTATAGTTGAGACAGACAGACAGATGTGTCTGTAGTTGAGACAGACAGATGTGTCTATAGTTGAGACAGACAGACAGATGTGTCTATAGTTGAGACAGACAGATGTGTCTATAGTTGAGACAGACAGACAGATGTGTCTATAGTTGAGACAGACAGACAGATGTGTCTATAGTTGAGACAGACAGACAGATGTGTCTATAGTTGAGACAGACAGACAGATGTGTCTATAGTTGAGACAGACAGACAGACGTGTCTATAGTTGAGAGAGACAGATGTGTCTGTAGTTGAGACAGACAGACGTGTCTATAGTTGAGACAGACAGACAGATGTGTCTATAGTTGAGA
Organism: Nansenia antarctica; assembly: GCF_963989245.1. Lineage (NCBI taxonomy): Eukaryota > Metazoa > Chordata > Actinopteri > Argentiniformes > Microstomatidae > Nansenia > Nansenia antarctica. The sequence continues at coordinate 27,215,571 of NC_137674.1, read as the reverse complement.
CAGACAGATGTGTCTATAGTTGAGACAGACAGACAGATGTGTCTATAGTTGAGACAGACAGACGTGTCTATAGTTGAGACAGACAGACAGATGTGTCTAAAGTTGAGACAGACAGACAGATGTGTCTATAGTTGAGACAGACAGATGTGTCTATAGTTGAGACAGACAGACAGATGTGTCTATAGTTGAGACAGACAGACAGATGTGTCTATAGTTGAGACAGACAGACAGATGTGTCTATAGTTGAGACAGACAGATGTGTCTATATTTGAGACAGACAGATGTGTCTATAGTTGAGACAGACAGACGTGTCTATAGTTGAGACAGACAGACGTGTCTATAGTTGAGACAGACAGACGTGTCTATAGTTGAGACAGACAGACAGATGTGTCTATAGTTGAGACAGACAGACAGATGTGTCTATAGTTGAGACAGACAGACAGATGTGTCTATAGTTGAGACAGACAGACAGATGTGTCTATAGTTGAGACAGACAGACAGATGTGTCTATAGTTGAGACAGACAGACAGATGTGTCTATAGTTGAGACAGACAGACAGATGTGTCTATAGTTGAGACAGACAGACAGACGTGTCTATAGTTGAGACAGACAGACAGATGTGTCTATAGTTGAGACAGACAGACAGATGTGTCTATAGTTGAGACAGACAGATGTGTCTATAGTTGAGACAGACAGACAGATGTGTCTATAGTTGAGACAGACAGATGTGTCTATAGTTGAGACAGACAGACAGATGTGTCTATAGTTGAGACAGACAGACAGATGTGTCTATAGTTGAGACAGGCAGATGTGTCTATAGTTGAGACAGACAGACAGACGTGTCTATAGTTGAGACAGACAGATGTGTCTATAGTTGAGACAGACAGACAGACGTGTCTATAGTTGAGACAGACAGATGTGTCTATAGTTGAGACAGACAGACGTGTCTATAGTTGAGACAGACAGATGTGTCTATAGTTGAGACAGACAGACAGACGTGTCTATAGTTGAGACAGACAGACAGACGTGTCTATAGTTGAGACAGACAGATGTGTCTATAGTTGAGACAGACAGACGTGTCTATAGTTGAGACAGACAGACAGATGTGTCTATAGTTGAGACAGGCAGATGTGTCTATAGTTGAGACAGACAGGCAGATGTGTCTATAGTTGAGACAGACAGACAGACGGTAGTCATGGTGATGGTTGAGACAGGCAGATGTGTCTATAGTTGAGACAGACAGATGTGTCTATAGTTGAGACAGACAGACGTGTCTATAGTTGAGACAGACAGATGTGTCTATAGTTGAGACAGACATATGTGTCTATAGTTGAGACAGACAGATGTGTCTATTCGGTTGTTAAGTCGTGACGTGTTTCCGGGTCCAACGTTGGCTATAACTATAATAATTCATTATATTTGTATAGCGCTTTTCCGAGGCTGTGAATATGGGAAAAACGGGAAAGTGCTGTGTCCCTTGTATGAATAGATCCGAGTCTAAAAAACGATTGAACTATCATTCTACCGCTGTAATACACTGGTACTCTCGTGCGGGGAAGTTTTTATTTGGACCCGGAAATTGCTAAACGTCACGCGTGATGTCACACTTAACAACCGAATAGTTGAGACAGGCAGATGGTAGTCATGGTGATGGCTGAGACAGGCAGATGGTAGTCATGGTGATTGCAATTTGTTCCTGTTCGCGGATGACTCGGCTCTGCTGGTCTCTGACAGGGACATATTGCAGGTGGAAAAAGCGCTAAGCACTGAACTGAGTAGAATCTGCATCTGGCTAGCTGACAATAAACTATCAATACACCTAGGTAAAACTGAAACCATCCTATACGGATCCCCATCTAAACTCAGAAAGGCTGTAAATTACAAAATAAAAGTGGGTAACATTACTATCACAAGAAAAGAGGATATTACATACCTGGGCTCCGTCTTAGAGGCAAATCTTTCCGGAGATAAAATGGCAGCAAAAGTAATCAAAAAAGTTAACCATAGAACTAGATTCTTGTACAGGATATCCTCACTTGTCAGTAAAAACACACTGAGGACCCTATCAGGAGCTCTCATTCAATGTCACTTCGACTATGCCGTAACATCATGGTACTATAGAACCACAAAGGCCCAAAAAACAAGACTCCAGACAGCCCAAAATAAACTGGTTAGGCTTCTGCTAGGCCTCAACCCTAGGACACATCTAACCGCTGCTCATTTTTTGAGCCTTGATTGGCTACGAGTAGTTGACAGAGTGCAGCAGCTTGCACTGGGCCTGGTCTTCAAGATACGCTACACCACAAAGACACCCAAGTACCTGTCAACATACTTCCAAAAAGTGAACAACGTCCACACATACAATACCAGAGGAAGCTCCACGAACCACGTTCAACCGCGTTGCACCACAAACAAGGGGTTAAACTCGTTTGCAAACTATGCAGTAAAAATGTGGAACGCCCTTCCTATAATCTTAAAGGAGTGCAAAACACTGCCCACCTTCAAAACCACTCTCAAAAAACATTTACAGGAGGCTGCAATCCGTAACTGGACCCTCTAAATCAAAAACTGTACATACTTGTTGTTTTGTCCCCCCGCCCGAACTACCCATTGTACATATTATATGTCTGCCCCCCTGCCCCCACCCACTGTACATACTTTGTGTTTTGTCCCCCGCCCCCACCTGTGGTGTATGTCCCCACCTGTCCTACCCGCTGTACATACCTTATGTTTTGTTGTATTGTTCTTCCCATGTTGGATGTATGTTTATCTTGTAGATAGTACTAGTTATTTGTCTGTATTATCTTGTAGATAGTACTAGTTTTTTTGTCGGTCTTACATGTAACGATGAATTGAGAATCAAGGACCCCAATTGAAATAAGCCAGTGGCTTTCTTGGGTTTTTATCCTGTTAGTTGACCTTGTATGTAATATGTACTTTCATGTACCTACTTCTGCAAATCTTCTAATAAAGTTTTCAATCAATCAATCAAATGGTGATGGCTGAGACAGGCAGATGGTAGTCATGGTGATGGCTGAGACAGACAGATGATTACATTAACAGGCTCAGAAAACAAGATTAGCTTGCAAGCCAACTTCAATTTATTTTCTTGGAAAACATCCTCAAACTGCGGACTAGCACAACTAGCCAGTTTGCTAACACAGACTGTTTTGTGAGCCTGCTAACAATGTAAAGTAGTGTTATAGTTAACTAGGTAGTAGTGGGGATTACTCACCGAATCCATTGCATTGCAATATATTGGCTTGACTAGCGAGTGTGATTTTCATTGAAGAACGTTGACATTTATTTACATTTTTCAGAATAAAAGTCTGAATGTTTGGATTGGTTGCCGACTTGTTCGTCCTTTCACCAGCTGCCGTCACATTGGTGCTCAGTTGTTCGAATGAACTGTCCAAATGGTCATCGTCTGGTAAAACCATCCAGATGTTCGTCATCGTCTGGTAAAACCACTGAAAGTGTACTTTAGTCCAGGACTAGGCTTAACACTACAACAGCCGTGCCTATTTTACCTACTAGTAGAGCCGCCTTGGGGGTCAAATAGACCCCCATTTTAGAATGTAAATCTGCTATTTACACACAGAGATCACTAGAGGGCGCTTCTTTTTTTAGCCTGCCTCCTACACAGAAAAACTGCAAAACAGCTTTCTAATGATTGGACAAGAAGAGCAGCTGTTTTCAGATCATTTATTGTGATAAAGAAACAAACAAAAATAACACAACAACTGTGCTACAGGAAATTCAGTCAAATCTTCATCTGTCCTCATCATCATTGACAGTTTTTTTTTCTTTTTACATAAAACACCAGTAATATACAGACTCTTAAAAGGGGCGGGGCTTGTGTAAATAGACTGAGTGACAGTTACAGAGATCACCTGGCCCCTCCCCTCTCCACCTGCAGGGATTCTGATTGGAGCAGAAGGCTCTCGGGGCTTTGTGATTGGACAAGGCAGATTGAACCCTGGCTACAGAAGAGGAAGGTCAGACTCCTCCTCCTTGATTAACAGCTCTGAGGAGCATCTCGCTAAGCCCAGACCACTCCCCCCCCCCCCCCCCCCCCACCAGCCCCGTTGGCATGACAACCTGGTTTAAACGCTCTTTGAGAGAACAACACAACACTAAAACAGTTTCAGCTGCGTCTTCGTTTAAGCTCCTCCCACCTTACTGTTCAATCACGTGCTCATTAGTAATAAATTATTTCGGTCATTTAAACACAATAAATTAAATCTTAAATTTTCTCTTTTTCCGACCAAGTTTTTTTTTGTTTGTTTTTGTTTTGGCAAGTGACGATCAAGTATTTACAACAATACTTGAATGATGCACTGATTTAACCCTGACCCTAACCTCTTACCTCTAACCCCTAACCCTAACCCTGACTCTAACCCCTAACCGTGACCACTAACTTCTAACCCCTAATGCTGACCCTGACCCTAAACTTTAACCATGACCCTAACCTTTAACCATGACCGTAACCTATAACCCTGACCTCTAACATCTAACCCTGACCCTAACCTCTAACCCTGACCAAGAGTGAATGAACACATGTCAATCACCAGACATGGTGAGCTAGGCCCCGCCCACACTATCATGTCAATCACTGTCCTGGTGAGCTAGGCCCCGCCCACACTAGTCCATTAGAGAAGAGCTTAATGCTCCGCGGGGTTTCTAGGGCCTAACCAGATCACTACATGAGTGGAAGGTATTGTGCCGTGTTAAGTTGTAAAGTGAAGTTGTAAAGGTTGTGTGTGTCTTGGCAGCAGTAGGTTTCAGGGAGTGTTTGTTTATAAAACACATCAAAGTTATTTATCTAGAAAAGTGCCAAGATGTATAATTCTACTTTACATAATATCAGACAAGTCTTCACCCTCCCCTCCTCCCCCTCGATCCATCTCTCTCCTCCTCCCCCTCCATCTATCTCGCTCTTCCTCCCCCTCCATCCATCTCCCTCCTCCTTCTGCTCCATCCATCTCTATCTTCCTCCCCCTCCATCCATCTCTCTCCATTTATCCATCTCTCTCCTCCTCCTCCCCCTCCATCCATCCATCTCTCTCCTCCTCCCCCTCCATCCATCCATCTCTCTCCTCCTCCCCCTCCATCCATCTCTCTCTCTCCTCCTCCCCCTCCATCCATCTCTCTCCTCCCCCCCTCCATCCATCTCCCTCATGTTTCCTCCCCTCCTCCATTGCTCCCTCCCTCCAGAGGTGATGACATCAGAAGTGATATAGGAGCTCAAAGCTCCGCCCTCCTTTAGACATCCCACCAATCACCACTCAGATAGGGAACCATCCAATCAGACAAAGCCTCCATGAACATTAAAATTAGAAGAAAATGAAAAGAATTCTGACAAATATCAAATATAAATGAGAGAAGAACAAACAAACAAATGAACGTTTCCCCCCTTCACCTCCCCAGTTTCTGTAAGGAATAAATCTCTTCTCTCTTTTCAACCATAAATACATTCAATAAGGAAATTAATAAACAAAATGTACATGTGAAAGACTGGTGTGTGCATACATGCATACACACGCACACACATGTTTTTGACAACATCTTGTCTGGTGGTTTCATTGTTTAAGCATTAATATATACAAGTGTTCCTATAGTGTTTAAGCTCCTCCCAGACATGTGGTCATAGAACCTCTTCAATCACGCGAAGGACAGAGAAGACCAAGGTGCATTGTGGGTAATATGTGGTTAAAGACCCCCTCAGGGGGAGGGATAGCACTCTTTCTTTCTTTCTTTCTATCTCCCTCCCTCCATCCGTCTGTCCGTCCGTCTCTCTCTCTCTCTCTCTCTCTCTCTGCTAAAGCCAGGAGAGCAACTCAGGAGAAGAGAGGACAGGAGAGGAGAGGTGGAGGAGGAATAGAGGAGAGCGGGAGGAGAAGGAGGAGAGGAGAGGAGGAGGAGGAGACAAGGGAAGGAGAGGTGGTAAAGGAGAAGAGGGTAGGAGAGGAGAGGGGGATCAAAGCCAGTCTATAGATCCTCTGGAGAACACATAGGAACTGACAGCTCTGTTCTGAGCTCTGATTGGCTGTGGGTTGTCTAGGAGCTGAGCTCTGATTGGCTATGGCGTATCTAGGAGCTGAGCTCTGATTGGCTATGGCGTATATAGGAGCGGAGCTCTGATTGGCTGTGGCGTATCTAGGAGCTGAGCTCTGATTGGCTGTGGGTTGTCTAGGAGCTGAGCTCTGATTGGCTGTGGGGTGTAGGTTCCTGTGTTACTCTCTAGTAAACTGGGTTGAAAGAAACAAAACAGGAAACAGGAAACAGAAAAACATCTCCGAGCCAAAACACCTCCACTTCCCCTCGACCCCCCAGGATCTGGCGTGTTAATAACATGTTAATAACACGCTAATAACAGGAGGAGATCTGAGAGGAACATTGATACGGAGCAGATAGAGGGACAGATGGAGTGATGGAGGGATAAAGCGACAAACATCCTAACAACCACAGGGTGGTGCTGTTCTCTCAACCTTCAGTCCTGCTTGAACAGGGGAGAGGTGATTTCTCTCTCTCTCTCTCTCTCTCTCTCTCTCTCTCTCTCTCTCTCTCTCTCGGCTGTGTGCCACGTCTCGTCCGGCAGGCTGCACTGCCATTGGTCAGCACAGCACAGAGTTCTTCCAGCGTTCAGTGTTCTGATTGGACAGAGGAGCTTTGGTAGTCAGTCCAGTGATGTCATCAGAAACACCAGGATATTTCTCTCTGTTCTCTATCCAAACTCTCTCTCACACACACACACACACACACACACACACACACACACACACACACACACACACGCACACACACACACAGACAGACAAAACACCTGTAACACACACACTCGCAATAAAACAAAAATAATATAGGAAAAGTCTAGATTCAGTTCCTCTCATTTTGTTATCTATGTTTGTTTTAAATCATCATAATCATCATCATCATTATCATCATCATGGTGCTACTGTGTTTGGTTGGTGACTCATCTTAAGAAGATCGTTTTTTTGTCTTATTTGTTTTTGTTTGGAGTTTGTTTCTACAGTTGTTGTTGTTGTTGTTGTTGTTGGTGTTGGTGTTGGTGCGGTTGTTGTTGTTGTTGTTGTTGCCATGTTGTTGGTTTGGTGGGCGGAGTCGCTATCGTCGTGGGTGTGGCTACGTGGTGACGGTCTGTCGCGGTGCTCTCTGGTTTTGGCTGTGGCTGGTTGCTAGGCTGGTTGCTAGGCTAGTCTCCATAGGTCCGGTGCGGTCTGGTCTCAGGAGGTCTGGTAGAAGGTCGTCCAGGGTGGGTCAGGTGGTCCGGTTACAGGGTGCGGTGGTGGATCAGGCGGTCGTCTGGTTGAAGTTGAAGCTGTCGTCATGGTTACAGGGCGTGGTGGCGGTAGATCAGGCGGTCGTCCGGTAGAAGCTGTCGTCTCGTCATGGTGAATGAAGGGGCGTCATGGTTACAGGGCGTGGTGGTGGTGGTGGATCGGGCGGCGGGTGGTGGTCCGGTAGAAATTGTCGTCGTAGTTACCGGGCGCGGCGGCGGCGGCGGATCAGGCCGTCTGGTAGAAGCTGTCGTCATGGTGAAGGTTGTGGTGCTTGGGCATGCTGTAGTAGCCGCTGCAGCGGGAGTCGGGGTCGGCCAGGCGCAGCATGCGCTGGCAGCTGTCCACCTGCACCTTGGTGCCCTTCTGACAGTCCACATACACCAGCTGGTTGTTCAGACAGGTGGGCTGCACTCACACACACACACACACACACACACACACACACACACACACACAGTTATGACTATAACCAGAACCTATACACACAGTTAAAACACTAGTGTCTCTGTGTGTGTGTGAGTGTGTGTGTGTGTGTGTACACTTTGGTGGGTGTGTGTGTGTGTGTGTACCTTGGTGTGTGTGTCTGTGTGTGTGTGTGTGTGTGTGTGTGTGTGTACCTTGGTGGGTGTATGTGTGTGTGTGTACCGTGGTGTACGTGTGTGTGTGTACCTTGGTGTGTGTGTGTGTGTACACCGTGGTGGGTGTGTGTGTGTGTACCTTGGTGGGGGGGTGGTAGCAGAGGGAGGGGATCCACTGCTTCCTGTGGTTGGCGTAGAACAGGGCGATGAGGGTGAGCAGCATCAGCACAGGCAGCGCCACCCATGCCACCGAGTTCAGGGCGCCGTTCTCGCCTGGCGCTGGGGCCTTACCGTCCAGGTAGGGCATCTGAAGACTGCCATAGTCCCCTACACACACACACACACACACACATTTACACAATTGTACAACGTCTATAACAAGGTGAACAGACCAGACCAGAGGGTCTGGGGGGCGTTTGCGTGTGTGTATGCCTGTGTGTGTGTGTGTGTGGTGTGTGTGTGTGGGGTGTGGGGGTAGGGGCAGGTCGACCTCTGACCTCTGAACTGGGGGATGTTGATGTCGTTCTCGCTGCGGGTCGGCCAGGCGGGCGGCTGCTGCCTGTCGCCATGGCGATCCGTCTTCTCTATAGGCACGTTGGTGGGGGGGTACGCCTCTGTAGGGGGAGAGGGCAGGGTCAACACACACACACACACACACACACACACACACACCCTGACTCTAACATACAACTAATACACACATACAAAACACACACACGCACACACACACACACGCAACTAACACACACATACAAAACACACACACACACACACACACACAGACACTCCTACCTGAGCACATGGGACACACACACACACACACCACATACACACACACCACACACGCACACCACATACTAGGGCTGCACGATTAATCGATTTTAAATCGAAATCGCGATTTGAAATTATGCGATTAGCTAATCGCAAAGCCTGCGATTTGCCTGCGATTTTTTTTTTTTTTTTTTTTTTTTTTTTTACTTTTTTTTTTTTTTTTGCTATTTAGCTGACGCTTTTAATCCAAAGCGATTTACAATTACGAATTACAGGGACATTCCCCCTGGAGTAACTGAGGGCTAAGTGCCTTACTCAAGGGCACACTAGTAGTGGTGTGGTTTCAGGCGGGATTTGAACTCACACAACCTTCCGATCACAAGTCCAACTCACTAGACCACCACTACCCGTATGGGATACGTCATACAGCGCGTCGGATTCAACGTCAATGAACGTCAACGTCAATGAACGTCAACAATGAACGTCAACAATGAACGTGAACGTCAATGAACGTCAACGTCAATGAACGCACACCAACAACATCGCACGTGAAACGCCCACGTTTCGGTAGCTAGCAATAGCAACATTCATGGTGGATAATGGCTTCAGCAGAAGTAGTTTGATGGTATCATGTGGTAATGCTCTCTGAAAATAGATAGATTCATCCAATCACCTGCCAAGTATTTTTTGAAAGTACCTGCCCTTTTCCAAACAGCTTCCAATTAAGCTTTCCTAGATGGTTGTGTGAAACAAACCACCTGAGTCAGGTTAGTAATGCTCCATCACATGTTTTAATCTGAAGCTTGATTTTAAAGCAACCCAACTTTAAAGCAACCCAATGTAAGTTTAGTTCTTTCACTCGTAGCTCGGGCTGTGGGGGTGCTAGAGGAGGGAGCCTCTAAGTCCCCTGAAGACGTACAAACAAACTGCACGTTGATACGACCTTCCTAGCCGGAGATATGGCCACACTTTACAAAAACGTTTTTTTTTTTTTTTTTTTTTTTTTTTGCTATTTAAAAAAATAATAATCGCAAATTAATCGCAATCGCGATATCTGTCCAAATAATCGCAATTCGATTTTTTCCCCAAATCGTGCAGCCCTACCACATACTCACACACACACACACACACACACACACACACACACACTCACACACACACACACACACACACAGACACCCAGACGCCCCTACCTGAGCACATGGGGCAGCAGCTGCCCTGGGGGGTGAGGGGGGGCCGGGGGCAGTGGGGGGGCAGGGCGGGGCAGCTGACGGTGGAGCACAGCGTCTGGCCCTGCAGGCAGTAGCAGTGTGTGCAGCTGTCGATGTCCCAGCGCTCCTCGTCTGAGTACGTCTGCCCGTTGAACTGACACACGGCCCTGGGGGTGGCGTCTGAGGGGGGGGGCACACACAGGGTCAGATACACACACACACACACACAGGGTCAGATACACACACACACAGGGTCAGATACACACACACACAGGGTCAGATACACACACACACACAGGGTCAGATACACACACACACACACCGCCCTGGGGGTGGCGTCTGAGGGGGGGGCACACACAGGGTCAGATACACACACACACAGGGTCAGATACACACACACACAGGGTCAGATACACACACAGGGTCAGATACACACACACACACACACACAGGGTCAGATACACACACACACACAGGGTCAGATACACACACACACACACAAGGTCAGATACACACACAGGGTCAGATACACACACACACAGGGTCAGATACACACACACACAAGGTCAGATACACACACACACACACACACACACACACACACACACACACAGGGTCAGATACACACACACACACACACACAGGGTCAGATACACACACACACACACACACAGGGTCAGATACACACACACACAAGGTCAGATACACACACACACACAGGGTCAGATACACACACACACACAGGGTCAGATACACACACACACACACACACACACACAGTGTCAGATACACACACACACACACACACACACAAACACACACACACACACACAGGGTCAGATACACACACACACACACAAGGTCAGATACACACACAGGGTCAGATACACACACACACACACACACACACACACAGAGTCAGATATACACACAGTCAGATATACACACACACATACACAGGGTCAGATATACACACACACACACACACACACACACAGGGTCAGATACACACACACACAAAAAGTATGTACACATGCACGCGCACATGCACACCAGGGTTGGGCGGTAATACGGTAATACCATATACAGCGGTATTCGAAAATAGCAACGGTTTCATAAAAACATACAAATAGATATAAATAGCCGCCTTTGTCCAGCACCGCTGTCTGTGTGCTTGAAGATGCTACGAGAGTGATGACAGAACTTTTTGTAAAGAATGTAATCTGTCAAATAAATAAAAAACTGTCAAAAAAGACGTGTCACATGACAGCTTCTCCTCATGACGGAGAATTAGAAAAAGACACAGCAAGCGCAAGTGAGTCGGTCCCTAAAAAAAAGCAACTGGTGCAATCTGGAAGCATTTCAGATTCCGACCGAATGACAAGGGAGAGACATCAAACCTTGACGAGGCTGTGTGTAAGACTAGAGGTAACAGCCAGAGATGGAAATACTTCAATTTTATATTTTTATATAAATAACCACAAAGCACTATACCACTACTGTACCTCTGGCGTTAATGCTAACAGCCAACAATGAATAGTGTAGATTATTTGCTGACCGTGCGGTTTAGTACATTGAGTTTGGAAGACAAGTTGGAGATAACTTTTTGACATTGAAGAGGATTGAAGAGGATTAAGACATTCGCACTGGAAACCCAAGTGTTTGGGTTCACTAAAGGTTCTTAAGAACAAATGTCTTCCTGACTGATATTTCCTTGTTAACTTTAGTCTTTAGTCTGAAGAGGAAACATGCCGTTTTTTTCTCCCTAACTTAAGTTTTACGTGGCCGTCTCAGAACCAATAACCCTAACCGCTGCGAGGATGAAGATGTCAGGTTTTTTATTTAGGCCTCTAGGCTCCCCTCTGTATCTGCACTCACGCTTTGTTACACTCAAATGAGTTGTTAAAAATGTTGTTAATGTTGTTAACTTTGCTGTTCCGTTTCTGACATAAAAAACATGTTAAAAAACGCTATGTATCATAAGATGGAAAATCACAGTTCAAGTGCACTGCAGCCAGCCAAACAGTATAGCATAGCAGCGACTACATTCATCATTAGAAATCGGTGGCTCCCTCAAAGCCCTACGTGGTTTTCCATCCCACGGTAATACCATGGTTACATTTTGTCTCTCTGTGTGTGTGTGTGTGTGTGTGTGTGTGTGTGTCCTACCCAGGCAGTAGGGGCAGCACTGCCCCTTCCTGAGGACGGGCCGGGGGCAGGTGACGGAGGGGCAGGACTCTGAGAAGCAGCTGATGTTGCCGTCCACACACACGCAGCTGGAGCAGGTGTTGGGCTTCCACGACTCCGCCGCCAGGAAGATGTCCCCCTCCTCGCTGCGGCAGTACCTGGGCATGCTGTCATTACTGGGGGGGGCCGGGGGGGGGAAGGGCTCGTCTGGACACACGGACACACACACACACACACACACACAGACACACACAGAGAGAGATAGTCAGGAACGTGTGATAGACTGAAACACACTGGATGGATGGATGAGAGAGAGAGAGAGAGGGGGGGGGAGAGAGAGAGAGAGAGAGGGGGGGGGGGGAGAGATAGAGAGAGAGAGGGGGGGGAGAGAAAGAGAGAGAGGGGGGGGAGAGATAGAGAGAGAGGGGGGGGGAGAGAGATAGATGTCAATAGATCTCAAGATAGATTTCAATGGTGAAATTTATGTTTATAAATATAAAACACTTGTCTCACAAACAATAGTGTTGTTTTGGAGTAATTCCTCTAGTGTGTGTGTGTGTGTGTGTGTGTGTGTGTGTGTGTGGTCAATAATAAATTCTACCTAGCAACAGGTAGCGAAAAAAACGCTAATGACGTTAACATGGCCTGACGTGACAGGAAATAACCACACAGCCCTGTACCACTACTGTACCTCTGGCGTCAATGGTAACAGCTAACAATGAATAGTTTCGATTATTTGCTGACTGTGCGGTTTAGTACATTGAGTTTGGAAGACAAGTTGGAGATAACTTTTTGACATTGAAGAGGATTAAGACATTCGCACTGGAAAAACCCAGTGTCTGGGTTCACTAAAGGTTCTTAAGAACAAGTCTTCTTGACTGATATTTCCTTGTTAACTTTAGTCTTTAGTCTGAAGAGGAAACATGCCGTTTTTTTCTCCCTGGGGAGACGCTGTGTCCGACCCCAGCCTGACCCCACCTGACCCGGCCCACATCTGCCTGGCTGTGAAATATTCAGCTCTCATTTTTTTTCTCATTCTAGAATGTTCATGTTTCTGTTCTGGATGAGTTCCTCTGCTGATCGTGACAGCCAGCAGTAGAGCGAGCGCACACACGCACCCACGCACACACACACACACACACACACAACCTACTATACATGGGAGGCTTGAAGTGGTGGCCTTGCTCGGGGCTGCATGTGTGTGTGTGTGTGTGTGTGTGTATGTGTGCGTGTGTTCTGTCTTCACATGCAGTATTCATGGCAGCCCCTTAACTAACTCCTCCATAATGCATCCTCCTCTGTGTCCCGTCATCCGCTCTCCACTACAGCTGTTGGCTGTCACCAACACAACAGCTGCCCTGTCTCTCTCTACCTGTCTCCCTCTCTGTCTGTCTGTCTCTCTCTCTATCCCTCTATCCCTCTTTGTCTCTCTCTCTCTCTCTCTCTCCCTGTCTCCCTCCCCCTCTCCCTTCCTGTCTCCTTGTTTCCCTCTCTCTGCCTCCCTCTCTCTACCTGTCTCCCTCTCTATCCCTCTATCCCTCTCTCTCCCTGTCTCCCTCCCCCTCTCCCTTCCTGTCTCCTTGTTTCCCTCTCTCTGCCTCCCTCTCTCTACCTGTCTCCCTCTCTATCTCTCTCCCTCCCTCTATCCCTCTCTCTCCCTGTCTCCCTCCCCCTCTCCCTTCCTGTCTCCCTGATTCTCTCTCTCTGCCTCCCTCTCTCTTCCTGTCTCACTCATCTTTCCTCCAACCTCTCTCCCTCCATTTACATTTCAGGCATTTAGCAGATGCCTTCATCGAATGCGACTTACAACAAATACATTTACATCTCTCTCTCTCCAGGGATTAAAGCAAAAACAAAATCTCCTGACGTAAAAAAAAATTCAGGCCAAATCGGGGCCGGTGCGGTGGCTTTCCGCGCACAAAGCGCGCGTGCGTTTTTCCGTTCTACGTTCTAATGCTTTGACTTTTCTTTCGAAAAATGTAAATACATTTCCGCGTTGTAGAAAATCAATGACACATCGCTAGTCAACTAACACAGCTTGTTTTGTGAGCCTGCTAAACAATGTACAGTAGTGTTATAGTTAACTAGGTAGCAGTCCAATCAATTTTGTTGCAGTGTTTTGGACTTGAATAGCGAGTTTGTGTTGTGATTCTCAACAACGTTGAAACGTAGTTTCGCCCTTTTCCATATTTTTTAATAATAAATGTGTGGACTGACGATGTAGCGCAGCCTAACTTATTCTAATAATTATTTAACATACTTTTATTGTGATAATTATTCCCCCCTCCTCCCAGACAAGGTCACATTATTATTGGATTGGTTGTTTGCGTGCCGGGTGAAGTTAGCTAAACATTTAACCTGCTAGCTAGCAAGAGAAACATAATGTCACTCTCCAAAGGTCTAAAGAGGAAAGTTGACGGTGAAAACAGGGCATTTAAACAGGAATGGACAGCGAACTATGCGTTCATCCTACCTGGTTTCATCAAAGCAAAGCCGTTGTGAGACTCACATTTTCCGTGCTCACAATGTTCCCTTTCTATACATGCGAGTCGTCCTTTTCATCAATGAATGCGATAAAGACGCGCTAGAGGAATCGATTGGTGCATAAAAACCTTGAGAACTGCCGGATTAAAGTGACGTCCATAATAATAATAAAAAATAATAATACATTAGACTTATAGCGCTTTTCTAGACACTCAAAGACGTCCATATCACCAGATAACAAATAGTGACCGATGGGAGTTGCCAGTTTTCTCATTAAGTGAGATTTAATAGCCTAATATTATTTTTTCTATTTTTAATGAATGGCTCATTGTAATTATTATCCCTAGTAAGGTAGCGTGTTTGCTCTGTCGTTTCAGGAGCATATAGGCAGCCTATGCACCACCACCCCTCGCCCTCCATGATCAAGCGGATTCAGCTTTTTTTTTTTTGCGCCGATTTTGTTGTCTGTTGTTGATGTTTTTCATCAAATTAAACTGCATTTGCTTTGTTACTGTTCACATGTGTGGTGCAGTCACATAGCCTATAAGTAAACATTAAGTTTGAATGATTTACTGAGCTGGCGTTACTTTTTTCAAACTACACACCGTATGTCGGCTATTTCAGCACCACGCACCATGTCCACCTACTTATCACTATGAGGGGTTCAGCGTCAGTGCACCCCGCTCTGTTACTGTCGCATAGTTGTAGCCAATAAAGGCCTATATGTAGGCTATTATATATCATTTATATACCTAATACCGACATCAAAATAGATTGTCTGCCTCTACAAATCATATTACACCAGGTAAAATCCGTCACAACTTGGAATAAATCCGTCGCAACTTGGAATAAATTGACGGAAATCCGTCGTAGCGACGGAGAACTTTAATCCCTGTCTCTCTCTCTCTCTCTCTCTCTCTCTCTCTCTCTCACCAAGCGGTGACGTCATCTTAGCGAGACAACGAGGGCAGCAGCAGGAGAGCGATGATGATGATGTCATCTTACCTGGACAGTGAGGGCAGCAGGAGTCCTGCGTTCTGATTGGGCTCTGGCAGAGAAGGGGCGGGCACACCTCCGTCTCGCAGAGGACACGCCCCGTGTGACAGGTACACTGGGTGCAGGCGTCGATGTTCCAGGTCTCGCCCTCCACGAAGTACTCCCCCCCGGGGGCCAGGCACACAGAGAAGTCCCCCAACGCAGGGGGCGGCGACACAGGCTCATCTGGGGGGGGGGGGGGAGAGGTCAGAGGTTAGGGGGTCAGGAGTTAGGGGTCATTTACATTTACCTGGACAGGAGGGGCAGCAGAGGCCCTGGCATATGGGGTTAGGGGTCAGAGATCAAGGGTTAGGAGTCAGGAGTTCTAGGTTAGGAGTCAGGGGTTAGAGGTTAGGGGTCAAAGGTTAGGGGTTAGAGGTTAGGGGTTAGAGACCAAGGGTTAGGAGTCAGGAGTTTTAGGTTGGGAGGAGTCAGGGATTAGAGGTCAGAGGTCAGGGGTCAGAGGTTACCTGGGCAGGAGGGGCAGCAGTGTCCCTGGCGTATGGCGGGGGTGTGGCAGACGGGCACGGGGCAGGAGATCAGGGCACACATCTCCCGCCCCGCGTGGCAGAAACACTCCCGGCAACCGTCGTGCCATCCCTCGCCGTTGTCGTGGCGACGGCCGTCCATGGACAGACAGGAGCCCTTCTTGACGGAAGGGGGGGCGGACACCACGCCCTGGTCTGGGGGGGACGGGGGGAAGGGGGGGTTTAAAAACACTGGACTGAGTGTGTGTGTGTGTTGTGTGTGTGGCGTGTGTGGTGTGTGTATGTGTGCTGCTGTTGCTGTTGTTGTGTGT
>NC_137674.1:27194202-27196702 GCF_963989245.1 Nansenia antarctica | reverse complement strand
GTGTGAGCCTCACATGTATCCGAAGGGGCAGGCCTTGTCGCAGACCACAGCCTTGCACCTGCGGGGGCGTGGCCGGCACTGGCACACGTCACAGCCGTGGGCGTCGCTCTGCAGGCCGAACGGACACTGGAGGGCACAGCCTGAGATCAGCCCCGAACACAGCTCCTCCCCTGCACACACACACACACACACACACACACACACACACACACACACAGACACAGACACACACACAGAGACAGAGACAGACACAGACACAGACACAGACTCACACAGAGACACAGACACAGACACAGACACAGACACAGACACAGACACACACACACACACACACAGAGACACACACATAGAGACACACACATAGAGACACACACACACACACACACACACACACAGACACAGACAGACACAGACAGACACAGACAGACACAGACAGACACAGACAGACACAGACACAGACACACACACACACACACACACACACACACACACACACAGACACACACAGAGACACACAGAGACACACACAGAGACACACACAGAGACACACACAGAGAGACACACACACACACACACACACACAGAGACACACACAGAGACACACACACAGAGACACACACACACACACACACACACACACACACAGAGAGAGAGTTAGAGTTAGAACCATCATCATACGGTAATTGCACACACTAAGTGTACTATAATCACAGAGTCCTGCTCGTTAACACTAGAAGAGCCGTGACCCTGTGAGTAAAAAAGAAATTCTATTTTTGCACTCGATCATGACTTTTCCTAGATATGTGCGTTATTCCACCCAGTAACCTTACATTTTCTAAATCACTTCAGGATAAGATAGTATAAAGCTGTTTTGCAGTTTTTCTGTGTAGGAGGCAGGCTAAAAAAAGAAGCGCCCTCTAGTGATCTCTGTGTGTAAATAGCAGATTTACATTCTAAAAAGGGGGTCTATTTGGCGGCTCTACTAGTAGGTAAAATAGGCACGACTGTTGTAGTGTTAAACGGGCATTGATGAAAAAGGAAGCAGAATATCTATCGCAAACATGGGCTAGCTATCCCTATCTCTGGTTCTTGGAGTTCTCCATGCCTTCTAGAGTTCTCTCCATGCCTTCTAGAGTTCTCCATGCCTTCTAGAGTTCTCCATGCCTTCTAGAGTTCTCCCTGCCTTCTAGAGTTCTCTCCATGCCTTCTAGAGTCCTCCATGCCTTCTAGAGTTCTCCATGCCTTCTAGAGTTCTCCATGACTTCTAGAGTTCTCCCTGCCTTCTAGAGTTCTCCCTGCCTTCTAGAGTTCGCCATGCCTTCTAGAGTTCTCCCTGCCTTCTAGAGTCCTCCATGCCTTCTAGAGTTCTCCCTGCCTTCTAGAGTTCTCCCTGCCTTCTAGAGTTATCCATGCCTTCTAGAGTCTTCCATGCCTTCTAGAGTTCTCCCTGCCTTCTAGAGTCCTCCATGCCTTCTAGAGTTCTCCATGCCTTCTAGAGTTCTCCATGCCTTCTAGAGTCCTCCATGCCTTCTAGAGTTCTCCCTGCCTTCTAGAGTTCTCCCTGCCTTCTAGAGTCCTCCATGCCTTCTAGAGTTCTCCCTGCCTTCTAGAGTTCTCCCTGCCTTCTAGAGTTCTCCATGCCTTCTAGAGTTCTCCCTGCCTTCTAGAGTTCTCCCTGCCTTCTAGTGTTCTCCCTGCCTTCTAGAGTTCTCCATGCCTTCTAGAGTCCTCCATGCCTTCTAGAGTTCTCCCTGCCTTCTAGAGTTCTCCATGCCTTCTAGAGTTCTCCATGCCTTCTAGAGTCCTCCATGCCTTCTAGAGTTCTCCATGCCTTCTAGTGTTCTCCCTGCCTTCTAGAGTTCTCCATGGCTTCTAGAGACTAAACCTGACGATTCCCCTCGATTCATAACAGATTTGTTCACAAGGTAAATGCGGCAAATGTACGCAAATTAGACCTGCTCAAAGGTTGTTGGCAAGTGCCATTGACTGAACGCGCCTCCCGAATTTCTGCATTTGTAACACCAGATTACTTCCTTCCAAACAAAAGAAGAGATTTGGTGAGGCTGCATTCTCATTTTATGCACCCAAATTGTGGAATGCACTGCCAGTTTACATCAGGGATGCAACCTCAGCAAATATGTTGAAGTCAAGACTAAAAACCCATCTTTTTAATATTACCTTTCAATGAAAAAAGAATTATGATTATATAATGATTGGAGCACTTTGAGCTGCAACGTTTGCAGGAAAAGTACTATAAAAATAAAAAGTTATTATTATTATTATTATTATTATAATACACTGTCATGGCTTTTGGTATGTGCAATGCTCCCGGCACCTTTCAGAGGTTGGTGAACACCGTTTTGGCAGAGTTGCCTAATTTGCAATGCCTACCTAGATGATCTGGTTGTGTACACTTTTTTTTTTTATAATTACATTTTTATTATAATTTTTCCTTTATACAAAGACACAATGAAGCAAAGGAAAAATACATTTAAAAAAT
>NC_137674.1:27186702-27189202 GCF_963989245.1 Nansenia antarctica | reverse complement strand
AGGCAGCTGTGAACTATCTGTATGTATGCATGTATGTATGTGTGTGTGTATCTGTGTGTGTGTGTGTGTGTGTGTTTGTTTCCTCACCCTCACACACAGGGCAGCACTCCCCAGGCACAGTGACGGGGTTGAGGCAGCTGTGTCCGCAGGCGGCCGCTACGCAGCGGGCGTCGCCCCCCACACACTGGCAGAACGTGCAGTCATCCTCGCGCCAGTGGTCGCCGTGGGCGACGATCTCCCCGCTCACGTAGCAACCGGCGAAGTTCAGCACCGGGTAGATGGGGTCTGGAGGGAGGAGGGGGGGCAGGATTATAATTATACACAGGGGGGGGGGTGTGTGTGTGTGTGTGTCGTGGTGACATCATACCAGGGTGTGTGTGTGTGTGTGTGTGTTGTGGTGACATCATAGATCATACAGGGGTGTGTGTATGTATGTGTGTGTGTGGTGACATCATACAGGGGTGTATGTGTGCGTTGTGGTGACATCATACCGGGGTGTGTATGTGTGTGTGTTGTGGTGACATCATAGATCATACAGGGGTGTGTGTATGTATGTGTGTGTGTGTGGTGACATCATACAGGGGTGTATGTGTGTGTGCGCGTTGTGGTGGTGACATCATACAGGGGTGTGTGTGTGTGTGTGTGCGTTGTGGTGACATCATACCGGGGTGTGTGTGTGTGTGTGTGTGTGTGTGTGTGTGTGCGTATATGTGTGTGTTTGTGCGTGTGGATATGTGTGCGTGTGTGGATGTGTGTGTGTGTGTGTGTGTGTGTGTGTGTGTGGATATGTGTGTGTTTGTGCGTGTGAATATGTGTGCGTGTGTGTGTGTGTGGATGTGTGTGTGTGTGTGTGAGTGTGTGTGTACCTTCGCAGACGGGGCAGCATTCTCCGTCGGGTGTGTAGCGGCGCTCGCAGAGCAGGACGCCGCATTGGGCGGCGAAGCACACGGCCACGCCCCCCTGGCAGCGGCAGAACCGGCAGGCGTCCAATCGGAACATGTCCCCGTCCTGGTAGTCCACGCCATGGAAGGTACACGCCCACTTAGTGTCTGGAGGGGACATCATCATCATCATCATCATCCTCCTGCTCAACATCATCCTCCTCATCAACATCATCATCATCATCATCCTCATCATCATCCTCATTAACATCATCCTCATCATCATCCTCATTAACATCATCAACATCCTCATCATCATCATCATCATCATCATCATCCACATTAACATCATCCTCATCAGAGTGGAGGAGAGTAGAGGAGTGGAGAGGAGGGGGATGAGGAGGAAAGGAGAGGAAAGGTGAGGAGTGGAGAGAGGAATGGATAGAGTGTGTAGGATGATAGGTCTGAGGTGGAGGAGAGGAGAGGAGTGGAGAGGAGGGGGATGAGGAGGAGAGGAGAGGAAAGGTGAGGAGTCAAGAGTGGGATGGACAGAGTGTGTAGGATGTTAGGTCTGAGGTGGAGGAGAGGAGAGGGGGATGGATAGAGGATGTAGGGTGTTAGACAGAGATCTTTCGTCTACACACACACACACACACACACACACACACACGGCACACGCACACACACACAAATAGACAGTCTTCAGGACAGTGTACAAAGGAAGAGAGGTACTGACTCACCACCGGGGGCGCCAGAGGGTTAACCTATTCACCGCCACTGACAGACCAACCAATCACACTCCACCAACCACACACTGACTTAAGCCTGGTACACATATAAGGATTTTCTAAATCTTAACAGATTTTTTTATCTGAGAGAGACCCCACACATGAAGATAAAAAAAATCATGGATTGAACAGTTTTGATCGTAGTGTGTGTGGTGTGCTCAGATATACGACCACATGTATAAAGATCTGTCCTCCGACAGTCTGGAGTCTCGTCCCCCAAGCCAGAAATCTTGCGTGATCAGGGTAGTAGTACCCTGACTGAACTGTAGAGGCAGCCATGTGTGACAGGAGAAATAAAGTGCAGAAGAACGAAAAGAAGAAGACGCGTCAGTCAGCTCGCTTCTTGATTGGCTACATTCCATTCCACGTCACAATCGGATTGGGAGTTGTCAGTTTTGACCACAGACAAGAAGACTTTTGATCGTAAATATTGAACACGTTTAATATTTACAATCGTCGGCCCGACCATTTTCCAAGCGGATTGTCCGGAGAAATTGCCTCTTAACACACCTCACACCACAGGATAACCTTGTAGTATAATCTTTAGAGCCATCCGATAATCGTTTGCTGTCCTTGGTCAGAAGGGGGGAAATCGGGCCAAAATCTGCCAGATTATCTTTATGTGTGTACCAGGCTTTAGTCGCCAGTCAACCACTCTTCATTCAGACGCAGAAGGTTCAGGAGGAACAGGAAGTGGGAGGGTCATCTGCAGACGGCATATTCCTGTAAAATGTCCGTTCCGTAAACACGCTTATCATTAGCTATCTGTGTCTCCAGTCATGTGACATTCTGCAGGTCGTGACATAGGGAGCAGGTTTGTAGCGCGCATGC
>NC_137674.1:27166702-27179202 GCF_963989245.1 Nansenia antarctica | reverse complement strand
ACACACACACACACACAGTCACACACACAGGAACACACAGACAAGCACACAAGGCAGGCAGGCACGCACACATAGGCAGGCACACACAGGCACTCACACACACACAGGCACGCACACACACAGGCAGGCACACACAGGCAGGCACGCACACAACACACACACAGGCACGCACACACACACACACACACACACACACAGGCACGCACACACACACACACACAGGCACGGACACACAACCCACACACTCTCTCATTCTCTGCCAGGTTAATATGCTTGAGGTCACAGATGGATCAAAGGAATTGAGTCAGATGTTGATGTTTGCTGGCAGGAAGAGAACACTCCACCATCTCTGACTCTCACACACACACACACACACACACACACACTCAGTGCACACTGTGTGTGTGTGTGTGTGTGTGTGTGTGTGTGTGTGTATGTGGTAGTCTCTCTCCAAAGCCCTGTAGTCCGATCATCTTCCTCTTCCTCTGAACTTTACCTACACTCAATTGAAGGTTATCTCTCTACTCACAGACACACACAGACACACACACACACCAGCCCACACCAGCCCACACCAGCCCAGCCCAGCCCAGCCCAGCCTCGAGGTCTCTCGTCTGGGCTGAGAGCTCCAGCTGTGCCCCTCCTCTCCACCAGACACGACCTGGCGATCACCTGCTTCTCCATGGCAACAAACGCATTCCAGATCACCGGCTTGCTGAACCTACATTCAACTGAAGTTTATCAGGTTACACACACACCGACACAGACACACACACACACACACACACAGACACATACAGACACACGCGCACGCACACACACACACACACACACACACACACACACACACACACACACACACACACACAGTGAGTTGAATATAAATCCTAATTCTACTTTAATTAATCAACAGTTTGATTTCTGAAAAGAGCACTTGACTTCTGATTATTCTGTTCTGGAGTCCCTGACTAAAACAAGTGTGTGTGTGTGAGAGAGGTTGAGGTTTAGACAGAACACAAACTACAACTGCTGTCATGGAGAGCACTGGAACACCCTGTCACATGACACCTAGGGGGGCGGTCTCACAGGCGGAGCTTAAAGGAAGTCAGGAGGAGGATGAACAAACACATCAGTCAGTCAGTCTTCAGACGTAAACACAGTCAGACATCAGACGTAAACACAGTGTCAGACATCATCAGACGTAAACACAGTCAGACATCAGACGTAAACACAGCATCAGACATCAGACGTAAACACAGTCAGACATCAGACGTAAACACAGCATCAGACATTAGAAGTAAACACAGCATCAGACATCAGACGTAAACACAGCGTCAGACATCAGACGTAAACACAGCATCAGACATCAGACGTAAACACAGCATCAGACATCAGACGTAAACACAGTCAGACATCAGACGTAAACACAGTCAGACATCATCAGACGTAAACACAGCATCAGACATCAGACGTAAACACAGTCAGACATCAGACGTAAACACAGTCAGACATCAGACGTAAACACAGTCAGACATCAGACGTAAACACAGTCAGACATCAGACGTAAACACAGTCAGACATCATCAGACATAAACACAGCATCTGACATCAGACGTAAACACAGTCAGACATCAGACGTAATCACAGTCAGACATCATCAGACGTAAACACAGTCAGACATCAGACGTAAACACAGCATCAGACATCATCAGACGTAAACACAGTGTCAGACATCAGGGGGCCATTCCACTAAAGGTGGCTTAGTATATCGGCGATTGAAATAAATGCGGCGATCAGGCAACTCGGGATTGGAATTCAAGCCTCAGGTGATTCCTCGAACGAGGATCAGGCTTGTGTGATGAGTGTTCACAGAACACCGGCTTACAAATCTTCGATATGGGCGCGTGCACGCAGACATAAAGAGCCCCGAAGAGTCGATCTGTCGAAATGAAGATACTCCACTCTGCAGGGGTACTACATTTGCGCAGCATTCCGAATTATTGATCTTTATGAAGACGGAAAAATAAGATGTAAAATAGTGCAAGGCGAGGGAAATGGTTTGGCAAGAAATTGCTGACCGATTAAATGCGTAGGTCATACTAGCCCCAGTTATTGTTATATGTTCATATTTTAATTAATGAATATTACTACTGTGGCTACAAACCGTCATATCGCCGCAATGGCCTAGTGGTATCGACCGCTGCCATAGGATTTATTCGTCATTTTTAGACGGTGGTTCGAATCCCTCTTCGGACACACTTTTTACTGCATTTCGTTGTCTGAATCTAATTTAAAATCTCATCTAAAAAAGTATGTAGGCTATAAAATTATGGTGCAGGCTAATTTACAAGAACTGACACGATTACAATGGTGTTTGAAGCCTTTGCATGAAATCTTCGGTTAAATGTAAAAAAAAAAAAAAACACTTAGTCAAGTCTCGAACACGGAACCTTTGGAACTCTAGTTGGCTGCCTTAACCACTGCGCCAGCCAGACCGCTGTGATGACAGCAATGCAAGTTGATACAATATTTTTTTTTTTACACTTTTATTTATTGATCTATCGATCTATCTATCACACTTTCAAAATATCAACTTATCTATCACACAATCAAACTATCTATCGATCGATCACACTTTCAAAATATCAAATTATCTATCTATCACACAGTCAACCTATCCATCTATCTATCTCGTGTGAAGTGGGAACTAATATTTCCTAAAAGAGGAACTGTCGGGATGTAGTTTCCGCCTGTGAGCCTTTTTTGACGCGCGTCTTACTTTAGCCAGTGTTTTAGCCTGGTCGCGACCAGGCTAATTATATCCGACTCAGAAGGAGCTCAACCAAGCAGCGAATTATTTGAGCCACATTGATGGAACCAAACGCAAGCTAACATTATCGAGGCTTAGAACTTTATCGAGGCTTAGAAGATATTAGTGGAATGGGCCCCAGACGTAAACACAGCGTCAGACATCAGACGTAAACACAGCATCAGACATCATCAGACGTAAACACAGTCAGACATCATCAGACGTAAACACAGTCAGACATCATCAGACGTAAACACAGCATCAGACATCATCAGACGTAAACACAGCATCAGACATCATCAGACGTAAACACAGCATCAGACATCATCAGAAGTAAACACAGTCAGACATCATCAGACGTAAACACAGTGTCAGACATCAGACGTAAGCACAGTGTCAGACATCAGACGTAAACACAGCGTCAGACATCAGACGTAAACACAGCGTCAGACATCAGACGTAAACACAGCGTCAGACATCAGACGTAAACACAGCGTCAGACATCAGACGTAAACACAGCGCCAGACGTAAACACAGCGTCAGACATCAGACGTAAACACAGCGTCACACACACACACACACACACACACACACACACACACACACACACACACACACAACTATGTAGTCCAGGGCCCTAATTCGGGATAATTTCAGTTTGAGTTCCGTTCCATGAATGTGGCTCAAATAATTCGCTGCTTGGCTGCTATGCTCCAGCTATGCAACCAATCCTTCGGAACAAACCTGGTAGCGATCAGGTTTACGGTCTGGTTTAAGTAAGATGTGTGTCAAAAATGTCTCACAGGCTGAAACTAAAATCCCGTACGACAGTTCCCGTCAAGTGTCTTTTTGGAAATATTAGTTCCCACCTTTTACGAGATACTGTAGATAGATCATTTTATATTTTGATAGATAGTTTGATAGTGTGCTAGATAGACAGACAGACAGACAGACAGATAGACAGATAGACAGATAGACAGATAGATAGATAGATAGATAGATAGATAGATAGATAGATAGATAGACAGATGGACAGATAGATGGACAAAATGGTGTAAAAAGATAGGTATGTGTATCAGCTTGCATCTAAATTAGCAGTGCGGTGTGTTTGGCACAGGGGTTAAGGCAGCCAGTCTGCAATCAGAAGGTTGCTGGTTTAATCCTTGCCTCAGGTGAGAGGGGTTGATTTTGACACTTAAAAGACGCCTTCAGGCAAATCGATTTACAATAAATACATTTGTCTAAGTAAGTGAATCATCTATCCATCAGTAATCATAAGAAATAATAATATATGCCAAATCCAGGTTCCAGTTACAATGGTAGAAGAACATAATTTACTAGACGTGACTACACCATTGTCGTCATGTCAGTTCTCCAATAAATGAGCCTACACCATAATTTTAAACATACATTTTTAGATTAGATTCAACGTATGGCAGAGTACAAGCATCAGACAACGAAATGCAGTAAAAAGTGTATGTCAGAAGTGGGATTCGAACCCCCGTCTTAAAAATAAGACTATACACTGACAGCAGCGGCTGATACCACTCTGCCATCTTGGGATCTGGTAATTCACAGCCTGCTGCTGATATCACCACAGTAGTGAATGTTAATTTAATACAAAATGAACATAAAACAATAAGTAGGGGCTAGTATGACGTACGCTTTTAATCTGTCAGCAATTTCTTGCCAAACCATTTCCCGCGCCTTGTTAATTGCGGCAGTATTGCACTTTTTTACATCTTATTTTTCGTCTTCATAAAGATCAATAAGTAGTAGCGCTGCGCTGTCACTTTCCAGTGTAGTATCTTCTTTTCGACAGTCGGCTCTTCTGGGCTCCTTCTACTTGCAGGCCCGCGCCCAAATCGAGAATTTTCAATTTGGGCTTGCGTGAACACTGATGACACAAGCCTGATTCTCATTCGAGGAATCACTTAAGGCTTGAATCCCAATCGAGAGTTGCCTGAACGAGGCTTTCCTTTTAATTGCAAATATACTAATCAAGATACTACGTGGAATACCCCCCAGGGGGGTAATTCCATCAACGTCACTAAAGGAAAATCCAGGCTTATTTTTTATAACTCTCGCAATCAAAATAAGCCTGGATTTACCTTTAGCGACGCTGATGGAATTACTCCCCTGGACTACATAGTTGAGTGTGTGTGTGTGTGTGTGTGTGTGTGTGTGTGTGTGTGTGTTAATCCTGTACCTGTAGTCTAAAATGACTGCCCTCTGTGGTGTCCCAACCTGAGGTTACACCTCCATCTAAAGTAGCAGTCGGGGTCAAGGCTCCTGAATTTGTATTTATTATTTATTTTAATCATCATCATCACTTTTTAGTATTTTAATATAATAACTATAACTATAGCCATCTTTTTAATCCACTTTTATATCATGATCTCACTTTTTTTATTTTTTATATACTGTACATGGCTGGCCCAGTGTTGTTGTCTGTCCTTTATGTTGTGTTGTGTTGTTATGTGTGGTTTTTAGTGGAGTGGCGCGGCAAAACGAATTTCCCCACGGGGATAAATAAAGTATCTTTGAATTGAATTGAATTGAATCAACATGCACACGCACGCACACGCACACACACACACACGCGCACACACACACGCGCGCACGCACGCACGCACGCACACACACACACACACACACACACACACACACACACACACACACGCACACACGCACACACGCAGGTGTCAACACGTGTCTCTGCATGTCTTGCAGACATTTCTTCTGGGAAGTCAGCCCACCACCTCAAGACTGAGCTGCTCTTCCTCCCAGAGAAAGCCTGCGCCTCTTCGATAATTCTTCCTCTACAACAGCGGTGTCAGATTTAAACTAACTGAGGACCAGGCTGAGGTTTGTGAATAGAATCTGGGGCCTGACATTTAGTACAATGATATTGAAGAAATATAAGTAGGCTAGTAACTGTATTACATTTTTAAAAATATTGCATGGATGCACGGATGATCAAATAACCATGAAATATGATGCTTTTTCCATGTTTGTGGGTAATTCTTACCGGCAAAACTGATTAATAAAGCAAAATAGCATTTATCAAGTGCTGAACAATGTTTTTGTATAAAATGATTACTGCACAATTGCATTTGCATCTCACTAGCCTACTTTTGTTTGTAACAAAATAACAAAGCCCGTCTTTGTTACTAGCATTTGCATCACATCACTATTGTCTTTAATAAAACAACAAATAAGGTCTTTGTTACCAGCAAAACTGATTAATGAAGCCAAATAGTATTTGTTCTGAACAATGATTTTCTATAAAATGATAACTGCACAGTTAAGCAAAACACATTTGGATCACAGTACTTTTGTCTTTAACAAAACAACAAATAAGGTCAAAATAGTCAAGGCAACAAGTCATATCTCGTTTGTATGGCTTACTTTGGAAACTTGAATACAACAATAGGGCCTATAATGCCAAGTCTAAGCAAAATAGGCGTTGCGCTTTTTAGTTCAGCAAAAAGTAAAAGAATTAAAACGCAACCTTCAACAACAAAACATTTTTACTCGCTTAAACAGACCGTGTGAAACTGCTGTGAATGCAAGCTTTATAATAGTGGAGGACATAGCCAAAGCATGTAAGCCGTTCACAGAGGGAGAGTTTATTCAACATTTCATTGAAAAGGTATGCGATGTTGTATGCCCCGACAAGAAGCAGGCATTTGCAAATATCAGCATGTCCCGAAATACCGTGGCTAGCTGGGTGAATGAGCTGGCCTCCGAATTACAGATCCAGATCAAAACTAAAGCCAAGGAATTTGTTTCGTATTCGTTGGCTGCAGATGAGAGTACAAACAGGACGGACACTGCCCACCTTTCCATATTCATCCGGGGGGGGGGGGGGGGGGGGTGCTCAGTTTTCCGTCACTGAGGAACTTTTGGATATAAAAGCGATTCACAGGACAACGACTGGACAGGACATTTTCACACAAGTGGAGCGGTGGCCTTTATTAAATTCTCGGATAAAAGCTTGTGGAGCGTGGTAGCGCCTCCTGTGTTTTAATGTTGTATTGTCATGGATGTAAATTTAAACACCACTGCATGGGCCACATTAACATTTGTGTCCGAATTTATTGGTGGGCCGCGTCTGGCCTGCGGGCCTTGTAACTGACATGTAACGTGCTCTACAACATCAGAAGGATACGTCCATTCCTCATCAGAGAAGCAGCACAACTCTTGGACAAACACTTGTCACCTCCCGCCTTGACTACTACAACAAACTCCTGGCCGAGCTCCCTGCCTCCGCCATCGGACCTCTGCAGCTCATCCAGAATACTGCTGCCCGTCTGGTGTCCAATCTCCCCAAGTTCACCCATGTCACCCCTCTCCTTCTCACCCTGCACTGGCTCCCGGTAACAACTTGCATCAGATCAAGACCCTGGTGCTCGCCTACCAGGCGGCAAAGGGAACAAGCAAGCAACGGTCAGCCCACAAACACCTCCCCGTTCACTCCGCTCTTCCACCTCTGCTGGCTGACTGGCACCACCGCCTCTACGCGGCTGCAGCAGTCACGCTACCCGGTCACGGCTTTTCACCACTCTGACGCCCCGCTGGTGGAACGAGCTTCCCACTGCTGTCAGGACTGCAGAGTCACTGTATCTTCCACCGTAGACTGAAGACCTCCATCACTTCAGGCTACACCTTAACCCCCCCAGGCTACACCTTAACCCCCCCGCGTCCAGATGACGACCTCGCCGTCTGATTGATCCTTTGATGTTCCACAGCCTGATCTCTGCCCCGCCTCTTTGTTCTCTAATCGCCACGGAAACAAAGGCCAGCTACTGCAGCACAGCAGGGACGATAAACACACACACACATACACACACACACACAATGTCTCTTTGCCTTCCTGTCTCTCTCTCTCTCTCTCTCTCTCAGCCTCCCTCAGCCCCCCCCAGCTTCCCTCAGCCTCCCCCCAGCTTCCCTCAGCCTCCCCCCAGCCTCTCTCAGCCTCCCCCAGCCTCTCTCAGCCTCCCCCAGCCTCTCTCAGCCTCCCCCAGCCTCTCAGCCTCCCCCAGCCTCCCTCAGCCCCTCTCAGCCTCCCCCAGCCTCCCCCAGCCTCCCTCAGCCCCTCTCAGCCTCCCCCAGCTTCCCTCAGCCTCCCCCCTGCCTTTCACAGCTTCCCTCAGCTTCCCTTAGCCTCTCTCAGCCCCCCCCCCAGCCTCCCCCAGCCTCCCTCAGCCTCCCCCAGCCTCTAGAGAGAGGGCGGTCTCCTCTGGACCGTCCCTGCCAGAGACTGCAGCTGCCTTAATGTGATCATTCATCAGACAATTAGCTTTAATATGAAGAGTACGCCCTGGCTTTTAGACCGCACACTCTCACTCTCACTAATGTGCACCCTCACACGCACGCACGCACGCACACACACACGCACACACACACACACTTACTCTCACTAATGTGCACCCTCACATGCACGCACGCACACACACACACACACACACACACTCTTACTCTCACTAATGTTCACCCTCACACGCACGCACGCACGTACGCACGTACGCACACACAGACACACACCCTTTTAAAAACAAGTTTCTGCACTATGCTGCTAGGAGGGATATCTAATGTCTCTCCAGGTTCTACTGTGTTCTAGATGGTTCTATTGGGTTCCCCTGTGTTCTAGATGGTTCTACTGTGTTCTCCTGTGTTCTAGATGATTCTGGGTTCTAAACAGCAGCAGGTAAACAACACGTCGCCGTCATCCCTCCTCCTCAGAGGCTCGATCTCTATTAGGACACCTGCAGACGTGTGTGTGTGTGTGTGTGTGTGTGTGAGTGTGTGTCTGTCTATCATATCATAACTCTACCGATGCTCCAGAGTTTAGGACACAAACAGCAATATGTTCACTGTCAATATTACCACCGCTGCTGTAGCTGATACACACACACACACACACACACACACACACACACACACACACACACACACACACTCCTGGCAGCTTCACCCTGGTTCTTGTAACAACACCACCTGCCCAGCGGGGGATCCGCCCCCTGAGCCAATGAGAGCCATGGAGCGAGCAGAGGGCAGCCAATCAGATGCAGCGGCTGGCAGCACTCACCGTTCACACAGTCGTACACATCACAGCATCGCCCGGGGGAACCGTCGCCACGGGAGACAACCTGGGGTGAGCTCCCCGCCGAGCATGATGGGAAACTACACAGCCCCGGCAAACACTCACATCTGAATAAAGAGATGGGGGGGGGGGGGGGGGGGGGTGAGTAATGTTTCTTCAAATCAATTTAAATCATTGTGGATGGCAAGAGGGGAGGGGGGGGGTGTTACCTGGTGGGGAGGGGGGAGGGGGGTGTTACCTTGTGGGGAGGGGGGAGGGGGGTGTTACCTGGTGGGGAGGGGGGAGGTGGGTGTTACCTGGTGGGGAGGGGGGGTGTTACCTGGTGGGGAGGGGGAAGGGGGGTGTTACCTGGTGGGGAGGGGGAAGGGGGAGGTGGGTGTTACCTGGTGGGGAGGGGGGTGTTACCTGGTGGGGAGGGGGAGGGGGGGTGTTACCTGGTGGGGAGGGGGGGTGTTACCTGGTGGGGAGGGGGGAGGTGGGTGTTACCTGGTAGGGAGGGGGGAGGGGGGTGTTACCTGGTGGGGAGGGGGGAGGTTACCTGGTGGGGAGGGGGAGGGGGGGTGTTACCTGGTGGGGAGGGGGGTGTTACCTGGTGGGGAGGGGGAAGGGGGGTGTTACCTGGTGGGGAGGGGGGTGTTACCTGGTGGGGAGGGGGGAGGGGGGTGTTACCTGGTAGGGAGGGGGGAGGTTACCTGGTGGGGAGGGGGGGTGTTACCTGGTGGGGAGGGGGGAGGGGGGTGTTACCTGGTTACGAGGGGGGTGTTACCTGGTGGGGAGGGGGGAGGGGTGAGGTTACCTGGTGGGGAGGGGGGAGGGGGGGTGTTACCTGGTGGGGAGGGGGGAGGTGGGTGTTACCTGGTGGGGAGGGGGGTGTTACCTGGTGGGGAGGGGGAGGGGGGGTGTTACCTGGTGGGGAGGGGGGGTGTTACCTGGTGGGGAGGGGGGGTGTTACCTGGTGGGGAGGGGGGAGGGGGGTGTTACCTGGTTACGAGGGGGGTGTTACCTGGTGGGGAGGGGGGAGGGGTGAGGTTACCTGGTGGGGAGGGGGGAGGGGGGGTGTTACCTGGTGGGGAGGGGGAAGGGGGGTGTTACCTGGTGGGAAGGGGGGTGTTACCTGGTGGGGAGGGGGGAGGGGGGTGTTACCTGGTGGGGAGGGGGAGGGGTGAGGTTACCTGGTGGGGAGGGGGAGGGGGGGTGTTACCTGGTGGGGAGGGGGGTGTTACCTGGTGGGGAGGGAGGAGGTTACCTGGTGGGGAGGGGGGGTGTTACCTGGTGGGGAGGGGGGGTGTTACCTGGTAGGGAGGGGGGAGGGGGGTGTTACCTGGTGGGGAGGGGGGAGGTTACCTGGTGGGGAGGGGGGTGTTACCTGGTGGGGAGGGGGGAGGGGGGGTGTTACCTGGTGGGGAGGGGGGTGTTACCTGGTGGGGAGGGGGGGTGTTACCTGGTGGGGAGGGGGGGTGTTACCTGGTGGGGAGGGGGGGTGTTACCTGGTGGGGAGGGGGGGTGTTACCTGGTAGGGAGGGGGGAGGGGGGTGTTACCTGGTGGGGAGGGGGGAGGTTACCTGGTGGGGAGGGGGGAGGTTACCTGGTGGGGAGGGGGGTGTTACCTGGTGGGGAGGGGGGAGGGGGGGTGTTACCTGGTGGGGAGGGGGGAGGGGGGTGTTACCTGGTGGGGAGGGGGGGTGTTACCTGGTGGGGAGGGGGGAGTTACCTGGTGGGGAGGGGGGAGGGGGGTGTTACCTGGTGGGGAGGGGGGGAGTTACCTGGTGGGGAGGGGGGAGTTACCTGGTGGGGAGGGGGGAGGTTACCTGGTGGGGAGGGGGGGTGTTATCTGGTGGGGAGGGGGGTGTTACCTGGTGGGGAGGGGCGAGGGGGGTGTTACCTGGTGGGGAGGGTACAGCAGCCATCAGCCGTCAGCCGCACCTGCGTCTCGTAGCTGTCAGCTGGACACTCCACCTGCTGGACCGGAGGACACTCCACCTTACTGCAGTCCACACTGAACACTGCAGGGGGGGGAGAGACAGCCATGAGGGGAGGAGAGACAGCCATGAGGGGAGGAGACACAGCCATGAGGGGGGGAGAGACAGCCATGAGGGGAGGAGAGACAGCCATGAGGGGAGGAGTCACAGCCATGAGGGGGGGAGAGACAGCCATGAGGGGAGGAGAGACAGCCATGAGGGGAGGAGTCACAGCCATGAGGGGAGGAGACACAGCCATGAGGGGAGGATAGACAGCCATGAGGGGAGGAGTCATAGCCATGAGGGGGGGAGAGACAGCCATGAGGGGAGGAGAGACAGCCATGAGGGGAGGAGTCACAGCCATGAGGGGAGGAGACACAGCCATGAGGGGAGGAGTCACAGCCATGAGGGGAGGAGTCATAGCCATGAGGGGGGGAGAGACAGCCATGAGGGGAGGATAGACAGCCATGAGGGGAGGAGTCACAGCCATGAGGGGAGGATAGACAGCCATGAGGGGAGGAGACACAGCCATGAGGGGAGGAGTCACAGCCATGAGGGGAGGATAGACAGCCATGAGGGGAGGAGACACAGCCATGAGGGGAGGAGTCACAGCCATGAGGGGAGGAGACACAGCCATGAGGGGAGGAGTCACAGCCATGAGGGGAGGAGACACAGCCATGAGGGGAGGAGTCACAGCCATGAGGGGAGGAGACACAGCCATGAGGGGAGGAGACACAGCCATGAGGGGAGGAGACACAGCCATGAGGGGAGGAGTCACAGCCATGAGGGGAGGAGACACAGCCATGAGGGGAGGAGTCACAGCCATGAGGGGAGGATAGACAGCCATGAGGGGAGGAGTCACAGCCATGAGGGGAGGAGTCACAGCCATGAACACAACAGAAGGGAGGAGACATGACACACATGCAGCGTCTAGTGTGTAGGGGCTAGTCAGGGTTTCTACAAGTTTCAACAAGTCAAATGTAAGACCTTCTAGACCTCTTTGAATATCATTTTAGACCTATTCGCGACACCATATGATAGCTTTGTCATCCTCGAGGTGATGAAATTAAGGATTCCACTGCCATACAGACAAGAAAGGAAGCGAATTGGCATTTTTTTGGTTCCAGCTTGATTCATTTCCGCGTAAATAGATGTGGTCGGACTGCTTCCCTTGCAGGATCTAATTTCTAAGACCTAGCACCTCATTTTTAGACTGAGTTTTAGACCTTTTTAGGCCTTGGATTGGATTGCTGGAGTTTAGACTTTAAGACTTTTTAAGACCAGCGCGGGAACCCTGGCTAGAGTGTAGGGGCTAGTGTGTAGGGGGGGGGCAAGCTCTCTCTCCATAGATCAGTACCAAGAAGCTCTCCTGGTTGAGGACTCCTCACCTGGTTTGCATTCGTACAGGTCGCAGCATTCCCCAGGCTTGCCGGAGCCCTTGGACACCAGGATGTTGAGGTAGCCGGGCTGGCAGACCTTCCTGAGGCAGCCGGCCGGGCGGCACACGCAGCGGCTGGGCAGCGGGCAGCACTCGCCCGGGGGGGCGTAGCCCTCGATCAGCACAGAGTCCTCCAGGCAGCGGGGGGAGAACTGGACCTCACACCGGGCCTTTGAGCAGTCCGGA
>NC_137674.1:27151702-27161702 GCF_963989245.1 Nansenia antarctica | reverse complement strand
ATATAGGTGGTCTCACTGAGCATGCTCACAACCCCCCTCCACCTCTTTCAGCACCCCATCTATCTCTGTTCCTCTTCCCCCCCTTCCCCCCTCCCTCCCTCCCACCCTACCTCCCTACCTCCCTACCTCCCTCCCTCCCCTCCAGTATAATGGTATGATGTCCAGCTGGCTCACGTCTCTATGGGAAACAACATCTGCTGTGACATTACAACACAGTTGTCACACACACACACACACACACACACACACACACACACACACACACACACACACAGCCATTATGTTATGTGTGTATGTGTGTGTGTGTGTGTGTGTGTGTGTGTGTGCGGCCTAGGTAAGGTAATATCAGATGATTGTTCCATTTTTACCTCTTATCACTACGGCAACCATTTCTTTGTCTCTGTTTTGTTTCCCTTGCAGAGAAAAACACTTTCATCATCATCATCATTACCATCATCATCATCATCATCATCATTACCATCAACATCACCACCATCATCACCTTCCCCAGCAGAATAAAACATCATCATCACCATCATCATCATTAACATCATCATCACCATCATCACTATCACTATCACCATCACCACCATCATCATCACTACCATCATCACCATCTTCCTCTGCAAAGTAAAACACCATCACTATTATCATAAAAATTATCATCATCAAAATCATCACCATTACCAGGCGGGATTTGAACTCACATCCTTCAGTCCAACTCACTATCCACTAGACCACCACTACCCCCCTGTTCTGTAGCTGTTCTGTAGTTGTTCTGTAGCTGTTCTGTTCTGTAGCTGTTCTGTAGCTGTTCTGTAGCTGTTCTGTAGCTGTTCTGTAGCTGTCCTGTAGCTGTCCTGTTCTGTAGCTGTTCTGTAGCTGTTCTGTTCTGTCCTGTTCTGTAGCTGTTCTGTAGCTGTTCTGTAGCTGTTCTGTAGCTGTTCTGTAGCTGTTCTGTTCTGTAGCTGTTCTGTTCTGTAGCTGTTCTGTAGCTGTTCTGTTCTGTCCTGTAGCTGTTCTGTAGCTGTTCTGTTCTGTCCTGTAGCTGTTCTGTTCTGTAGCTGTTC
Organism: Nansenia antarctica; assembly: GCF_963989245.1. Taxonomy (NCBI): domain Eukaryota; kingdom Metazoa; phylum Chordata; class Actinopteri; order Argentiniformes; family Microstomatidae; genus Nansenia; species Nansenia antarctica. The sequence goes on along the minus strand of NC_137674.1, from coordinate 27,160,632 downwards.
TGTTCTGTAGCTGTTCTGTTCTGTAGCTGTTCTGTAGCTGTTCTGTAGCTGTTCTGTAGCTGTTCTGTAGCTGTTCTGTTCTGTAGCTGTTCTGTTCTGTAGCTGTTCTGTAGCTGTTCTGTAGCTGTTCTGTTCTGTTCTGTAGCTGTTCTGTTCTGTAGCTGTTCTGTTCTGTAGCTGTTCTGTAGCTGTTCTGTAGCTGTTCTGTTCTGTAGCTGTTCTGTTCTGTTCTGTAGTTGTTCTGTAGCTGTTCTGTTCTGTAGCTGTTCTGTTCTGTAGCTGTTCTGTTCTGTAGCTGTTCTGTTCTGTAGCTGTTCTGTTCTGTAGCTGTTCTGTAGCTGTTCTGTTCTGTAGCTGTTCTGTTCTGTAGCTGTTCTGTAGCTGTTCTGTTCTGTAGCTGTTCTGTTCTGTTCTGTAGCTGTTCTGTTCTGTTCTGTAGCTGTCCTGTTCTGTAGCTGTTCTGTTCTGCAGCTCTTGTGTAAGTGTTCTCTGGCTGCAGTCTTGAAGGACGTTGAGGATAATTCTGAGACGAATGTTCCCATTGGCTGACTTTCGACTCTGTCCAGGACTGAGACACACACACACACACAAACACACACGCACACACACACACGCAAACACTCGCAAACACACGCACACACACGCTGACTGGACAGGACTGATACATTGACATGTTAATGTAAGTCATTTAGACGCGACTTACAATCAGTACATGTGTCTCAACATCATCATCATCATCAACATCATCATCCTTCCAGAAGAACAAGTGATTCACAGTTCTAGAGAAAGGAAGAAAACACGTTGTTCTCTCTCTCTCTCTACGTTGTTAATCTATTAATATGTAGAATATTAACAATGTCGACAGAGAGAGGTTTTTTACTTTTAATTCTCTTTATTCATTAATAATTAATTAGTTCATTATTGAACTACAAAGTTACTTTCTTAGTTAATACTCTTCATATTAATAATGTAACTTTGTAGTTCAATAATAAACGAATTATTGATGAATAAAGAGTTCTTAAAAGTCTCTCTCTCTCTCTACCAGTTTTCTGACACAGTCACGGCTGACTGGCTATTTAAAATGCTTTTGCCCTCCAGCCCTCTGCTTCTTTCTCTTCCATAGATGACTCCCCCCCTACACCTCCTCCCACTCGCCCCCTCCAATTTTTTATTTATTTACAGTAGAGAAAGTCTACATGGGGGGTAGAGGGGATGGAGAGGTTTCAGGACGGACAGTTAAGGTGTAGCCTGAAGAAATGGGTCAGAGAGAACGGGCAGGTGTTCGGGGGCTGACCATTGCTTGCATGTAGGAGGGGGCAGTTCCTTTTCTGCCCGGTAGGCGAGCACCAGTGTCTTGAATCTGATGCAAGCTGCTACTGGGAGTCACTGCAGGGTGCAAAGGAGAGGGGTAACATGGGAGAATTTGGGTTGAACACCAGACGGGCAGCAGCAGCCTTCTGGATGAGCCGCAGAGGTCTGGTGGAGGAGGCGAGGAGCCCGAACAAGAGTGCGTTGCTGTAGTCAAGGCGGGAGGTGACCAGTGTCTGGACCAAGAGTTGAGCTGCTTCTCTTGTGAGGAATGGACGTATCCTTCAGATGTTGTAGAGGAAGGATCTACAGGAGCGTGCTGCTGTCGCTGTGATGATCGCCACAGAGGATAAGTGGTTGTCGAGGATCACCCCAAGGTTCTTGGCTGTCTGGGAGGAGGTCACCGTAGAGTTCTCTACTGAGTCTTGGAGAGGCTTTTCCATGGAGGAAGAGTAACTCACTCAGTCTTGCTAAGTCTGAGCTTGAGGTGGTGGGCTGACATCCAAGCAGACATGTCTGCAAGACACGCAGAGGCACGTGTTGTCATCTTTGAGTCGGGGGGGGGCGGGGCAGGAAGAGTTGGTAGGAGGCCCCATGTGCGGAAATTACAGAGCCAAGAGATTTGGTATAGAGGGAGAACAGTAAGGGCCCTAGGACGGAGCCCTGGGGGACCCCAGTGGTGTGAGGACTCGTGGGGAGGGAGGACAGCGATCCTCTCCACATCACCTGGTAAGAGCAATCAGCCAGGTAGGACGCAAACCAGGGGAGTGCAGAGCCAGAGATGCCCAGTTCTGAGAGGGTGCAGAGAAGGAACGGGTGGTTTACTGTGTCGAAGGCAGCAGACAGGTCCAGGAGAATAAAAACAGAGGAGAGGGAGGAATTTTGAGCAGAGGAGAGAGCCTCCGTGAGCAGTCTCAGTAGAGTGCCCAGCCTTAAAGAAAGATTGGTGAGGGTCAAGGAGGTTGTTCTGAAGGAGATAGTGATACAGTTGGTTAGATACAGCACGTTCAAGGGTTTTAGATAAGAAGGAGAGAAGGGATACCGGTCCTCCCCCCTCCACCTCATCCCCCCTTCCACCTCTTCCCCTCTCCATCTCCTCTCCCCCCTCCACATCCTCCTCTCCTCCCCCCTGCCTTGCCTTTTCACACACACTGACAACCTGCTGACAACTGAGAAAAAGACAGAGAGAGAGAGGGAGAGGGAGAGAGGGATGAAAACCAGAGAGGTGGATCAGCACCCAAGCGGAGGAGAGGATCGATGTGTCCCTCGCTCCAGCAGAGTCACTGTTCCACCACTGGGGATGAACAATACAGGCTCCCCCCCGCCCTTTCCCCCTCCCCTCCCCCTCCTTCCCCTATCCCTCTCCACCCCCCTTCCTCCCCACACACACACATACACACACACACAGCTGCAGTGATTGTTCTATATTGAGTGTGTCGGGCCACCTGCTGTGATCAGAAGCTTCCAACGACAAAAGGCTGTGTGTGTGTGTGTGTGTGTGTGTGTGTGTGTGAGTGTGTGTGTGTGTGTGTGTGTGTGTGTGTGTGTGTGTGAGTGTGTGTGTGTGTGTGTGTTATGGTTTATTGTTTTGTTTTGGTCACAGCCTTTCCTCCAAATGGGAAATAAGATTAACATGGTTTAGAATTCCACTGAGCATTAGGATGAGGGAGGGAGGGAGATGGAGGGAGGGAGGGAGGGAGAGAGGGAGAAAGAGAAGGAGAGAAAGAGGGAGAGAACTAGACTTCATACTAACATGTTCCTGTACAGCAGACACCATTTACATCATCACCACCACTATGACATCATCACCACCACTATGACATCACCACCACCACTATGACATTCTCACCACCTCTATGACATCCTCACCACCTCTATGACATCATCACCACCTCTATGACATCATCAGCACCACTATGACATCACCACCACTATGACATCACTATGACATAACCACCACCACTATGACATCCTCACCACCACTGACGTCTTCACCACAACTATGACATCACCATCACTATGACATCCTCACCACCACTATGACATCAATACCACTATGATCATCAACATTTGTCTACTATAAACACAAACTGATAACTACCTATAAGCCAGTCACACTCTGGTGCTATCAAAGTACCACACACACCACACACACACACACACACACACACACACACACACACACACCACTCGAACACATACCACACACACACCACACACACACACCACTCGAACACATACCACACACACAATATAATACATGTGCCATACTATCAACTCCCAGCTCCCTCTCCCCACCCCTCTCGTCCTTCTTGCCCTCGACGATGCCAATGTTCCCTTGGCGACGTGCTGCGTAGTGATGCAGAACAGAACACCACACACACGCACGCACACACACACACACACACACGCACACACGCGCACACACACACACACACACACACACACACACACACACACACACACACACACACACACACACTAATAAAGTGAGTCTAGAGCACATTTTGAAATGTGAGCTTTTTCTCAGACTTCAGTTCCACCTCGTCCAGCAGTCAGTCAGTCTCTCTCTCCCTCCCTCCCTCTCAGTCTCTCTCCTTCCCTCCCTCCCTCTCAGTCTCTCTCCTTCCCTCCCTCCCTCCCTCCCTCTCTGTCTCTCTCCCTCCCTCTCTCAGTCTCAGTCTCTCTCCCTCCCTCAGTCTCTCTCCCTCCCTCCCCTCCCTCCCCCTCTCTCCATCCCTCTCCCCCTCTCTCCCTCCCTCCCTCAGTCTCTCTCCCTCCCTCCCTCCCTCCCTCCCTCCCTCTCTCCCTCCCTCTCTCCCTCCCTCCCTGAGAAAAACCGGGCTCCCTAACAACCTACACCCTCCTCACCTACACCTCCTCTGCATCAGCTGCTACAGCTTCTTACTACCATTCCAAAACCCAATCCCTCTCCTCCTCCCCCCCTTCTTCCTCCTCCTCCTCCTCCCCTGTCTGCGGATGACTTTGTCACCTACTTTGAAAAGAAGGTTGATGACATTAGCAGCTCCTTCTCTCTACCTCTCTACAACACTGCCACCACCCCTCCCAACACTGCTACCACCCCTCCCAACACTGCCACCACCCCTCCCAAACACACAGCACTACACTCAGTCTCTGACTTATCATCTCTGTCTCCCCCGGTGGTATTCTAACACTGATCACATCCAAGCGGACAACCACGAGAGGAAGATGCAGTGTTTCCTCCAGGAATTTTTACAATGGTGGCGGGTGGCCGTGACCGATTTTTTCGCGTGCACGCGCATGAAACGCGCACGCGCGCTCAAAACAACGTTTTTGTTTTTTTTTTTTTTTTTTCCTAATCACAGCCAAAACTAGAGGATGGCCAAAAAAAATAAATAATGAATATACAGAATATAAACTTGTGACTGACAGTCACATACACACACAAAGATCATCAGCTATAATATAATACGAAGTAGGCCTACATGAGCACAAAAGCGGCTAACGTTACTGATTAACTGTTTACTGTAGTGCAGAGAGATGGTAGTCGTAGGCGGCGTATCAAATGACAAAGCTAAACGTTTAATGAAGGACATGAACGATTGTCAACAACACACTCAAGCATGCCTGGATATTTGTAAGAACTCTCGCGAGATTTATCAGACTAAACCTGGATTTTCCCTTTAGCGATGTTGATGGAATACCCCCCGGATGTCACTACGGTGGCCTGTACACAATAACAATAATACCACAGTTCACATTTAGACCAATCAGGAGCCCTTGTGTCACGTCGTCAACTGAATGTCATTAATCTGATTTTGGATCAGCGGTTAGAGAGAGATGGGCGTGGATTTAGGTGCACTTTTAGTCAATTATAGCGCTGATCTAGGATCAGATATATTTTAATCAGCTAAAAAAAAAATTTTTTTTTTTTTTTTTTTGAGAACTTTTTTTTTTTTTTTTTTTGAGAAATCTGCATGGTGGCGGAGGAAATTCCATCGTGGCGGCCCGCCACGATGAAATGCATGTAGAGGAAACACTGAAGATGAGAGGAGGCAGAGGGAGGGGAGAGTATAGAAGTATATATGTATACAGTCTACTCAGATGATGATGATCATGATAGGCTGCCTATCCGTCATCCCAGCTCTGACCCTGATGTGTGTGTGTGTCTGTGTGTGTGTTTCTTTGTGTGTGTGCGTGCATGTGTCTGTCTGTCTGTGTGTGTGTGTGTGTGTGTCTGTGTGTGTCTGTGTATTTCTGTGTGTGTGTGTGTGTGTGTGAGTGTGCATCTGTGTGTGTGTGTGTGTGCATGTGTGTGTGTGTGCGTCTGTGCGTGAATGTGTGTGTGTGTGCGTCTGTGTGTGTGTGTGTGTGTGTGTGTGTCCGTATTTCACCAGAGGAGGGATAAGCATTGCTGAACATTCCAGACAAAGTCTAAACATGTCCCGTTTCGTAACCTAGAGAGACAGACAGACAGACAGACAGACAGACAGACAGACAGACAGACAGACAGGCAGACTGACAGGCAGACTGACAGGCAGACTGACACACAGACAGGCAGACAGACACACAGACAGGCAGGCAGACAGACAGACAGACAGGCAGACACACAGGCAGGCAGACTGACAGGCAGACAGACATACAGACAGGCAGACAGACATACAGACAGGCAGACTGAGAGGCAGACAGGCAGACTGAGAGGCAGACAGACAGGCAGACAGAGAGGCAGGCAGACAGACAGGCAGAGAAACAGGCAGACAGACAGACAGAGAGACAGGCAGACAGACAGGCAGGCAGGCAGGCAGACTGACAGGCCGACAGAGAGGCCGGCAGATAGACAGACAGACAGACAGACAGGCAGGCAGGCAGGCAGGCAGGAAGACAGACAGACAGACAGGCAGACAGAGAGAGAGACAGGCAGACATACAGACAGAGAGACAGAGAGACAGGCAGAACATTACAGGGCGTCTTAGAGCGTTTGTTTGTTTGAGAGATTGATTTCTCTGGGTATTTGTGGAGCTGACATCTTACTGTGGTGAAACCTAATCAATAGTTTAATACCAGAGCAGTCAGCCGTGGTGCTGGGTGTGCCAAGCTCAGAACTGATATGACATATATCTATGAATGACACCATTACCCTCTGATATGACATATATATATATATATATATATATATGTATGACACCCTCACCCTCTGATATGACATATATATATATATATATATATATATATATATATATATATATATATATATATATATATATATATATGAATGACACCCTCACCCTGTCTGATATGACATATATATATGAATGACACCCTCACCCTCTGATATGACATATATATATATATATATATATATATATATATATATATATATATATATATATATATATATATGAATGACACCATCACCCTCTGATATAACATATATATATATATATATATATATATATATATATATATATATGAAATGAATGACACCCTCACCCTGTCTGATATGACATATATATATGTATATATATGAATGAATGACACCATCACCCTCTGATATAACATATATATATATATATATGAATGACACCCTCACCCTGTCTGATATGACATATATATATATATATATGAATGACACCATTACCCTCTGATATAACATATAGGGAAGAGCACACCGCTGTACAGCACCACCAGGGCTAACCTAAAGCGCGGAATCAAAGCGGCCAAGGCAGACCACAGAAAGAAGATTGAGGAATGCCTCCTGAGCAACGACTCCAGGCGGATGTGGCAGGGGGTTCAGCAGATGACAAACTTCAGAGCCAACAGGCTCACAGCCGCAGAGGACGACCCCCTGCTGGCGGGAAAGCTGAACACCTTCTACGCCCGGTTCGACGAGCGGCGAACGGAGGTAACCACAACACAAACACCACTCTCTCCAGCTCTCAGCAGCCTCACCCTCACAGAGCATGAAGTGAGACGCGTGCTGAAGGCGGTGGACCCCAGGAAAGCCTCGGGGCCGGATGGCGTCCTGGGACGGGTGCTGAGGGACTGCGCCGACCAGCTGGCCGGGGTTTTCACCAACATCTTCAACCAGTCCCTGTCCCAGGCCACCATCCCACCCTGCCTGAAAACCTCAACTATCATCCCAGTTCCGAAGAAAAGCACGGTGAGCTGCCTAAACGACTACCGCCCGGTGGCACTCACACCAATCATCATGAAGTGCTTCGAGAAACTAGTCCGGGCCCACATACTCACACGCCTCCCGCCCAACCTGGATCCATACCAGTTCGCCTACAGAGCCCACAGGTCCACAGAGGACGCCATCGCGACGACTCTCCACGCCACTCTATCCCACCTGGAGAGGGGAAACAGCTACGCGAGACTGCTCTTTGTGGACTTCAGCTCCGCCTTCAACACCATCCTTCCAGACAGGCTAGTGACCAAACTACTAGACCTGGGTCTATCACACTCTATATGTGCATGGATCAAGGACTTCCTGACCGACCGCCCCCAGAGGGTGCGGGTGGGCCCCCACACCTCCACAGCCCTCAGACTCAGCACTGGGTCCCCCCAGGGCTGCGTGCTAAGCCCCATCCTCTACAACCTCTACACCTACGACTTCACCCCCGTCCACCCCAGCAACTCCATCGTAAAGTTTGCAGACGACACCACCGTGGTGGGATGCATCTCGGGGGGGGACGAGGCGGCGTACAGGGATGAGGTAGAGCAACTGAGCAAGCTGTGCAAGGTTAACAACCTGCTGCTGAACAAGTCAAAGACCCAGGAAATCATCGTAGACTTCAGGAGGAAAAAGTCCGAGATCCAGCCCCTGCTCATCGACGGAGAGAGCGTGGAGAGAGTCTCAACCCTCCGATTCCTGGGGATGCACATGCGGGATGACCTGACCTGGAAGGACAACACAAAAGCCACCATCAAGAAGGCACAACAGCGGCTATACACCCTGAGAGTCCTCAGGAAGGAACACAGCAACCAGGAGATACTGGTGACCTTCTACCGCGGCGCAGTGGAGAGCATCCTCACCTACGGCATCTGCAACTGGTTCTCCAGCTGCACAACAGCGGAGAGAAATGCGCTACAGAGAGTCGTGAGAACAGCACAGAAGATCACCGGCGCCCCCCTCCCCTCTCTGGAAGAGCTGTACAACACACGCTGTCTCAGGAAGGCCTCCAAGATCTCCAGGGACCCGACCCACCCTGGGTACGAACACTTTACCAGGCTGCCCTCGAAAAGGCGGTTCAGGACCTTGGGCGCAAGGACAAACAGACTGAAGAACAGCTTCTACCACAGGGCCGTCCAGGCCCTGAACACAGCAAAGACCTAGGTTCTGGGCCCTGGACAGTCTGGACGGATTGATGGCAGCTGCTGGACTGAAAAAATCAGGTGTAGTGCTGAGGCACAAACATGTACATTTCAAGCCTGAAAACTGCGACACTTTAAACAAATGTGAAATAACACTACTGTGCAATATGACAACCCTAGACGTCTATCTGTACAGTATAGTATAGTGGATAGTGTACATAGCCTTTATTTATGTAAACCAGCTCCTTCCCTTCTTGAGATATTTTTTTTTTAAGTTTTTTTTTTCTCCCTTTCCTAACACCAGGGGAGCCACCCCTCCTAAATTT
>NC_137674.1:27131702-27144202 GCF_963989245.1 Nansenia antarctica | reverse complement strand
TGTTTGTCATGTGCTAATGATGGTTCATAATCACACCTGATGGAGGTGTCACACACACACACATACACGGCACGCACACGCACACAGTATCAGACTAGACCGGTGCAGCGTGTTTACCAGCTGATCTCCGTGTGACACAGATACATATCAGGTAGATAGCGTTGTCATGACGACTGTTAACACACAGCCTCCCCACCCGAAAGGCTTATCTAACAAACATAAACCACCTAAACACAAACACCTCTATCAATGACTTTTTTATTACTATTGTCTTATTAAATGTTTTATCTATTTACTTCTTATATTTGCTTTTATTCATTGTAATTCTTATTTTCTTACTATGCTGCTCTTGCTGTATTTTTAAATAATGTATGTAAAGCACTTTGAATTGCCCCTGTTGTATGAAATGAGCTATACAAATAAACTTGCCTTGCCACCTTTCCACCAAAGCATGTTCATATGCTGAGGCGTGTGTTATTAATGTGTTATTAATGTGTTATTAATGTGTTGTGAATGTGTTATTAACGTGTAATAACAGCCCAGGTGTTTTCAACCCCGACACACCTCGGTGTCACTGTCAGAAAACGCCAGCAGAACCATAGTCAACTTAAACCTAGGGATGAGAATTGATAAGATATAACTTTGAAAACAAATATAAAACAGATAACCTCAACAATTCTTCTGCAGAAAAATTTGTAAAAATTAGCTTTCTCTGGGAGGATCCTCTGGGATAATGGTGTCAGCAGTCAGTCAGTCTGTCATCATCTAAAATGGATGAAATGGGAGAATATTCGTACAGCATTCGTTTTCATTTAGGGTTTCTTAGTCAAAGTCAAACTCTGCTAAGCCTCCCTGCGTGGCGCTAATATAAAACATGACATTCCTGTATTTTTATGTTGCGTCGAAGGATGTTTTAACATATTGCTGGTGTTTCCATCCTTACTTAAAATTATAATTTTACAGATGTTACAAGTAGCAGTGTTGTCATTTTTGTTTGTGAAATGAAGCCACGCTTTGGACTGCTTTGGCCACATTCTGCCTAGACTCCACCATGACTCCTTGTTGAAAGTTTCAAAGTTTGACGTCATCATGATGGAAAGGTTTTTGCAATGCAAAAGGCGTACGATTCCAATGCATCAAACAATTTGCGACCGGTTCTCCACTGGAACCGGTTTTTGATTCCCATCCCTACGTAAGCCTAACCCAGTCTGACCCATTATGAGACAGTCTGACCCAGTCTGACCCATTATGAGACAGTCTGACCCACAATGAGACAGTCTGACCCAGTCTGACCCACAATGAGACAGTCTGACCCACTATGAGACAGTCTGACCCAGTCTGACCCACTATGAGACAGTCTGACCCAGTCTGACCCACTATGAGACAATCTGACCCAGTCTATTCCAGTCTAACCCAGTCTGAACCAGGCTGACCCAGTCTAAACCAGTCTGACCCAGTCTAAACCTGTCTAAACCAGTCTGACCCTGTCTAAAGCAGTCTGACCCTGTCTAACCCAGTCTGACCCTGTCTAACCCAGCCTGACCCTGTCTAAAGCAGCCTGACCCTGTCTAAAGCAGCCTGACCCTGTCTAACCCAGTCTGACCCTGTCTAAAGCAGCCTGACCCTGTCTAAAGCAGCCTGACCCTGTCTAACCCAGTCTGACCCTGTCTAAAGCAGTCTGACTGATGCAGTCTGACCCAGTTTAAACCAGTCTATTCCAGTCTAACCCAGTCTGACCCAGTCTGACCTAGTCTGACCCAGTCTGACCCAGTCTAAAGCAGTCTGACCCAGTCTAAAGCAGTCTGACCCAGTCTAAAGCAGTCTGCCCGAGTCTAATCCAGTCTAACTCTGTCTAAACCAGTCTGACTTTGTCTGAACCAGTGACCCAGTCTAACCCTGTCTAAACCAGTCTGACCCAGTCTGATGACGCTAGCGTGTTGTGTTCCTAGCGTGTTCCTAGCGTGTTATCATTCCTCTCTACTCATGCCATAGCATGGAGGGACGCTACTGAGGAATGCTCCACGCACACACACACACGCACGCGCACACGCACGCGCGCGCACACACACACACACACACACACACTACAGAGGAATGCTGAACCACACAAACACACACACACGCACACACACACGCACACGCGCACAGACACACACACGCGCACACACACACACACACACACACACACACACACACACACACACACACACACTCCAGGGGTGAACTGTTACAACAAGGGCAAAAGGATGTGTGTTCCTCTCCTTCCTTCCTGACAGACAGACAGACAGACACAAACAGACACAGACAGGCAGGCAAGCAAGCAGGCAGGCAGACAGACAGACAGACAGGCAGGCAGGCAGGCAGGCATGCAGGCAGGCAGGCAGGCAGGCAGGCAGGCAGGCAGGCAGGCAGACAGACAGACAGACTGGGGGAACTGGGATGACTGGGAGGAGGACTGTGAGCGTTGGGAGAGAAGTAGAGCAGTGAGGCGGACTGTCAGGTTATTTACCCTCTAGCTGATTAATTATCTTTAGATGAGTTAATCACTGAGATCATCTTCAGAGCAGAACACTCATTATCTCCTTCCCTCCCTCCCTCCCTCCCTGCCTGTCGCCTGTCTGTTGCCTGTCTGTTGCCTGTCTGTCTGTCGACTTCCATCATGTTTCCTGTTGAGGTCAGGGGGCGGGGCATCATCTGGCTCATTAGCATATTGGCCCAGGGGGAACGTGAGGAGAATCAGCTAATCAGTGGACAGATAAACAACTAGTGCACGTAATCAATGACTTCCAATATGGTAAACACCACAACGCTAACCTCCTCTCCTCTCCTTCCTCTCCCTCTAGCTCCTCCCCCCCCCTCTCTCTCCCCCCTCTAACCTCTCTCTCCCCCCTCCTCCACCTCTTCAGGGATGTATGATTATTCATGACTCCCCCAGAAACATCTTCTAAAGTGGAGATCAAACACTTCCTGGTCCTGCTGGGCCTCTGTGTGATTGGTCAATAATACAACATGCTGTAGATATGTGAAGGATGGGGTCACAGGGGAGGGAGAGGAGAGGAGAGAGAAAGTGAGGGTGGGAGAGAGTAAAAGAGTGAGAGGAGAGAGAGAGAGAGAGAGAGAGAGAGGGAGAGAGGGAGAGAAGGAGAGAGAGAGAGAGAGAGGGAGAGAAGGAGAGTAGGAGAGATAAGAGAGAGAGACAGGGGAGAGAGAGAGAGAGACAGGGGGAGAGAGAGAGAGAGACAGGGGGAGAGAGAGAGACAGGGGGAGAGAGAGAGAGAGAGAAGGAGAGAGAAATAGGGAGAGAGACAGATAGGGCTTTCACACCGGCAAAGAACCGTGCCGGTTCGCGTTCGCGTTCGGAAACCTCTGAACCTTGGTGCTGTCTGGCGAACGAGCCCGCGTTCATACCAGTGTAACCAGAACCATCAGCGTCATCAACGCTGGGTGATGAAGGGGCGGGATAAACAAAAATGTCACAACTAGATGGCAGCTACTTCACTGGAAATGAGGATAATATCTTCCACTACAGTATCTGAAATAAACACAATTTTCTGTGAAACAAAAGACACTTTCTATATGCGTTCTTTTACTAATCAGCTGCTCCTTTACTGGAATAGAAATGGCTTACGAAATTCGCGTTCGCGCATGTCCGCGCGCGTGTGCGTGTGTGTGTGTTTGCTGAGCATGTGAGGAAGATAAAGAGAATAATGAGACTTTTGATATTGTTTTTGATCACTAATGATTAGATTTAGATTAGATTAGATTTTGTCTACTTCCTCCTTGCTGGTCTCTGCAGCCTAGAATATGACACACCCACTGACGACGTGACTGTTCTACGTTTTGGTTCGCGCTTGAGAACCACTATTTTTTGGTGCCCGCTGCGAACCAACTTTTCAGGTTCCGAACCAATTGAGCTTCGGTCTGAACGCGCCGGCCGGTTCCAGACTTGGCTCGCGAACGCGAACCGGCACGGTTCTTTGCCGGTGTGAAAGCCCTAAGAGAGAGATAGAGACAGGGGAGAGAGAGAGAGACAGGGGGAGAGAGAGAGAAAGAGAGGAAGAGACAGAGAGAGACAGACAGAGAGGGAGAGAGAGAGACAGAGAGAGAGAGACAGGGGGAGACAGAGAGAGAGACAGGACAAGAGAGAGAGCCAGGGGGAGAGAGAGAGAGAGAGAGAGACAGGGGGGGAGAGAGAGAGAGAGAGAGAGAGAGAGAGGGGGGGGGAGAGAGAGAGGGGGGGGGGAGAGAGAGAGAGAGAGACAGGGGGAGAGAGAGAGAGAGGATGTCTAATGTAAGTCTTGTGTCAGGCTGAGAGCTCCTGAGTGCTGCTAAAGCCTCTCCTGGGACACACACACAGGCACTAAGTGGTGTGTGTGTGTGTGTGTGTGTGTGTGTGTGTGTGTGTGTGTGTGTGTGTGTGTGTGTGTGTGGAGGGTGGGCAACGACAGCTCTCCTGGGAGGTGTGTGTGTCTCATACACAGACTTTACAACATGAACTCATCACAAGCTGCCTGGAGGTCATTAACCTAACCGTAACCTCTCATTACCCTCACCCTAGAAACATTACACTCACCCTAGAATCATTACCCTAACCCTAGAAACATTACCCTCACCCTAGAAACATTACCCTCACCCTAGAAACATTACCCTCACCCTAGACACATTACCCTCACCCTAGACACATTACCCTCACCCTAGACACATTACCCTCACCCTAGACACATTACCCTCACCCTAGAAACATTACCCTCACCCTAGACACATTACCCTCACCCTAGACACATTACCCTCACCCTAGAAACATTACCCTCACCCTAGACACATTACCCTCACCCTAGAAACATTACCCTCACCCTAGACACATTACCCTCACCCTAGACACATTACCCTTACCCTAGACACATTACCCTCACCCTAGACACATTACCCTCACCCTAGACACATTAGCCTAACTCTCTAGCTGGTTAGCATCTGCATGGAGACAATCTCTGGGAGGCAGCCTGGTACAGATGGGTGTCTGACCTTAGCCCTGGGTTGAGAGTCTGACGTTAGGCCTGGGTTGAGTCTGACGTTAGGTCTGGGTTGAGTCTGACGTTAGGTCTGGGTTGAGTCTGACGTGAGGTCTGGGTTGAGTCTGATGTTAGGTCTGGGTTGAGTCTGACGTTAGGTCTGGGTTGAGTCTGATGTTAGGTCTGGGTTGAGTCTGACGTTAGGTCTGGGTTGAGTCTGACGTTAGGTCTGGGTTGAGTCTGATGTTAGGTCTGGGTTGAGTCTGACGTTAGGTCTGGGTTGAGTCTGACGTTAGGTCTGGGTTGAGTCTGATGTTAGGTCTGGGTTGAGAGTCTGACGTTAGGTCTGGGTTGAGAGTCTGATGTTAGGTCTGGGTTGAGTCTGACGTTAGGTCTGGGTTGAGTCTGATGTTAGGTCTGGGTTGAGAGTCTGACGTTAGGTCTGGGTTGAGTCTGATGTTAGGTCTGGGTTGAGAGTCTGATGTTAGGTCTGGGTTGAGTCTGACGTTAGGTCTGGGTTGAGTCTGACGTTAGGTCTGGGTTGAGAGACTGACCTTAGCCCTGGGTTGAGAGTCTGACCTTAGCCCTGGGTTGAGAGTCTGACCTTAGGTCTGGGTTGAGAGTCTGACCTTAGCCCTGGGTTGAGAGTCTGACCTTAGCCCTGGGTTGAGAGTCTGACGTTAGCTGATCAACATGATATCATGGGACTGTTGTTTCGCAAGTTGTCTCCTAAGCGTAGATTGCCTCTACGTTAATATTCTCCTCTGCTTTGCTTTTCCTCTCATATCAGCGTAATGAAATCTGAAATCAGAAGCTGTCAGATGGAATCATGATTCCTCTCCTCAGGCCCCCTGCTTCCATCAACATTCCACGGGGCCAATTACGTAAGCTGTCACCAGATAAACAGATACACTTCTAGACAACACAACCACATTACCGACCGGTGAACCGTGAAAACGGCACCGGCGGGACACGGTGGCACCTGGGGAACCTCTCCTCCGGTAGGGGCGGTGGTGTAAGACAACCGGGGCTGCGCGCCAGCCGAGCTGCATAGCGGACATTCCAGAGACGGCCCGTGGCGGAGAGAGTGAGAGAGGGAGGGAGGGAGAGAGAGAGAGGGAGTGAGAGAGAGAGAGGGAGTGAGAGAGAGAGAGGGAGAGAGAGTGAGGGAAGGAGAGAGGGAGAGGGGGAGAAAGGGAGTGTGACGAGAGAGAGAGGGAGAGAGAGGGGGAGAAAGAGAGGGAGACACAGAGAGGGAGAGAGAGAGAGAGAGAGAGAGAGAGAGAGAGAGAGAGAGAGAGAGAGAGAGAGGAGGGAGAGGAGGGGGGGGGGGGCTGGCACCGGGGCCAAAAACAGCACGGAATCCGTTAAACTATACCCTCGAGACATGGAAAACCCACATGTTGCAAACACGTTAACCCTCTCGAGCCCGCCAGAGCCCGGGAGCACGGGCAACACGCGCCTAGGAAGTATGGTAGCAGCGACCTTAACCAGACACGAAACCTGCAGGAATGCAACAGCATCCAGGAAACTATGACACACTTCTGAACACCGACATCATCAGCGGTTATCAACACCGATAACCACCAGGCTTATCAAGTCCAACTTCTATTGACACAAAATGACCAAATCTGCTAATAAACCAAACCAGAGTGTCAGATATAAACCCAGAGACCTGTGGAGATGTTATAATAATGCCATCCTCCTGTTATAATAATGCCAATATGAACCATTGTTGTTATTATTAAGACGTTGCTGCATATTGATACCGTTTGATTGTTGCGTTGTTGAGAAGCGAAAACAGTTCATGACATGGTACCCTGTCTGTAGCCTGGATTGTGTAAATGACGATTACAAATGTGATCTGATGTGATTTGTTGATTAATGACCAGTAATTCCACCACGTGCGGAGAGAAAGAGAGAGAGAGAGAGAGAGATAACGAACAAGTGGAGTGTTCCGGTGTTCTAAGACAACTTTACCGTCCGTACAGCAAAGATCCGGGATTGTTGTGAAACGGAGGAACAACAAAAACAACAACAACAACAACAACAAAACGACAACAAAAAAACAACAACAACAACAACAACAACAACAACAACAACAACAACCACAGCGGACCCACCTTCACACACGCCGACCTCGTACTGGGTGATGGAGGCTCCGTTGAGCGGCGGGCGGAGGACGCAGCGCAGCCCCCGGTCGCAGGTCCCGTACAGCCCGTAGACCCCCCCGCAGCTCTCCTTCTCCTGCCGCGCGCACACCGAGCAGCAGCCGCAGATCCCGGCCACCACGGCACCGGGGCACCGGCGGGCCGCCTCGCACTTGGACTCGTCACACGGGAGACAGAGCAGCGCGAGGCCCCGCGCGGTGACCACGGCGATCAGAAGGCACCTGGCGAGCAGCAGATCCATCCCGGAGGAGGAGGAGGCCACGAGGAAGAAGAAGAAGGAATGGAATGATAGATAGATAGATATCCCCGACGGTAACCCGCCCGTCTGTCTGTCTGTCCGCGAGCCCCCGGTCAGAGCTCCCGGTCAGTCCAGCGAGACCCGGACCCTCCTCGAGACAACGACGAGCACGCAGTTACAAAACACGGTCAAAGTTCTGTTGAACCGTCCAGCTTCGCGGAGAACAGTGTTCTACTTTTCCGGTGGAGGAAACTTTAGTCCAAGATTAACGGAGTAGCCTAAACCACGGAAAGAAACCGACAACCGACCCTTCGAAACGGAATCCCCACGAAACAGCGACTATGCCGCCCGGGCCGCGCCGTGCATGGCTCCCGGTCCGCGGTGCTCTCGACTTTCAGTTTGTTTCCAAGAAACGGAAACTTTCCTTGCGGTGCGGTACGTCTCCCGCTCCCCTCCGCCCGTCTCGAGCAGCGGAATGTCTTCCTGTTCAAGACGCCCGTTACGCGCGAGACCGCGCTCAGTAATCCCCCCCGTCCTCTCCCGGTGAACAGCAGAGCCCCGGTGTGTTTTGTCGCTACTTGATTCCTCCGTTTAGAACCGTTTCTCATCAAATATTTCCTGCTCGCTACATTCCGGTTGGTCTCCGCCTCGCGTGTTTACCGTCGCCAGTGCACAGAGCTCGCTCTCTCTCTCCGCTCGCGGCGCCCCGGTTCACTCCCTCCCGTGACCTCATAACGGAACCCCTCCCATCTCGCGCTGCGCCGCTCCAGAAACGGAACACAGGAAATGTTGGCGCGAGGGGGGAGACGCAGGTGTGGAATGTCGGGGTCTGAGCGCGGAGAAAGCTACCGTTTATACTGTAAACTAGAAGAGAGAGAGAGAGAGAGAGAGAGAGAGAGAGAGAGAGAGAGAGAGAGAGAGAGAGAGAGAGAGGTGGCGGGGAGAGGAGGGGGGGGGGGGGGAGGGAGAAGAAAGGAGAGGAGAAACCAGATAACATCAAAATATCTATTTTTAAAGACAATATAGAACTTGATCAAATAATAATTATATCATAACAATGTCAATTATTGATTGGCTCAGACTGTAACTGACGATATGGGAACTCGTCAATATATCAACATCAATCACATCATGGTCTCAGTCCATTATGAGATGTGTGTGTGATGTACGTGTGTCTGCGTGTGTGTGTGTGTGTGTCTGCGTGTGTGTGTGTGTACTCTCTATGTCTCTCTATACTGTACTGGATGTCCATGGTTATAATGGCTCTGCCCCCCCCCCTCTCTCCCTCTGTCTCCTTCCCTCCCTCTCTCTTCACCCTTCTCTGACTGCATCCCTTCCTTCTTTCCAATCTTCCTTTTTCTCCACTCCTGTTCACCCCTCCTCTACCCCCCCTCCCTCCCTCCTTCCCTGCTCTCCCCCCCTACAGTCATAGTATGAAGTGTAACTGTAAGCCCCCCCCCCCTGTCTGTTAACGACATTATTATTGGGAGATTCTCCACCCCATCCTCCTCCCCCTCCTCTCTTCTTATACCTCTCCTCTTCCTCCTCTCCTCTTCCTCCTCTCCTCTCCTCTTCTCCCCTCCATCCTCCCCCTCTCCTCCCTCCACCCTCCCCCCTCCTTCTCGTCTCCTCCCTCCCTCCCTCCCCCTGTCCCCTCTGTAAAAGTAGCCCGTGCATATCCCAGAACCCTCTCTGCTTGTGACCTCAGATGGGAGAGTGATGGAGTCTTTCTACGGATCAATAAACCACAATCTTTGGCTCTTTTTCAATCCACATTCTATTTTTCTCTGTCTCTCCCCATCCGCATTTCTCTATTCTCTTGTTCAATCCTCTCCCGCCCGCCTCACCCCTCCCTCCCTCCCTCCCCGTCTCTCTCAGAGCTGTCAGTACAGAGGTGGAGGACAGTGTGACATCAAGCGTGTTTTTTGTCTCTCAGGAGAACAGAGACATTCTGAGGTTCTCTCTCTCTCTCTCTCTCTCTCTCTCCCTCCTCCACATCTCTCTCTCTCTCTCTCCCTCCTCCACATCTCTCTCTCTCTCCCTCAGGCCCTTTTTGTCTACCCCTCAGTCCCTATCTATCCCTCCCTCCCTCACTCTCTCCCTCCCTCAGTCCCTCCCTCAGGGGACCAGACCTGTGATGTCTTATGCATAGGGTGGATGGTGAGGAGCTGTCAGTCTGTGTAATTGTAACCAGCGGGGTTTGAACACGTGTCTCCGTCTCGTCAGACCCGAGCATGTCCCGCTAAACCAAGCGCTGCTCTCCCCGTGTGACATGTGACATGCGGGATAGCCTCCGGGGAAACGGCGACAGCGCGATGCTAACAATGTTAACGGTCCTCGCTGATGAACATCTGACACTGTGATGTCTGCCGTCTGATCCCCGACTGCACTGTGGGATGATGAAGATGATGATGACAATGAAGATGTCGATGATGATGATGATGACGATGATGATGAGGATGATGATGAAGAAGATGATGATGATGATGATGATGACGATAATAACTATGATGATGATGATCATCATAACTTTGATGACAATGATGATGATGACGATGATGATGGCAATGATAACTATGATGATGATGATCATAACTTTGATGACGATAATAATGATAACGATGATGACGATGATAACTGATGACGATGATGATGATTATCATAACTTTGATGACGATGATGATAACTATGAAGATGATGACAATGATAATGATAACTATGATGATGATAACTGATGACGATGATCATCATAACTGACGACGATGATGATAACCATGATGACGATGATGATGAGGAGCTATGATACAGGGTGTTTTATCTGGTCTGCGTCGAGATTAGAGATGTCTCACATGGAACTGGATATGAGGAGCAGCGTCTAGCTAGCACAGCTGTACTGTACACAGTGTAGTAGTGTGTTGTGTTATAACCCCAAACCTATATCACTACTGAACACTATAACCCTTCATAGCTACTGAACACTATAACCCTTCATAGCTACTGAACACTATAACCCTTCATAGCTACTGAACACTATAACCCTTTGTACCTACTGAACACTATAACCCTTCGTACCTACTGAACACTATAACCCTTCATATCACCACTGTACACACATAATACAGCCCTGAATACAAACCACACATCATTGTTATTGCATGTCGGACAGCCAGGAGCTCCCAGACAACACCTGATCCTGATCTCCTGTCCTCCTGTGATCACATGCAGTGTTGTTTAGCTGGCTGTTTATTGTGGTTGTTACCATGGAGACAAGCACAGGTGCCCCTGCAGATGATTCTATGACCTCCTGTAAGGCGTGCAGCCAAGGCAGAGGACTCAGATAATCAGACAGTAGGTTCGGCATCTAATCCGAAAAGGGGCAGGAAATAGTAGGGGGTCGATACAGGTTTGTCGGCTGAAATAGAATGCGGATAATCCGATAGGGAGAAGACAAAATAAACTTTAAAAAAACAGTCTGAGATCAAAACCGTGAAAAACTACACAGACACGAGGGAGTCACTGGAACGTACTGACACAGACGCACAAAAAGGAACTGGCAACGAGACAGAACAAAACCAAAAACAATAAATGACTAACACGAAACAAAGACAAACAGAAACTAAGGAACAGGACGAAATGTTCCTGTGGAATCCTCACCTGTCCTGACCTCACCTGTCCTGACCTCACCTGTCCTGACCTCACCTGTCCTAACCTCACCTGTCCTGACCTCACCTGTCCTGACCTCACCTGTCCTGACCTCACCTGTCCTGACCTCACCTGTCCTGACCTCACCTGTCCTGACCTCACCTGTCCTGACCTCACCTGTCCTGACCTCACCTGTCCTAACCTCACCTGTCCTAACCTCACCAGGACCTCACCTGTCCTGACCTCACCTGTCCTAACCTCACCTGTCCTAACCTCACCTGTCCTGACCTCACCTGTCCTAACCTCACCTGTCCTAACCTCACCTGTCCTGACCTCACCTGTCCTGACCTCACCTGTCCTGACCTCACCTGTCCTGACCTCACCTGTCCTGACCTCACCTGTCCTGACCTCACCTGTCCTAACCTCACCTGTCCTAACCTCACCAGGACCTCACCTGTCCTGACCTCACCTGTCCTAACCTCACCTGTCCTAACCTCACCAGGACCTCACCTGTGTCAAGACAGTAGGTACCTGTGGAAGCTAACCGACAACCTCACCTGACATGTCTCCTAAACAACCCACAACCTCACCTGAACTCACCATGACCTGACCTGACCTCACCTGAACTCACCATGACCTGACCTGACCCTACCTCACCCGACCTGACAGATAGACTCAGACAGACAAATTCAGAAAGACAGATAGATTCAGACAGACAGATAGATTCAAACTGATAGATTCAGACAGATAGATTTAGACAAATAGATTCAGATAGATTCAGACAGACAGATTCAAACAAACAGATAGATTCAGACAGATAGATTCAGAAAGACAGATTCAGACAGACAGACATGTAGAGGGTTCGGTCAGCTGCAGGACAATAGCCTTTTGAGGAAATACATTTAATTTGATCAAACACACACACACACACACACACACACATGTGTTGTCTTGGGGTGTGCAAAAATATTACATTCCAACAATTGAATGATGATTAATTGATTGATTGATTTATTGATTGATTGCAAATAAAACATTGTTTGTTAGTGACCAATTCAAATACATGGAGGGAATTCAAATGGTAGTGGTTATGAGATTCTTTAGAACTCCAGAAATAGTGGCTAAAATGGGCCCAACACACTGAAATAAATGTTGGAGAAATTCCAGTACGCAAATTGGCAACCACACCCACATATTCTGGTCATGCCCCAAATTAAGAACATTTTGGATAAGAGGTGTTTGAGGCCCTTGAAGTAGTATTCCACCCAAAATTCACTAAAGATCCAAAGATGGCACTACTGGGAGTTATACCAGAAGGCATTGATGGAAGAGCAAGAATATATCTATTATTAATATATCTATTACAAATATTACTAAATATATTACTAAATGCATTACAATTAACTGGTTAAAACCAGACCCCCCCTACATACAATATGT
>NC_137674.1:27121702-27124202 GCF_963989245.1 Nansenia antarctica | reverse complement strand
GGAAACGCAGACAAGACGCGAATCTACCGGAATTTGACTCATGACACAGCCGGTGTTATTCACAGACAAACACGGTGCCGTTTGCGGGTTAATAACTTCGGTTTACCGGGGGTTAGGATAACAATTCAAACGTGTCCGGAAAGAGGAGAAGACAGGGAATTCAAAAGTTTTTGAATGGAGTCGATCCTCCACTCCTATCACCGTGGACACAGCGCGGAGCGAATTCCCTGTTAAAACCGGCATTTGACTCATGAGTGAATGGTGAAAATGGCTGGACAGCTGCGGGCGAACTCCCGGTTCATCGAGTTTACGGTTAAAAGCATAACTTCTCGGGGTGTCAGCGCGGTGGTTAAGGGCTCAAAATGACCGTAGACAGATGGTGAAGTTAGCAAAGGAGTATTGTGTTTTTTTACCACCTCCACAGCCGGTGTTATTCACGGACAAACACGGTGCATAATAGCGATTTTTGTGTTGTGCTTGTTGTAAATAAAAGTTATATGATTCATTGAAATGACATTAAACTAAGATAATACGATGGTCAGCATAATTTTCCGAATCTTTATTAATAAGCTATTACAGAAAATGTAGTGACATTTTCCTAGTGAATGTGGTATTTTCAAGATGGCGGTTGTGAAGAAATAATATGGGATGGGACATGGGATGACGATTGTCCATTGACCAATCAACGGTGTGCAGCGTCACACGTCACACGCAGTGACGTGTGACGTCCCAGGTCCCAGGTCCCAGGTCCCTGCTCGGATGTGGGACCTGGGACCTGGGACCGAAGCGACCTGGACCGACGAATGGAAAAGGGGACCGAAGCGGGCTGACCTGGGTCAGCACCAGGTCAGCACCAGGTCTGCAACGTAGTGGAAAAGTGCCATAACTTATCCTGATGTGATTTTTTAAATGTAAGGATACTGGGTGGTAGAACGCACATATCTAGGAAAAGTCATGAAAGGAGGGTCCTGAAATTTGATCGAGTGCAAAGATATACCTTTTTTTTTACTCACAGGGGTCACCGGGGTGACCCCATCACAGCTCTTCTAGTGTTAAATGCCACAATTGAGAGGGAGCACTACCCCATGAGGACCATTGAATAAGTCATGGCTCGAATGCCAGGAGCCGGAGCCTTCAGCACACTTGATGCACAATGTGGATACTGACAGATGAAATTAGACAGAGAAAGTTCAAAGCTGTGCACTTGTAACACCCCGTTTGGTCGCTTTGCATACAAAAGGCTACCCTTCAGAATTAACATGGTGAAATGTTCCAAAGACTCATGACAGAGATGTTTGAAGTAGGGGTGGGCATCGACGATCGATAATTGATCGATAAGGATCTTGGTCGATCACAAAATAAAACATTTGGTCGATCACACAAATTTTTTTTTTTTTTTAAATGTTTTATTTTGTGATCGACCAAGATCCTTATCGATCAATTATCGATCGTCGATGCCCACCCCTAGTTTGAAGACTTAGACGGATTAGAAGTGATCGTGGATGACATCCTCGTGTGGGGGGGGAGTGAAGAACAGCACGACCAGAGACTGGAAAGGGTGAACCGAGTGAAAGAGAGGAAAGTAAGACTGCAAATTCAAAACACAGGACGCTAACTACATTGGGCACACCCTAACAGCCGATGGATTAAAACCAGACCCCATGAAAGTGGAAGCGGTCAGGAAAATGCACAAACCCCACTACCAAGAAGGAGCGGCAACAATACTTGGGAATGGTGACTTACATGGGTAAGTTTCTACCACAGTTATCTACTGTTACTGCACCACTCTGGTGGTGATTTTGCTGGACAAGACCACAGAATGGAGTCGGATGGAGAAGCAGAACAAAAGCTTTGAGAAGCTACAAAACAAGATCACTGAAGCTCCAGTACTAAAGTTTTATGAAGCATCAAGGTCAATAAAGCTGAGTCTGGATGCCTCTAATTGAGGAATTAGAGCAGTACTTTTTCAAAATAGCTTACGCATCAAAAGCATCTACAGACACTCAAAAAAGATATGCACAAATAGAGAAGGAGCTAGCTGCCATCATGTATGGGTGTGGCAGTACTGGTACTGTACTACTACAGTACTACTGGGAAAAAGAAATTACATTCCAGCCACCAAGGGATTGAAAAAACTAAAAGACTAGCCAGGGATGACAGGGATGACAGGGATGTTTTCCAGTTTTTGCCAGGGATGCCAGTACAGATAGCCAACCTGGCCACTTTTCAAAGTGTTTCATATGCATATGCAATACTTACAAAAAGCTGAATTTCAAGGAGCCCATGATTGCTCATAACATACCAGACAGGCCCTGGCAAAAGATAGCCACAGACATTTTTGAGTTGGAAGGAGACCAGTACTTAATCTTGGTTGACTATTATTCCAAGTTTCATTGAAGTCAACAAACTAACCACCGCATAGAGTTGCAAAACACTCCATTTGCAAGCAGCAGTTCGCTGGCTATGGAATACCAGATGAAATCTGTTCAGACAATGGTAC
>NC_137674.1:27109202-27114202 GCF_963989245.1 Nansenia antarctica | reverse complement strand
TAAGTGTGTGTTCATATTCTAAACATGAACAGCAGGTATAGCTGCTACCCCCCCCCCCCCCCTCCCCCCCTCCCTTTCCTGAATGCTGACAGTCAACTGAAAGACATTCCAGAGAGAGACAGAGAGAGAGAGAGGGAGGGAGAGAAGGAAAGATAGAGGTAGCGAGAGAGATAGAGATAGAGAGAGAGAGAGAAAGGTAGTGCATTATTCTCACACAGAGGCTGAGGGGGGAGGCAGGGGGGAAGAGGGGGGAGGGGGAGGGGGAAGCTGAGGCTGGGGGAGACTGACGGGGGTCATGCTATTCTATTGAATACAGTATTATACTGTGCTAATAATGCTATTCTATTGAATACAGTATTATACTGTGATAATAATGCTATGCTATTGAATACAGTATTATACTGTGATAATAATGCTATGCTATGGAGCATGCCTGGAGCATTCTAAACCATGGTGATTGTGTTCTCAGCCTTGAACTAAAAGCCTCCATTCAATGGTAGTACAGGAATGAATGAATGAATGAATGGACTTTATTGTCATTGCTACAGTACAGGTACCAAACAACGAAATGTAGGAGGGGTGGCTCCCCTGGTGTTAGGAAAAGGGAGAAAAAAAACACTTTTTAAAAAAAATCATAAGAAGGGAAGGAGCTGGTTTACATAAATAAAGGCTATGTACACAATCCACTGTACTATACTGTACAGATAGACGACTAGGGTTGTCATATTGCACAATAGTATTGTTTCACGTTATTTAAAGTGTCACAGTTTGCAGGCTTGAAATGTACATGTTTGTGCCTCAGCACTACACCTGATTTTTTCAGTCCAGCAGCTGCCATACAATCCGTCCAGACTGTCCAGGGCCCAGAACTTAGGTCTTTGCTGTGTTTAGGGCCTGGACGGCCCTGTGGTAGAAGCTGTTCTTCAGTCTGTTAGTCTTAGCGGCCAGGGTCCTGAACCGCCTTTTCGAGGGCAGCCTGGTAAAGTGTACGTACCCAGGGTGGGTCGGGTCCCTGGAGATCTTGGAGGCCTTCCTGAGACAGCGTGTGTTGTACAGCTCTTCCAGAGAGGGGAGGGGGGCGCCGGTGATCTTCTGTGCTGTTCTCACGACTCTCTGTAGCGCATTTCTCTCCGCTGTTGTGCAGCTGGAGAACCAGTTGCAGATGCCGTAGGTGAGGATGCTCTCCACTGCGCCGCGGTAAAAGGTCACCAGTATCTCCTGCTTGCTGTGTTCCTTCCTGAGGCATCTCAGGGTGTATAGCCGCTGTTGTGCCCTCTTGATGGTGCCTTTTGTGTTGTCCTTCCAGGTCAGGTCATCCCGCATGTGCGTCCCCAGGAATCGGATGGATGAGACTCTCTCCACGCTCTCTCCGTCAATGAGCAGGGGCTGGATCTCGGACTTTTTCCTCCTGAAGTCTACGATGATTTCCTGGGTCTTTGACTTGTTCAGCAGCAGGTTGTTAACCTTGCACAGCTTGCTCAGTTGCTCTACCTCATCCCTGTACGCCGCCTCGTCCCCCCCCCGAGATACATCCCACCACGGTGGTGTCGTCTGCAAACTTTACGATGGAGTTGCTGGGGTGGACGGGGGTGAAGTCGTAGGTGTAGAGGTTGTAGAGGATGGGGCTTAGCACGCAGCCCTGGGGGGACCCAGTGCTGAGTCTGAGGGCTGTGGAGGTGTGGGGGCCCACCCGCACCCTCTGGGGGCGGTCGGTCAGGAAGTCCTTGATCCACACACATATAGAGTGTGATAGACCCAGGTCTAGTAGTTTGGTCACTAGCCTGTCTGGAAGGATGGTGTTGAAGGCGGAGCTGAAGTCCACGAAGAGCAGTCTCGCGTAGCTGTTTCCCCTCTCCAGGTGGGATAGAGTGGCGTGGAGAGTCGTCGCGATGGCGTCCTCTGTGGACCTGTGGGCTCTGTAGGCGAACTGGTATGGATCCAGGTTGGGCGGGAGGCGTGTGAGTATGTGGGCCCGGAATGGAATGGAATGGAATGGAATGGAATGGTCTTTATTGTCATTGCTATAGTACAGGTACCAAACAACGAAATTTAGGAGGGGTGGCTCCCCTGGTGTTAGGAAAGGAAAAAAAAAAAAAAAAAAAAAAACACAAGAAGGGAAGGAGCTGGTTTACATAAATAAAGGCTATGTACACTATCCACTATACTATACTGTACAGATAGACGACTAGGGTTGTCATATTGCACATAGTGTTATTGCACATTCATTTAAAGTGTCGCAGTTTGCAGGCTTGAAATGTACATATTTGTGCCTCAGCACTACACCTGATTTTTTCAGTCCAGCAGCTGCCATCAATCCGTCCAGACTGTCCAGGGCCCAGAACCTAGGTCTTTGCTGTGTTCAGGGCCTGGATGGCCCTGGGGTAGAAGCTGTTCTTCAGTCTGTTTGTCCTTGCGGCCATGGTCCTGTACCGCCTTTTCGAGGGCAGCCGGGTAAAGTGTTCGTACCCAGGGTGGGTTGGGTCCCTGGAGATCTTGGAGGCCTTCCTGAGACAGCGTGTGTTGTACAGCTCTTCCAGAGAGGGGAGGGGGGCGCCGGTGATCTTCTGAGCTGTTCTCACGACTCTCTGTAGCGCATTTCTCTCCGCGGTTGTGCAGCTGGAGAACCAGTTGCAGATGCCGTAGGTGAGGATGCTCTCCACTGCGCCACGGTAGAAGGTCACCAGTATCTCCTGCTTGCTGTGTTCCTTCCTGAGGACTCTCAGGATGTAGAGCCGCTGTTGTGCCTTCTTGATGGTGGCTGTTGTGTTGTCCTTCCAGGACAGGTCATCCAGTACTGTGTGTGTGTGTGTGTGTGTGTGTGTGTGTGTGTGTGTCTGCGTGTGTGTCTGCGTGTGTGTGCATGTGTGTGTGTGTGTGTGTGTGTGTGTGTGTGTGTGTGTGTGTGTGTGGCCTAGACTTCTAGCGTCAACAGCACCCCCTGTTGGGCCTTCCTCCATGTGAAATAACTCCACCTCTCTCATTTAAAAATGTAAACGAATTGATGGTATTGGTGTTTGTCTGTCTGTCTGTGATTTAGTTAGTGTTAATAACACAGTTATCAAAATAAAGAGTGTATGATTTGTAATACATCCAGGCTGTGAGTTGTTGTTGTTGTTGTTGTTGTTGTGGGGTGCAGAGGGAGTCTAGATGACCGTCTGGGAGAGGCTGGGAGAGGCTGAGAGAGGTCAGTTCGTGGTCACCGGGCTCTGAGAGGTCTCTTCCGCCGTAGAATGAGGAACCATCTCTTCAGGCTACATCTTGATAATAATAATAATAATAATGCATTTCATTTGTATTGCACTTTTCATTCAAAAGAATCTCAGAGAGTGCTACAGAGAGAAAAAAAACAACAACCGTAAAAACATAATAAGTTAAAAACAAAACAACCTAAAAACACATGTTAAAAACATAGTGAAAAAACTAACAAAATAAATCACAACATTGAACACAGGTTCAGCAGTCTTTTTGAATAAAAAAGGTTTTTAGGCCTGTCTTAAAAGAGTCCAGGCTCTGTACTGCCCTTAGCTGGCTAGGAAGGCTGTTCCACAGGCGTGGCACAGCCGAACAGAAGGCTCGGTCCCCCATGGTGCGAAGCCTGGTACTGGGGACCTGGAGGAGCAAACTGTTTGAAGACCTGAGGGTGCGGGTGGAGGTTTGTGAAGTGATGAGTTCTTGCAGATAGGGAGGTGCGTGACCGTTGACTGTCCCTCTTTATCCCCACTACCCCCCTGTACAGTTTCTTTACTGTATTTATTTATTTATTTATATTTATTTAGTTCTTCCTTCTTCTAGCATTGTGAGTGCCAATGACCCCTGGTTCTTGCACCATTGTTTTTGTTTTATGATGACTGATGGATAATGATTCACTTACTTAGACAAATGTATTTGTTGTCACTTTGGATAAAGACGTCTGATAAATGTCTAACATATAAATGTTAATGTAAATGTAAAGATCTGTCCGTGGTCACTGGGCTGAGAGAGGTCTAATGGACTGCACTTCTATAGCGCCTTTTATCCAAAGCGCTTTACAACAGCCTCTCATTCACACACACACATTCACACACCAATGGCGGCAAGCTGTCATGCAAGGCGCCTCACCAAGCCCGCTCACTGGGAGCAATTTGGGGTTCAGTGTCTTGCCCAAGGACACTTCGACATGTGGCCAGCCAACGGCAAGAGCAATATAAAATGTAACAAAATGCAGCGAAACTTCCCAAAATGTCATATTTTCTCACAAACCGACCCAAAGCAGCTTCTGCGACCCGGCCGAGAGATCGTTTTCAAAACTCAAAATGATCAAAAGCTATCTGAGAAGCACCACCATGTCCCAGGACAGACTCTCCAGACTAGCGATTCTCAGCATTGAAAGCCAGCGTGCACGTCAAATGGATTTAACAAACATGTTACATAGTGAAGGACTTCGCACAGACGAATGCCAGGAGGAGAGGACGTTTTGGTCATTGTTAAAGGTAAGAATAGACTATTATTTGATATTATTCGAGATATTTATTAATCTATGAATTAAATTAACTCGGGGTGGTGTGTAGCCTGTCGGTCTTTTCTTGTTGCCGTTTGTGTATGGACATGTCACACACACAGTCACACATACGGTGTCAGAATGATTCTTCTGAGCAAACGGCCAGCGCGCTGTAGCTGATAGCTGTCCAGGCCAACCATAGGGTCTACTCTATGCTGTAGGCCAGGCCTATTCAATTAGCGGCCCGGGGGCCGCATGCGGCCCAGAGGCGACCCCCGATTGGCCCAGCCATAAAAGCAGAGAAAAACGTATTCCGCGAGTGTTCAGAAATTCATGCAGAAATGTCTACAATAGTAGCCTACAGAACGTGAATATAACACTCTAAACAAACTAAGCGGGGAGCTTAAAACAACAATAGATAATGGCTACAATTAATTTTATTTGCTCCACTTCGAGCCTCCAACATCGCTTATTCCGCAAGCTGCTGTCAGAAATGTCTGCTGAGCACCACGAGCTGCTTTTG
>NC_137674.1:27091702-27099202 GCF_963989245.1 Nansenia antarctica | reverse complement strand
TGGTCATGTTGTGGTCATGTTGTGGTCATGTTGTGGTCATGTTGTGGTGGTCCTGCAGGGTGTGTTGTGGTCATGTTGTGGTCATGTTGTGGTCATGCGGTGGTTCCTGCAGGGTGTGTTGTGGTCATGTTGTGGTCATGTTGTGATGGTCCTGCAGGGTGTGTTGTGGTCATGTTGTGGTCTTGTTGGGGTGGTTCCTGCAGGGTGTGTTGTGGTCATGTTGTGGTCATGTTGTGGTCATGTTTTGGTGGTTCCTGCAGGGTGTGTTGTGGTCATGTTGTGGTCATGCGGTGGTTCCTGTGCAGGGTGTGTTGTGGTCATGTTGTGGTCATGTTGTGGTCATGTTGTGGTGGTTCCTGCAGGGTGTGTTGTGGTCATGTTGTGGTCATGTTGTGCTCATGTTGTGGTCATGCTGTGGTCCTGCAGGGTGTGTTCCTCCTGGTGGTGTTCCCCCTCCTGCTGAGGGCGAGGCTAGGAGAGATGACCCTGGCCAAGCTCAGCGCCCTCTTCAGGACGGCCGCCTTCATCCTCCTCGCCTTCTCCACCAACACATGGATGGTGTTCCTGGGTAATACACACACACACACACACACACACACAGGCACGCACACACACACACACACACACACACAGGCACACACACACACACACACAGGCACGCACACACACACACACACACACACAGGCATGCACACACACACACACACACACAGGCACGCACACACACACACACACACACACACACACACACACACACACACACACACACATGCTCAACACTTCAGGATGGTTAGCATCTGTTTAAATGATGATGGATGATGGTAATTAATCTAATTATGGCTGAAGTTAATCTACATCATCATTGACTCATATATATACCCACAGTGCTCTGTAGTATATATACCCAGAGTGCACAGCATGTTAACCTGCATGTTAACCTCCCTCCCCCCCCCCCCCAGGGATTGCGGTCTATGCCCCGACTGGCGTGACTCAGGCTGTGGTTCGCGCCGCCTCCTCCAAGATCGTAGAGCCTCATGAACAAGGTGGGTTCACTCCTACACCACACACAGACACACACACACACACACACACACACACACACACACACACACACACACACACACACACACAGACACCCCTCCCTCTGCCTTCACCTGTAGGGGCCCCCCTCTAGTTCTGTGTTCTAGGGGCTATGTTCTGTGTTCTAGGGGCTCTGTTCTATGTTCTGTGTTCTGTGTTCTAGGGGCTATGTTCTCATTCTCAGCGTCTCTGGAGGCGTCCAGTATCGTGTTGGCGGCGGCGGTGTTCAACGGCCTGTACCCCGTCACGCTGCACTCCTTCCCCGGGATGCCCTTCATCGTCATGGCAACCTTCAGCATAATCATCTTCATCATGATCCAGTAAGTCACCTGACCTATCTGTTAGCAAACTGTATTCTGGTGGTAATTAAACTGTATTCTGGGGGTAATTAAACTATTCTGGTGGTAATTAAACTATTCTGGTGGTAATTAAACTATTCTGGTGGTAATTAAACTGTATTATCGTTGTAATTAAACTATTCTGGTGGTAATTAAACTATTCTGGGGGTAATTAAACTATTCTGGTGGTAATTAAACTGTACTCTGGTTGTAATTAAGTATTCTGGTTGTAATTAAACTGTATTCTGGTGGTAATTAAACTATTCTGATGGTAATTAAACTATTCTGGTTGTAATTAAACTGTATTTTGGTGGTAATTAAACTGTATTCTGGTGTATTCTCAATGTAAATCCTAGTAGCATTCCTGTAGTTACCTACGGTGTTGCCATAGAGCAGTGTAGTCAGACACTGTCACTCCTCGCTACATTTTTCCAAAAGAAAAAACAAACTGTGAAACAGTTTTTGGAACTAGCTTCAGTTTGACAAACTGTGTGTCTCTGAAGGGCAGCTTTGGCGTAATTCAACTTCTTTCCTCTGCTGCAACATTGATCTACGTTGTACAGACGTATGTACACAAGGAACACAACGCATATCAATCAGAAGGGATTTACGTATTCATGAAACTGTCTCTGTTTCCCATGGCGGCCAGCGGAAATATTAATGCAATTAACGCTTCAAAAATGCTAATTAGGCAGTTGTTAGTCAGAGACTGATTAATGCTATTATTGGTCCAAACGCCTGCTCCTTAAAAGGCCCACAGGGAATTAAATTCATATTTACTGGATCAACACGCCGGCAGCCAGTGACTGATGGTTCGGAGCGTCTTATGATTCAAGTTTCTTTATTTTCATGCCAGTAATGTTGTTGTGACCACGGCGGTAAGCCTCACTTTGATAGACTTTGATTAGTTGGTAATTCATTTTGTGGATTATGTGTAATCACACTACAATAAGTCTAATTGTGTTGAGGAGAAACCATTATTTAATTTAGTCTGTGTGTGTGTGTGTGTGTGTGTGTGTGTGTGTGTGTGTGTGTGTGTGTGTGTGCGGGGGACTCGGGGGACAGTGAGTGACTGTGGGAGAGCGTCTCTCTGGGACAGGGTTGTGAATCATTAGGATGCTGATGGAGGCAACCACACACCAGCCTGGGGAGAGGAAGTGTGTGTGTGTGTGTGTGTGTGTGTATATATGTGTATAATGGAGGTATTGACTGTGTGTGTAATGGAGGTGTTAACAGTGTGTCTGTGTGTGTGTGTGTGTGTGTGTGTGTGTGTGTGTGTGTGTGTGTGTGTGTGTGCGTGTGCGTGTGCGTGTGTGTGTGTGTGCGTGTGCGAAGGCCTGACTTGCAGTCGGTATTCCAATTCATCCCAAAGGTGTTGGATGGGGTTAAGGTCAGGGCTCTGTGCAGACTATGTCATTATGGACCTGCTGTGTGCACTGCCATGGCCATGCTGAAACAGGAAGGTGCCTTATCCAAACTGTTGCTACAAAGTTGGAAGCATACAATTCTCTAGAATATCACTGTATGCTGGAGCATTAAGATTTCCCTTCACTGGAACTAGAGGAGCTCAAACCATGAAAAACAGCCGCAGACTTTATTCCTCCTTTCACCAAACTTTACAGTTGGCAAGGCAAGGCAAGTTTATTTGTATAGCACATTTCATACAACAGGGGCAATTCAAAGTGCTTTACATACATTATTTAAAAATACAGCAAGAGGAGCATAGTAAGAAAATAAAAATTACAATGAATAAAAGCAAATATAAGAAGTAAATAGATAAAACAATTAAGACAATAGTTAATGGATAAAAGACATTGATAGAAGTGTTTGTGTTTAATCATAACTGCTGCAAAGCATGAAGGTCTTTGGCTTAGATTTGAATATTTTAAGGGTTTGGGCCTGTTTGATTTCTTCAGGGAGTTTGTTCCAGGAGCATGCAGCAGCGTGACTGAAAGCTGCTGCACCGTGTTTTGTTGGCACTATGCATTCGCCCGTTCTCGTGAATCGATTGTGTCTTATGATGACTGATGACTCACTACTTTAGACAGATGTACTTGTTGTAAGTCTGTAATAACAGAGACCTTTCTCCTCCTCTCCTAGCCCATCCCCCTCCTCTCCTAGCCCCCCCCCTCTTCTAGCCCCTCCCCTCCGGTGTGCCCAGCCCCTCCCCCTCCTGTCATAGCCCCTCCTCCTCTCCTAGCCCCTCCCCCTCCAATCTGGATTTGATCTGGTTGAGCTGGTATTGGTCCTGACAGGCCACCGTAGATCTGCTTGTTAAACCTCTCAGAAGACCTCTACTGTTCAGCTGGAATAATATGATGCGGTCGATACTGAGGCCTTGTTAGCTTGTGTGTGTGTGTGTGTGTGTGTGTGTGTGTGTGTGTGTGTGTGTGTGTGTGTGGAGATGAGTTCACTGCAGTTAATCAGAAGCGTAACCACCCAGCGCTCCACAGCAATGATACACAGATCACAACAGAAGTAATAAACACACACACACACACACACACACACACACACACACACACACATTAGTGAGAATCCTCTAATTACTCTAAATTGCAGGTTTAATTTGGCTACGTCGGTGGTATTTCAGCAACGACGAGTACGACCGTGGTGGATTAGATAGATACACACACACACACACACACACACACACCCAGACTCACATACACACTCGCTCGCACGCACACACACACCCCTTCCAACCCTCTAACAACAAGCTAATAGCTGTCACACAGTAGCTGATGTTGTATGGTGGTTGTCATGGAGACATGTTGTCTGGTGGTTATCATGGAGACATGTTGTCTGGTGGTTGTCATGGAGACATGTTGTCTGGTGGTTGTCATGGAGACATGTTGTATGGTGGTTGTCATGGAGGGATGTTGTCTGGTGGTTGTCATGGAGACATGTTGTCTGGTGGTTGTCATGGAGACATGTTGTCTGGTGGTTGTCATGGAGACATGTTGTATGGTGGTTGTCATGGAGGGATGTTGTCTGGTGGTTGTCATGGAGACATATTGTTGTCTGGTCGTCATGGAGGGATGTTGTCTGGTGGTTGTCATGGAGACATGTTGTTGTCTGGTGGTTGTCATGGAGACATGTTGTTGTCTGGTCGTTGTCATGGAGACATGTTGTTGTCTGGTGGTCGTCATGGAGACATGTTGTTGTCTGGTAGTTGTCATGGAGGGATGTTGTTGTCTGTTGGTCGTCATGGAGGGCTGTTGGTGATTTATGAGTTTATTTCTCCACCTCTCACCTCGCTAAAGAAATTGTAACATTCCTATCTATTAAAAAAAAAAAATACAATAAATGGGAATGACACAGGAAAAAACTGTTGGTGCTACCATGGTGCTAGGTGGTTGCTAGCTGGTTACCAGGTGGTTGCTAGGTGGTTGCCAGGTTACCAGGTGGTTGCCAGGTAAAACATGTAAAACATGTCTTTCTCCAACAGGTGGGTCAGTGAAATGCCGACAACACAACCTCGCCTGCTCCTACAGGACTAAACCCTAACCCTGCCTAACCCTAACCCTGCCTAACCCTAAGCCTAATGCTAACCCTGCCTAACCCTAACCCAGCCTAACCCTAACCCTGCCTAACCCTAACCCAGCCTAACCCTAACCCTAATGCTAACCCTGCCTAACCCTAACCCAGCCTAACCCTAACCCTAATGCTAACCCTGCCTAACCCTAGCTCCGCCTAACCCTAACCCTGCCTAACCCTAACCCTAACCCTGCCTAACCCTAACCCTCCCTAACCCTAACCCTAGCTCTGCCTAACCCTAACCCTCCCTAGCCCTGCCTAACCCTAACCTTAGCTCTGCCTAACCCTGCCTAGCCCTAACCCTGCCTAACCTTAACTCTAGCCCTCCCTAACCCTGCCTAACCTTAACTCTAGCCCTCCCTAACCCTGCCTAACCTTAACCCTGCCAAACCCTAACCCTGCCTAACCCTAACCCTAACCCTGCCTATCCTTTACACCAGAAACACACTACCAATGTCTACCTCAGCAGCTTGTGGGCGTGGCGGACTGACAGCGTCAGTGTCAGCGTCATACTGCCAGCGTTTCTGCTGTGGCTCTAACTGCGGAGCTGCTACTACCAGACATATTTTTTGGACATTGACTTTGCCTTTGATAATGGCCATCAATAATATAATGTTTCACTTCATTATAAATTGTTCTGGGTTCAGTCCCTGCTGTCATCCATCTTTAATGAGCGGCTCGAACAGCGAAATGGTTATAAACAGAAAGCAGTCACGTCGCTTTTGTTTACCCTCTTTCAGAATAAGAGTACCTCAGCAACACCTACTATAGTATAAGGGTGTGTTCACACTAGAACATTTGCTTCACTTGGAATCGGAGTTTAGGATAAAGTTTGCTTTGCTCTGCGTCGTTTGGAGCTGTGAGAACGCGCATTCGAAGTCACTCCCGGAGCAAACAACCAACGCATGCTCCGCTTGACGAGGGTGGTTTCGCTCCGGTTAGAAACGACACATCGAGGCTGTCCATAGGAAAACAACAGCGCATGCGTGTTGATCTGGATAAGAGCGGGACAAACGAGCAATTTTAAAAATGTTTGACCAATCAACTACCACGTCTGTTGCTTCGATTGCATATGTTACTTCGTTTACATAAAGGGCTGTGAGAACGCAAATCAGAGAAATAATTCATGCAACAATGTTGCAATCTCATCCACTTGCTCCTGGTCATGATTCAGACTTTTATGTGAGAACATGACCTAATAGTATCTATACGGCTTTTACTTTGAAACAGATAGCGAAAGTGTTGAGGAGAGAGAGAGAGACTTGTTTAGAAATATCTCGACTTGTCATAGAACTTGTTTACTCAGTTCTAATTTATTTGTATTTATATTTTAAACTCCAATGTAGGGATGCCCCGATCGATCGGCTAGCAATCGGAATCGGACGATATTCAGTAAAAATATGAGATCGGGGAAATCCGCGAATGATTTATAGTCGCCGATCACAACAACCGATCAATGAAGCAAACAATGTGAGCCAATTCACTGTCGCATGCTCAAGTCATTAACCTAAACAAGCCACTCTCGCATACTAAAATATGTTGGCGGTGTGTGTGGGGTTATGTGTTTATAACATTAGGGCTCCAGTTCCCAGTACGCACGGAGAGTTGAGCATGCGCAGTAGTCGCAGAATGTTGTACCTGTTGTAGCCTAACCGGTATATAAACATAACAGTATGGAAGTACTATAAAGTGTGTGGAGCTATGGTAAAATCCTTCATTTAATAATAAGGCAC
The DNA here is from genome assembly GCF_963989245.1 of Nansenia antarctica. Taxonomy (NCBI): domain Eukaryota; kingdom Metazoa; phylum Chordata; class Actinopteri; order Argentiniformes; family Microstomatidae; genus Nansenia; species Nansenia antarctica. Next base: position 27,092,511 of record NC_137674.1, on the reverse strand, counting down.
TTGAAGTGGCATCATGTAGCGGAGCATGGCGAGTTTAAAAAGCTGATCACGGAGAGTGAGAAGAAACAGGCCACTAAAGCCCAGTAAACACATAAAGATAATCTGGCCGATTTTGGGGCGATTTTCCCCCTTCCGACCAAGGACAGCAAACACCCGATTATCGGATGGCTCTAAAGATTATCCTACAAGATTTTTATTTTAAGTAATTTTTTCTGAGTGGGACAGTCCCACTCATATTTTTCTTTTTAATTACAGATATAGTAGAGATTATGACAGGAAGGATGGGTGAGAGAGAGAGAAGGGATGACATGCAGGATATGTCCGCGGCTGGAATCGAACAGGGAACCCTGCGGTACATGGTCAGCGCTTAATCCACTACGCCACCTAAACGGCCCATCCTACAAGATTATCCTGTGGTGTGAGGTGTGTTAAGAGTCTCCCGACAATCTGCTCGGAAAATGGTTGGGCCGATAATCGTAAATATTAAACGTGTTCAACATTTACGACCAAAAATCTAGGGTTAACTGTTCAATCCATGATTTTTTAATCTTCATGTGTGGGGTCTCTCTCAGATAAAAAATCTGTTAAGATTTAGAAAATCCTTATATGTGTACCAGGCTTAGCACAAACCACTGAGGAGACCCACGCGTGTGCGTGTCATACCCAGACAGAACGCCTGAAACAAGCTCAGATTAATGCAAGATGCAGGATTACCAAGTCTGGTAATGGCCCACACGCTTCAAGCTGTCTGTCCACGATGGAGTGCAGCATAAGTGATATCATAGCTACAGTTACTTATTAGCTTATTA
>NC_137674.1:27071702-27086702 GCF_963989245.1 Nansenia antarctica | reverse complement strand
CTATATACATTCCTTTGTAAACATAACAGCCATTCAAGATATGTGAAAGTGTTTCTGTAACCTGTTCTGTGGTGTGGTGCAAGCAATGAGGAACCTGAGTGGAGGGAAACCAAATAGAGAGGTTGAGGAAGGACTTGTAATAGGAAGGACGGAAGGACTTGTAATCTGGCCTTGGTTGTGAATATGACAATGTCCTCATCGAGTGCAGTGTTTTTTAGAAAAGAATGGGAAACAGAGTGATCAGCTGTGGGAAGACATGCCAGTTTTCCCTGGAGTTTCAGACCAGTCCAGTGTTGTTGTTGTTGATGTTGATGAAGGTCCATGAGAGTCCGTCTGGCCCCTCTAGATGTTAGCTGGTGGCTCTGTCCAGCAAAGGTGTCAGCCCACATGTCCAAGGCACATTTCGCAAGATCAATGAGAACTGCTGCTGTGAGGTATGAGGAACTCACTGGCCCTGTTTCAAAGAAACATCCCAACACTCAAGTTCACGCCACGCTCCAGAAGTCAAGCACTTCAACCACCAACCGGGACTTCCTAGAGTGGTGGAAATGGGACAGTATCGGCGCAGCATGTGATCCGAAGTGTGGAGGCTGCCGCTGTGGAAAATGTCAACCCGGCGGCAAAGAAATGACTCTTGCAGAGGAGAGAGAGCTTGAAGTGGTAAGGAACGGTCTCACCTATGTCACCGAAGACAACCACAGCAAGGAGCCACACTGGCATGCCAGGTATCCTTGGGTGGAAGACCCCGTCTCCCTACCGAACAACAAGAGAACAGTTGAGAGTACATTTCTCAGAACAGAAAAGCGACTAGCCAAAACACCTGAATGGAAAGTGGCATACGCTGCACAGGTGCATGACATGGTAGGTCGAAGAGCTGCGCTCAAACTGCCTAAAGACACCATCACCAACTGGGATGGACCAGTTTGGTACCTCAGTCACCTCATTGCCCCTAACCCACACTCTGTCACAACTCCGGTAAGAATCGTTTGGAACAGCAGTCAAAGATACAGAGGTGTGAGCATGAACGACCTGCTGATGAAAGGCCCCGACGTTCTCAACCAGATTCGAGCTGTGCTTCTCAGGTTCAGAGGTGGAGTATTCGCTGCCCTGGGTGACATAAAAAAGATGTACAACTCAGTCTGGCTGGAAGACCAAGAAGTGCACCTGCACAGGTTCCTCTGGCGAGACGCTGAGGATGAAGAGCTGGGAGAATATGCAATCACAAGAGTGAACATTGGAGACAAACCAGCAGGGTGCATCGCGCAACTGGCAATGCGTGAAACTGCTAACCTCCCTCTCTTTGCCCATCTTGAAGAGGAGCGTCTAGTGATTCACAATGACAGCTACGTTGATGACATCCTCACTTCCCACAACAACCCAGACCAGCTAAAGATCATCACAGCCAATGTGGAGAGGATCCTGAGGGCTGGAGGTTTTGAGCTAAAGCCATGGGTCCTTTCTGGGCAAAGTGGGAGGAAGGAGCACACTGGTGAAGAGGAAAGGACAAAGGCAACGACCATGGTCTTACCAAACCAAATGTGTGATGATGACAACAAGGCGCTTGGCCTGGGCTACAGAGTCGAGGAAGATAAGCTCCACGTCATGATCGGAATCAACTTCTCAAAGAGAAAGCAAAAGATGAGACTGGGTGAAGACCTTCAGCAAGAGGAAATCAGAACCCAGACACCAAACCCTCTGACACGAAGAGAACTTCTCAGTCAAGTGTCAGCACTTTATGACCCAGTTGGCCTAGTAACTCCTGCCAAGCAGAAGGGAGCTATTCTGGTACGGAGAGCGTTCCAAGAAGTTAAAGCTGAAAGCGGTCCGGTCAAGGACACATGGGACATTGCACTCTCAGATGGCCTCAGAGGAGATGCAATCAACCTGTTCGAGGAGTACCATCAACTCAGCAAGGTCACATTCAACAGAGCTCTAACCCCCAAAGGCTTCACTACTGAACCACCATGGGCAATCACGTTCTCTGATGGAAGTGAGCATGCCTATGGAGCAGTGATGTACCTAAGATGGACCACAGACCAGGGTTCCATCATCAGATTGGTGGAATCCAAGGCAAAGCTAACTCCCTTGGACCACAAAGGTGATGCTGTCAAAGCAGAGATGTGTGGAGCAGTGTTCGCCTCACGGCTAAGGAAGTTCTTCGAGCGGCACAGCCGAATCCAAGTTGGAAGGTGGTTTCACTTGGTCGACAGTCAAACAGTCCTTGGGGCAATACAGCGAGAAAGCTATGGCTACCAAACATTCTTTGCCAATAGGATTGGAGAGATTCAAAGCAGCACAGCAGTTCAGGACTGGACACACACACACACACACACACACACACACACACACATACATACATACACACTTGCACTCACAAACACACACAGCAGGCAGCATGTAGTGAGCTGATTACACCACACACACACACACACACACACACACACACACACACACACACACACACACAGCACTGTGACAGGAATATCTAGGAGAGACACCAGTTCAACCTTGAGGCCTCTTAATGATGGGGGTCTCAATGGCCAATGGGGGGGTCCCTGTTGGCGGGAGTGGGTGGGGGAGGGAGAGAGGAGGGGAGGAGGGGAGGAGGGATCTGTCTGTCTGTCTGTCTGTCTGTCTAAATAGGAGATCTAGGGGCTAGGAGTTATGAAATAAGTGGTAGGATGTTCGAGATAGGACGTAGGAGTTAGGAGATAGGACATAGGAGAGGAGAGTAGAGGAAAGGAAAGGGGAGGAGAGGAGAAGAGAGGAGGAAGGCAGGCAGGCAGGCAGACACAGACAGGCATGCAGACAGACAGATAGACAGACAGACAGACAGACAGACAGACAGGCAGATTGTGTGTGCGTGTGTGTATATACAATAAGAAGTGTTTAAATTGGTATTCATCTTCCTCGGTGATGCTGTTAGCATGCAGCATGTTCTGTACAGGAGTCTGAGTCACACTGAGAGATGAGGGAGTTGTCTTCTGCTCTGAGGTTTTTAAATGGTATGTCTGTGCGTGTGTGTGTGTGTGTGTGTGAGTGTGTGTGTGTGTGTGAGTGTGAGTGTGAGTGTGAGTGTGTGTGTGTGTGTGTGTGTGTGTGTGTTTTGTGCCTGTCTTCCAGGAGTTGTGCGTGTCTTCCTTTAAAGGCAGCGCAAGCAGAGGATGAGCTGAAGGGGAGTCTGGTAGAGAGGAGGAGAAGAAGAAAGAGAAGGGGAGGAGGAGGAGAAGAGAGAAACTGGGGTGAGAGACAGAGAGGGGGGTGAGAAGAGAGAGAGAGAGGGTGGAGAAGAGAGAGAGGGGAGGAGGAGAGAGGGGAGGAGGAGAGATGGAGGGAGAAGAGAGAGAGGGGGAGGAGAAGAGAAGAGGGCACGATGGTAGAAACGAGAACATGGTTGTCTTCTGAGAGTATTCCAGTCAGAAAGAGGGAAGAGATAAGAGAGAGGTGGAGGGGAAAAGACAGCGGGGGGGAGGAGGGGAAAAGAGGGGGAGAGGAGAGGTATAGAGAGAATGAGAGAGGGTTTGAAGGAGCGAGAGATGAGAGGTGGAAACAGCATCATAATAAGGTCTCAGGAGGGGGGGCGGGGGGGTTAAGGCTGGGATTGTGAGTTCAGCAGAGTAACAGCTGATCCTGAGCCTGTTGGTGTGGGAACGGAGACTCCTGTACTTTGACCTCCCGGAGGTCAGGAGGTCAAACAGTCCGTGGCTGGCATGAGAGGCGTCCCTACTGATGGACTGCACTTATATAGCGCCTTTATCCAAAGCGCTTTACAACAGCCTCTCATTCACCCATTCACACACACATTCACACACCAATGGCGGCAAGCTGCCATGCAAGGCACTGGCCCGCTCACTGGGAGCAATTTGGGGTTCAGTGTCTTGCCCAAGGACACTTCGACATGTGGCCAGCCGGGGCTCGAACCGACGATCTGCCAACCTTGTGATCATTAAACGCCGACTCTACCTCCTGCGCCACAGCCGCTGGAAGCTGGAGACACGCTCCACCTCCACCTCCACCTCCATCCCATTGATGTAGATGGGGGCGTGTTCGCAGCCCCCAGCTTTCCTCTAGTCCACACTGAGGTCCTTGGACTTCTTGGTTGGTGTTGACGGCCAGGTTGTTGTCGGCACACCACACCACCGGGTGCTGGACCTCCTCCCTGTAGGCCGACTCGTCGTTGTTACTGATCAGGCCTCTACCACCGTGGTGTCGTCTGTGAACTTGATGACGGTGTTGAAGCCGTGCACAGCCATGCAGTCATGGGTGAAGAGGGAGTAGAGAGAGAGAGAGGGCTCAGCACACAGCCCTGTGGGACACCAGTGTTCAGGGTCAGGGGGTGGAGGAGGTGAGGTTGTCTAACCTGACAGACTGTTGGTCAGGAAGTCCAGGGTCCAGTGGCAGAGGAAGCTGCTGATGCCAAGGTCAGTGAGTTTGGTGGCCAGCTTGGAGGGGATGGTGGATGGTGGTGTTGAATGCTGAGCTGAAGTGGATGAACAGCATCCTTGCGTAGGTGTTGTTGTTATCCAGGTGGTGAAGATCATGTCCACAGTGGTGAAGATCATGTCCACAGTGGTGAAGATCATGTCCATGATGGTGAAGATCATGTCCATGATGGTGAAGATCATGTCCATGGTGGTGAAGATCATGTCCACAGTGGTGAAGACCATGTCCATGGTGGTGAAGATCATGTCCATGGTGGTGAAGATCATGTCCATGGTGGTGAAGATCAGGTCCATGGTGGTGAAGATCATGTCCATGGTGCTCCTGCTGTTCCTGAAGCCACTGTGGGATCCTGGGAGCAGATCGTCAATGACAACGGTCGTCAGTCTACGAAGAAACGATGTGCTTTGCTGCATCAGATGGACAGATGGTTCTGACAGATGGATCTGTCCCCCTGTCAGAGTCAGGGTTTGGGTCAGGGTCAGGGTCAGGGTCAGGGTCAGGGTCAGGGTTAGGGTCAGGGTCAGGGTTAGGGTTAGGGTTAGGGTTACGGTCAGGGTTAGGGTTAGGGTTAGGTTTAAGGTTAGGGTCAGGGTTAGAGTGACCATGTTTGCATCCTTCCATTGATGGGGGACGCTCTCTTGACGCCATACACACACACGCACATACACACACACACACACACACACACACACACACACACACACACATACACACCCTACGTCGTACGGTGAGTCCTCTGTGGAACTCTCCTGTCAGTAGGTGATTAAGTGCTGAGTGGAGGAACCCCCCCCCTCCCCCCTCCTTGTCTATAAGGCCTCCTGAGTCTCATGGGTCCAGAAGAGTAATGTGCTGATCAAACAACTCCAACATCAAAGAATAGGAAAGTTTAGGACTAACTTTACGTTTTCAAGAAAGTTGAAATACGTCAGAATGATGAAAGGCCCCAGAGCTCTTGTAAAGTGGTGTCAGCTGGGTTAGGCAATTCCTTTCTCCCAAGCATAGAGAGTGAGTGATGTCTAAACATATGTAAACATCATAAGTTTGTCACGAATGTAACCAACAACTGTCATCATTATTACAACCCCAGTATACAAATCGGTCTGTCTTGCAACCACTCTATAGTGTTATCTGCATTTGCCATTTGTCAGTAGAACTTGGGTAATATAATTCATTTGCATTTATGCATTATGGTTTCCAGATAAATCACGAGCGTTAACGAGTTAACCCTGACAGCCCTAATTTATTTATGTTTACAGCCAATAAGTGTTTTATTATCTAATTAGTTTTAATCAGAAAACACTTTATTGGGACACAAACATCAGTTTGGAACTGCGGAATGAAAAAGTGATGAAAATAAAATGATTATTTAAAATTCATCATGATGAAAGACGTGAACAGATGTTCTGTATCTAGAGAGCAGCTCATCCTCCCTCCATCAGGCTGGGGCTCATTAGAGACTCCCACTTAAAGACACATTCAGTAATTTCTGCATTCCATCAAAGACTGGGCCGCTAACAAAATCTAAACAACAGAGCAAATTTAAACAAGCTAATAGAACCTGATATCTATGACATCATGATATCTATGACATCATGATATCTATGACATAACTGTAGTGCTCAAGGGGTGACATCATTTCCACCTTGTTGTTTTGGTTATGAACAGATAAGACAGCTGTTCTTACATCATAATCAATTGATATTATTTAATAACTGTTCTACTCCCACTTATATAGATAGAGGATAGAGAGATACTTTATTGATCCCTGAGGGAGAATTCCGGCATTACAGCAGCTCAGACCACAAAAACAACTAAATAAAGTGACAATTGAATAATAGGCTAAAATAAAGTAGAAAACAATACAAAATAAAGATAGATCAATAGACATTAGACATTAGAAAGATAGACCAATCTCAAAATAAAGCTTTCCCTCCTGATGTAGGAAAGAGTATATATTTGAAGACTGGCACTCAAAGCAACTGAGACTTGTCGCTGACTTATTCGAAGGTGATAATTTCATGTCATTCTCACAACTTGTTTCTACGAAATACCTCATAATCACTTTTTTGCATTCCTTCAGGTGAGACATTTTGTAAAATCTGATCTATCATTCCCAACAGACCAACCAATGAAAAGCTCAATTGATAACGTCCTTCTCAATTTTAACTCAACTCCCTTTAACAACAAAACATTCATTTCCTTTTTTTATGAAAAACTTTACTCTACTAACTCTATTAATAGCAACAGATCTAGAGAGCTATGGGAAAAGGATTTGGAGGTTGAACTTGATGCCGACATGTGGTCAGATGCTTTTGAATCTGCTAAGAAAATATTCACCTGTAATAGGCTTAGAGAGTCAGTAAACAAAATTAATCCCCAGATTTGTGTGAAATGCAAAAAGGATGTAGGAACTTATTTTCATTGTATCTGGCAGTGCCCCTTGATATCCAGATACTGGAAAAACATTGCTAAGGAACTTAGTTCGATATTCCACACTTCGGTTGGGGCTGAGCCAGGCTTGTTTATTCTGAATATACCTACAGGGCAACTCCCTCTCTCCACTGGACGGATGACTTTAATGAGTAAACTTCTACTTCTGGCGAGGCGATGCATCCTATTCCAGTGGATCGAGGAGAAACCCCCCACAGTCACACAGTGGTACAGAGAAACGTTTAAGGTCTTTCCTATGGAACGCCTCAGTGCTACATTAAGGGGGAATGACAACTTTTTCTATAATATCTGGCAACCCTTTCTTGATTATCTCCCTGATGATTTAGTTGACCTACTGCAAAAAGGGCGCCCGCGATTTGTTTTCACAAATAAATCATAGTAATTTGTTTTGCTTTTGTAGTCTCTTTACCTTTGTTGTGATTCTGTTGTGTTTGATATGTCATATATGTCCAGTGTACTAATGCAACCCATGTATGCTAACCATTGTTTTTGTTTTGTAACTTGACAATACCTGTGCTGTCTGATTGTTCTGTTGTGCAAATTGAATAAAATATTATATGAAAAAAAAAGAAAGAAAGAGAGACCAATAGCCATGAGACATTAGAAAGATAGACCAATAGCCATATATTAAAGGATATCAGTCAGTGTGTTACTGATCATTTTCACCATGGTAATCTATAAAGGTATAATTATGTTCTATAATGAACACAACGGTCTAAGTAAGTACTGTAAGTTAGTTTATCATTGATACAGACAGAGGGAGTAACCACGGATACAGACACCTTCGCTGGTAACACCCTCAGAGGATGATGGTTACAATAATTCCAGATTAATGGAAAGTGACTTTCTCAGTGAAAGTGTGTGTGAGTATGTCTAGGTGTGTGTTAGTGTCAGGGTCAGAGAACGACATCTTTCCTCTGTCTCTGTCCAGCTGCACTCTGACCTTCTGGGGGTTCTGGCTCACTGTGAGGGGAGTGGCTAGCCCACCTGGAGCATGTGAATAATAACCCCAACTATTAAACCCAACACTCCAGGATCCATCATAACCTCAGTCTCCCTTCCTGTCTGTAGACTCCAAGGTAATAGCCTGTACTCTCTCCCACCTTAACAGCCCAGCTGTGTGTCCCTGAGTTAAAGCCCTCAGAGCCCAGGACCACTAAACAGTAGTCAAACCTCTCTGGGTTGTCAGTGTGAAGAGGTTAATAATAAGGGAGACGAAGACATGTATCTCAGGCGAACACCCGACTAAACGAGCCTCTTTAATCCAGCCTCTTTTAACATAGCCAGTGGCACAAACCACGACCTACAAACATCGCCCCCTACCGGGGCCTCCATGCAACAGCTACCACCACATCTCCCTTTCTTTAGAACAACAAAACATACTGTGACTTGTCAGGATATAGGCCTACATCTAAATATAGTCTACTTTTAATTTTTAACATGAAGCAACAAGATGTACAACTAAATTATGTTACGTCAGTCAGGAAGCTGCTCTGCCTCTTCTCTGTGTGTCACACTGGTCAGATCCTCAGACAGGATGAGACGTGGGCCTGCAGTGTTGGGGTGCAGAATCACAGGAGTGTATTCAACTATTCCCTGCATCTTCTCCCAGACTCTGAACTGCAGGTTGCCCAGGTGCTTTGCCACGTCTATCAGCGCTCCTGAAACCTTGCAGTGTGATCTGGGCTCTGTCCATGGAGGCCTTGAAGTTCAGCAGGAATGAGACGTCATCAGCTTTTAGCTCCATCTCCATGGCTCTGATTGTGTCTGAAAGTGATGATTATCTATCAGCCCCTCAATCTTACTCTTCATCATCTGATTCTTCTGCTCCTTGTCCTCCCTCAGTGCAGCGATCCTGACTCTCTCTTCATCTTGGAGAAACTGGTGAAGCTTCTCAAACTCCTCCTTCATCTGCCTCTCTGTATGCTAGGCCTGGCTCTCAATATGTTTAGCGGTTTCATCACAAGTCAGTTTAACCTCTTGAAAGGTCTTCAGCTTCTCTTTTAAGGGTTTTAGTGCAGTCTGGAGTTCACTCTTATGATCCAGTACAGCTTCATCAACTGGGCAACAATCATGTTTTTTATGCTGTTTTGAATCTCACACAGATGGGCTCTTTATCGTCCAGACAGAAGAGCTTGAGTTTCTCACTGTGCAGACTGCAGAGTACCTCAGACCCTGCTGCAGCTCTCTGACTTCTCTCCTGTAAGAAGGCCACATGGACATCACATAGATGTCACATGTCAACACATAAACATCACATATCAACACATAAACATCACATGGACATCACATAAACATCACATAGATATCACATAGACATCCCATGGACATCACATGGACATCATAGACATCACATAGACATCCCATGGACATCACATGGACATCACATGGACATCACATGGTGGGAGCCACCAAATCCCCCCCACACAGTCATCCAATGCTTTAAACATCACTCTGTCACTAACCAATCACAATACAATGCTTTAAACATCATTATGTCACTAACCAATCACAATACAATGCTTTAAACATCATTCTGTCACTAACCAATCACAATACAATGCTTTAAACATCATTCTGTCACTAACCAATCACAAGCCTGTCCTTTGATGAAGCAGGGACTGGTCCGTGTTCAGAGCGACGGTAATTAGAAGTGATGATTAGAATCGTGTCTAACGAGCCAGAAGACGTCAGACATCTGCACAGCCACATCATCAGCTGCTGGCCTCCTCCTCACCACAACAGTTAGCTGTGTCATACGTGTGTTGGCACACACACACACACACACACACACACACACGCAGGCACACACACACACACGGAGACACACACACACACGCAGGCACACATACACACACAGAGCCACACACACACACACACACAGAGGCACACACACACACACACAGGCGCACACACACACACACACTCAGGCACAGACACACACACACACACACGCGCAGGCACACACACACACACACACAGAGGCACACACACACACACGCAGGCACACACACACACACAAACACACACAGACCCACTCACACACACACACACACACAAACACACACACACACACCATATGGAGAACACACGTTACATTTTATTCCGATTGCTAAGTCGCAGTGTTCAAAACTGAACATTGTCAGAACTCTTCATACAGTCTGCATTACTAACATGCATCTGGGCCAAACACTTCATACATGTCTCAAGAGAAGCTCGTTCAACCATACACTGGCAACAATGTTCACTCAGAAAGCATAGACAGACATTCATAACACTCTGACCTACAAAACACTAACAACAAGAATGAATATTTCATTATAAGAATGGTTTGATTTATAGTAATCATAGACAGAATAGTTGATTGTGCAACTGTTAAGTATTAGGCAACAAGAATGAATCAGAAACGCCGCAATTTGCTTCTATCCTTTAGTGTCTTTTTTTTCTTGGCAGAAAGTAATGAAGCGACATTGTCAGAACTCTTCATACTTATCTTGGCAGAAAGTAAATGATGGTATTTACTTCAAAGTACACTACATTTACTTGTGTAAAATGAAAAGTGGAAAATAAAGTGGAAAATGTTCAAACAAATAAGAAAAACAGAAATTCCAAGGCTACAATACAATAGCAATCACACAAAACATTTCTCACTCCTGAGGGTTTTGGTCCACCCTCTGGTCTGCATCTGGTCACATCTAGTAATGTCTTTCCTGGCAATGCATCTAGTCTATTTAATTTCATTGTATATATTCTGCTAATGTTTTCTAGACATTTCAATATGATTACTGCAATTAGTGAAAATACCACCGCTCATCCGTTATCAGACTTTGCTGAGGTGCTGGAACTGAAGAGTATCAATAGAGTGCAAAATAACAGCATCTGCAGACTCAAACACTGCAAAAAAACATAGTTTATTGCGAGCTTTCGGTCATATAAGATAGAATTATGATTACTGCAAAAATGCACCAAATCATTCTGTTTTGAATGTGTTCTTCACAGTTTTGAACACAGTGTGATACGTAACATTGGAAACATGTGTTGCAGATACATAGTGTTTTGCAGGTGGGGGAGTTTGAATGAGAGAAGTGTTATGGATTTTGGAGAACGTGGTTATTGAATGCATTTTGTGTGAAAGCAGCAATGTAAAAATGAGTAACAGTTTGGTCCACATGGACTTCTGCTTCGCTGACTGTATGAAGAGTTGTGACTCTGTCACTTCAGTATTGAACACTGCGACTGTAACCGTAAAAAACTGTAACATTGGAAAAATGTGTTGCAAATGCATTTTACATAGTGTTTTGCAGGTGGTGGAGTGGTGGTGACTGAGAGAAGAGTTAACGGATTTTGGAGAACGTGGTAATTGAAAGCATTTTGTGTGAAAGCAATGTAAAAATTAGTCACAGTTTCGAAAAAACTGTAACATATGTGACACCGGCTGGCGGGAGGGGGAATGTCTTGCAAACCATGAAGGCTCGCAATTTGCAAAAATGCAAAATGCATCATAAGTGATACATGGCTTGTAAACAAACTTACGTTTATGACATAAACTGTTCAAAAGCAAGGACTGTGTGATCATCTGATTATGTGTAGTTATGTGTTTTTAGCATGTTGTGATGGACATGCAGTTAGACTAGGTTTAGCAGAAGGTTTTTCCTTCTATCAATGGCCCCGGGCCTGAGCTGGATTACTCTTCCTGCTACAACTGGTGGATTGATGACTCACTTGCTTAGTCAAATGTATTGGTTGCAAGTCGCTTTGGAATAAGGCGTCTGCTAAATGCCAAAAATGTAAATGTAGGGTGATGTTTGTAGTAAAGTTATTTTTAGTGCTAGGCTGCTAGCAGCTGTTTTGCATGTGTTTTGTTTTCAGAGCTCATTTCTCTGCTGTGTGGTTTGAGGTGTACCAACATTCAAATACGAGTACCTTCTTCAATTATTTTCACACATTATTTGAATGCTTGCAATTTGCACTTCCTGATCTAGAGAAAACGGAAATAATGACATTGGACTGGTATTCCCTAGAACACCAGCTGCTGTCACATATGTGTTCATGAAAATGTATGCAGTGTCTCATTGGATGGTTTGAACCCCTCTCTCTCCCTCCCTCCCCCTCTCCCTTGCTCCCTCTCCCTCCCTCCCTCCCTCCCTCCCTCTCTGTTACTGTGTCAGCCTTGAGAGAGCAGGTTCTTTGGTTAACAACAGAAATGTCATCTACATCACTGTAGTCTGCTTCAATAGAGGCTGTCAGTGGCACAGACAGAGAGACACACACACACACACACACACACACACACACACACACACATACACATACACACGCACGCACGCGCACACACACACACACACACACACACACACACACACACACACACACACACACACACACACACACACACAGGGGAACACACACACACCCGGCTGGCTGGTTGGCAGGGCAGGAACAGAGCCTGCAGCGACCATTACACTTCACACCAGCAGGACAGAGACACCAACAGAGCTGCTACCTCTCTCTCTCTCTCTCTCTCTCTCTCTCTCTCTCTCTCTCTCTCTCTCTCTCTCTCTCTCTCTCTCTCTCTCTCTCTATCTATCTCTATCTCTCTCTCTCTTTCTCTCCCTCCCCCTCTCCTCCCCCCTCTCCCCCTCTGTAAGGAGGACTGTGTTTGAAGGTGATAACAGCAGAAAAGGAATAATGTGTCTTAAATGTCTTCTCTCTCTTCAGTCCGAGGACGTTATCATGCTGTCGTAGGCCTGCACACACACACGCACACACACACGCGCACACACACACACACACACACACACACACACAGACACACGCACACACACACAGAAACACACACACTGTTCCATTTAGACCCAACAGCAGGTTGTTATGGTGATTAAGGGTGGAATGTTGGATGAAATCCAATAAGAACTCATCAACAGTGAGTTCTAAACTGCAGAGATCTTCTGTTGACAGATTCATGTGTGTGTGTGTGTGTGTGTGTGTGTGTGTGTGTGTGTGTGTGTGTGTGTGTGTGTGTGTGTGTGTGTGGGGGGTGTATGTGTGTGTGTGTGTGTGTGTGTGTGTGTGTGTGTGGGTGGGGGGGGGGTGTGTGTGTGTGTGTGTGTGTCACCAAAACTGTCAGAGTAGTTCATCATCTGTATGCATGTGTCAGTCCATAGCTAGGGGAGAGAGGGAGGGAGGGAGGAGAGGAGGGAGAGATGGGAGAGAGGAGAGAGGGTGGGTGGGAGGGAGGAGAGGAGGGAGAGATGGAGGAAGGGAGGCAGGGGAGAGAGAAGAGGAGAGGAGAGGAGGGAGGGAGGGAGGGAGGGAGGGAGGAATATCTTCCCTAGTTCATTACTGTGTAATGTGTTTGTAAGGTGACATGGTGGAGCCTCCTCCTCCTCCTCCTCCTCCTCCTCCTCCTGTTCTGGAGAGAGAGAGAGCTCCTGGGCAGATACAGACCTGTTGTTACCGTTGGGACTGTTAAAATCAGGTGTGAGTGAGACTGTAACTGATATATGGGAATGCCATATTGTTAATAATTATGTTATTATATTTATTTGTGTCAGTGTTGATGGTGCTGTTGTCCTCTGGGCTTTGTGCTTTAGGAGTGGGTTAACCCAAAGAATAATTCAAATCAGGTGAATATCCTAACTCTGCGAGGCGCTCAGCCAAACTGGCCTTGAGCTGTGAATAATGCATGAGGTTTCATATGGGGTGTGTGTGTGTGTGTGTGTGTGTGTGTGTGTGTGTGTGTGTGTGTGTCGGTGTGTCGGTGTGTCGGTGTGTCGGTGTGTCGGTGTGTCGGTGTGTGTGTTGATATGGCTTAAACACACACATTATGGTTTAATGGAATTCCATCTGCGTGTCTGCCGTTCTGTGACGGAGGGAGGGAGTTGACAGCTGTCAGTCCAGGAAACATAGGAAGCTGAAACTGACCCCTGATAGTCTGAAACTGACCCCTGATGGTCTGAAACTGACCTCTGACAGACCGAAACTGACCTGTGATAGTCTGAAACTGACCCCTGACAGACTGAAACTGACCTCTGACAGACTGAAACTGACCCAGTCTGAAACTGACCTCTGACAGACTGAAACTGACCTCTGACAGACTGAAACTGACCCAGTCTGAAACTGACCTCTGACAGACTGAAACTGACCTCTGATGGTCTGAAACTGACCTCTGATAGTCTGAAACTGACCCCTGACAGTCTGAAACTGACCTCTGACAGACTGAAACTGACCTCTGATAGTCTGAAACTGACCCCTGACAGTCTGAAACTGACCCCTGATAGTCTGAAACTGACTTCTGATAGTCTGAAGTTGACCCCTGACAGACTGAAACTGACCTCTGATAGTCTGAAGCTGACCTCTGATAGTCTGAAACTGACCCCTGACAGACTGAAACTGACTTCTGATAGTCTGAAGTTGACCCCTGACAGTCTGAAACTGACCCCTGACAGACTGAAACTGACTTCTGATAGTCTGAAGTTGACCCCTGACAGACTGAAACTGACCTCTGACGGTCTGAAACTGACCTCTGACAGTCTGAAACTGACCCCTGACAGTTTGAAACTGACCTCTCTGACAGACTGAAACTGACATCTGACAGACTGAAACTGACCTCTGACAGTCTGAAACTGACCCCTGACAGTCTGAAACTGACCTCTCTGACAGACTGAAACTGACCTCTGACAGTCTGAAACTGACATCTGACAGACTGAAACTGACATCTGACAGACTGAAACTGACATCTGACAGACTGAAACTGACCTCTGACAGACTGAAACTGACCTCTGACAGTCTGAAACTGACATCTGACAGACTGAAACTGACCTCTGACGGTCTGAAACTGACCTCTGACAGTCTGAAACTGACATCTGAAACTGACATCTGACAGACTGAAACTGACCTCTGACAGACTGAAACTGACCTCTGACAGTCTGAAACTGACATCTGACAGACTGAAACTGACCTCTGACGGTCTGAAACTGACCTCTGACGGTCTGAAACTGACCTCTGACAGACTGAAACTGACCTCTGACAGTCTGAAACTGACATCTGACAGACTGAAACTGACCTCTGACGGTCTGAAACTGACCTCTGACAGACTGAAACTGA
>NC_137674.1:27044202-27066702 GCF_963989245.1 Nansenia antarctica | reverse complement strand
TGCTTTTCTACAACAGCCACCACATAATATTTTATTTTTTAAATACACAGTTGTAACATTCAATTCATGTATTTACAATCATTAATCGTTTCAGAATACATATATCCTTCCGCCACAGAATATAGTCCCATAAACAAGATCAACCATTGCATTGTAGGTCAGCACAGGTGATCTTAATCACATTGATTGGGAGGCGCATTGATACTGCAAATGCGGTCTGAACAGTGGGTTGTTGAGATATTTACCACTGTTGCTAGCCAATCAGAATCCAGTATCCAAACATGCTGTTGTAGAAGGCTCAATTTCATATAAACTCCTAAAAAAAAGTTCGGAAACGTTATTTCGGTCGATTATTCATCCCCTTTAATAATACCAATTGGTATTGTATTTTATATCGTTGGAAAGCCTGATTAGTCACCTTTACAACGAGGTACAACTTGTAAGGATCATGCATTCGTGAAATGAGCAACACAGCTAAACGTGTGGGTAGCGGCCCAACTATAAAGACCCTATGAGAGGTGGATCTGGAGCAGGCAATACCAGAGGAGGTGTG
This sequence comes from Nansenia antarctica, assembly GCF_963989245.1. Taxonomy (NCBI): domain Eukaryota; kingdom Metazoa; phylum Chordata; class Actinopteri; order Argentiniformes; family Microstomatidae; genus Nansenia; species Nansenia antarctica. The sequence goes on along the minus strand of NC_137674.1, from coordinate 27,066,149 downwards.
GGCAGAGATTCTGAAGCGTGTACACAGGTCTTCTATTTGTGCAAGACATGGTCATAGTCAATGTAAATAGTATCAGCTGGGCGCTTGGCGTACAGGGGAGGCTGGTTCATTAGGGGCAATTGGACAATGCCCCACCAAAGGGAGAAGAGAGATATTTTTTTTTCTATGACTTCTAGACAGTGTTGCTTCTGAATATCATAGTCCAATCAGCTAGTGTTCTGTGGAGTATATCATAGTCCAATCAGCTAGTGTTCTGTGGAGTATGTTCCAATCAGCTTCAAGTCCCGCCCCTTTCAGGGCAACTTTCAGTCTACTCGAAATGGCACTAGGCTGTTCTCGTAGACTTGCATGTAAAATCTATTTTGGTAACTTCAGGCCATTCGGTCATTTGTCTATGGGGTTTTGGGACATGCACAAAGAATCGTACGTGCTTACGTCATGTCATACGGCCGGCGTAGCTTTAACCTACATTTAGTGTGCGAATTAAATGACGGTGTGCGGGGGAGCCCAGGGATTAAAGCAAAAAAATATATAATCTCCTGACGGAAAAAAAAAATCTGCCCAAATCGCGGTGGCTTTCCTTGCGCAAAGCGCGCGTGCGATTTTCCGTTCTACGTTCTAATGCTTTGACTTTTCTTTCGAAAAATGTGAATACATTTCCGCGTTGTCGAAAATCAATGACACATCGCTAGTCAACTAACACGGCTTGTTTTATGAGCCTGCTAACAATGTAAAGTAGTGTTGTAGTTAACTAGGTAGCAGTCCAATCCATTACGTTGCAGTATTTTGGCTTGACTAGCAAGTTTGTGTTGTGATTCTCAACAACGTTGAAACGTAGTTTCACCCTTTTCCATATTTTTGAATAATAAATGTGTGGACTGACGATGTAGCGCAGCCTAACTTATTCTAATAATTATTTAACATAGTTTTATTGTGATAATTATTCCCCCCTCCTCCCAGACAAGGTCACATTATTATTGGATTGGTTGTTTGCATGCCGGGTGAAGTTAGCTAAACATTTAACCTGCTAGCAAGAGAAACATCATGTCACTCTCCAAAGGTCTAAAGAGGAAAGTTGACGGTGGAAACAGGGCATTTAGGAATGGACAGTGAACTATGCGTTCATCCTACCTGGTTTCATCAATGCAAAGCCGTTGTGAGACTCACCTTTTCCGTGCTCACAATGAATGTTCCCTTCCACCTATACATGCGAGTCGTCCTTTTCGTCAATGAATGTGATAAAGACGCACTGACTAGAGGAATCGATTGGTGCATAAAAACCTTGAGAACTGCCGGATTAAAGTGACGTCCATAATAATAATACATTAGACTTATAGCGCTTTTCTAGACACTCAAAGACGTCCATATCACCAGATAGCCAACAAATAGTGACCGATGGGAGATGCCAGTTTTCTCAATTAAGTGAGATTTAATAGCCTAATATTATTTTTTCTATTTTTAATGAATGGCTCATTGTAATTATTATCCCTGGTAATGTAGTGTGTTTGCTCTGTCGTTTCAGGAGCATATATAGGCTAAGCGGATTCAGCTTTTTTATTTTTTTGCGCCGATTTAGTTGTCAATGTTTTTCATAAAATTAAACTGCATTTGCTTTGTTACTGTTCACATGTGTGGTGCAGTCACATTCACATAGCCTATAAGTAAACATTACGTTTGAATAATTTACTGAGCTGGCGTTACTTTTTTCAAACCACACACCGCATGTCGGCTATTTCAGCAGCACGCACCATGTCCACCTACTTATCACTATGAGGGGTTCAGCGTCAGTGCACCCCGCTCTGTTACCTTCGCATAGTTGTAGCCAATAAAGGCCTATATGTAGGCTATATAGGCTATTATATATCATTTATATACCTAATACCAACATCAAAATAGATTGTATGCCTCTACAAATCATATTACACCAGGTAAAATCCGTCACAACTTGGAATAAATCCATCGCAATTTGGAATATTTTAGAGCTCCCCCAAAATTTCACAAACCATGTTTCATGGGGAGCTCATGTCACCACTAGGGGAGCTATAGCTCCCCGAGCTCCCCCTTATTTCGCACCCTGCCTACATTTCAGATCACGTTCGTTCACCTGCGGTTGAATCTTTAAAAGAAACACCGTTCAGCCGTCGTAGCAACCAGGAGAAATTAACAGTAAAGGAATTAGGACCACCCAGACCAAATTTAATTATAAAGCAAGTTTATACAAAGGCAGGGAAAATTGGAAAATCGTATAACCGAGGATTTACGAGGGGTTGGTATGAGAAGAAAACATGGCTAGCGGGATGTGAAGTAACAAATGCGTTGTTCTGCTTTCCACTACCGGACTTTGTAAACAAATTGAACAAATGGATTAGAAGGAGGCATCTTTTGTTCCCAACTTGATGATATTGCAACTGGACCTATTACCGAAGTCAAACTTGTGTAAGTAAGTGAATCATCTGTCCTTCAGTCATGATAGGAAAACCAAATCGATGCTGGGAGAAGGAATGGCAGACTGTATTCTGATTGTATCTTCTATGCTCTTTGTATGTTTCTATGCTCTTTGTATGTGTCTTGGTGTAGGAGAAACGTAGGACCACGTTGGAAACAAGTGTTTCGGTACACGTTGACGTGTAGAAACTGTAGAGAAAACTGGGGGGGTAGAGGTGATGAAGAGGTCTGTACAGGGGGGTAGAGGTGATGAAGAGGTCTGTACAGGGGGGGGTAGAGGGGATGGAGAGGTCTGTACAGGGGGGTAGAGGGGATGAAGAGGTCTGTACAGGGGGGTAGAGGGGATGAAGAGGTCTGTACAGGGGGGTAGAGGGGATGAAGAGGTCTGTACAGGGGGTAGAGGGGATGGAGAGGTCTGTACAGGGGGTAGAGGGGATGGAGAGGTCTGTACAGGGGGGTAGAGGGGATGGAGAGGTCTGTAGAGGTGGGTACAGGGGATGAAGAGGTCTGTAGAGGTGGGTAGAGGGGATGAAGAGGTCTGTAGAGGTGGGTAGAGGGGATGAAGAGGTCTGTACAGGGGGGTAGAGGGGATGAAGAGGTCTGTAGAGGTGGGTAGAGGGGATGAAGAGGTCTGTACAGGGGGGTAGAGGGGATGAAGAGGTCTGTACAGGGGGGTAGAGGGGATGGCGAGGTCTGTACAGGGGGGTAGAGCTATTCTCATGCTAAAATTGACTGTAAATCCAGATTTTAAAGTTGATATTCTTCCCCGTGGAGCATGCCCCCATAACCTGTGCCCCACCCAAACATTTTAGCACCAGCCGCCACTGTTGGCGTAGCGGGTTAAGCGTTGACCATGTAACCGCAGGGTCCCCGGTTCGATTCCGGCCGGGGACACATCCCATTGGAGATCTTTAATACTGTTTCAGAGAAAGAAAAAGTAGAACCAAATGCTCTCCAAAGAAACCAAAGTGCACTGTTTGGGGTCTGCCCCTCGTTGCCTTCCCTGGTGAAGAAGGATGTATTAGCTTTTATCTCCCTACTGGCCAGAAGATTAATCCCCACCAATTGGAAATCTCCCTCTCATACCCAATGGATAAAAGACATTCTTTATTTCCTTAAGTTATAAAAACATCTTCTTCCTATTCATTCAGACAATCCATTTCCCACTGATTCCTGATTAATGTACCTCCTACGGTTTAGAGGGCTAGCAATATTGTGCTGGTTGTGGTGTGGTTGTTATGCTGCTATACTATATAGATGTATATGTGTTTTGTTTTTTTATGTCTGTTTATGGTCATTAAAGTGTCAGGATCTCTGCACTGAGGGAGGAAGAGGAGCAGAAACGTCAGATTATGAAGAGGAAGATTGAGGGGCTGAACAGAGAGATATCATCACTTTCAGACATAATCGGAGCCATGAATGAGCAACTAAAAGATTTAAAGAAAAAAATCTCATTCCTGCTGAACTTCAAGGCCTACATGGACAGAGCCCAGAGCACACTGCCAGATCCAGAGAAGGTTTCCAGAGCGCTGATAGATGTGGCAAAGCACCTGGGCAACCTGCAGTTCAGTCTGGGAGAAGATGCAGGGAATAGTTTAATACACTCCTGTGATTCTGCACCCCAACACTGCAGGCCCACGTCTCATCCTGTCTGAGTATCTGACCAGTGTGATATACAGACACTAGGCACAGCAGCTTCCTGACAATTTGACTACTGGCCAGAGGTGCTGGGCTATTAGGGCTTTGACACACAGCTGCGATGTTGAGGTGGTACACCCTATAGGCTGGGTGTGATGACAGAGTCTGCAGGCAGGAAGGGATAGGAGGGATTTAATGGTGGATCCTGGGGTGTCATGTTTGATAGTAGCAGGTTTCGTACAAGTGTTCCAGGTGGTCTAGCCACTCTCCTCACAGTGAGCCAGAACCCCCAGGAGGTCAGAGTGCAGCTGGACAGGGACAGAGGAAACATGTCATTCTCTGACCCTGACACACAACTAGACACACTCACACACACTTTCACTGAGAAAGTATTTCCATTCATCTGGAATTATTGTAGCCTTCATCCTCTGAGGGTGTTACCAGCGAAGGTGTCTGTATCAGTGGTTACTCCCTCTGTCTGAATCAATTATAAACTAACTTACAGTACTTACCTTTGTATTCATTATAGAACATAATTATACCTTTATAGATTACCATGCTGAAAATGATCAGTAACACGGACTGATGTCCTTTAATATGTGACAGCATTTGGTGAAACCGGGAACAAGTCGTCAACCAATCAAAATGTTTGGACTTTTATTCAGAAAAATGTAAATACTGTACATTGCAACGTTGTTGAAAACCAATGACACACTTGCTAGTCAAGCCAAAACATTGCAATGCAATGGATTCTGTGAGTAATTCGAGTGTTGAAGTGCCCACTCGATATAACAAACAACAGTTTTAGGATCACAATTTGTGAATTGGATTCACTGACTCTATCGTCTGGCACAGGCTACAGGGTAAGTGATAAATGGCTTGTAAACAAATGTCGTATATTTTTACACATATTAATAGCCTTCTTATATAACGTATATCTTACACATATAACACACATATATTAACGTATATTTTTACACATATTACATACATATTAAATTACACATATTTGAGGCCTACAAGGGCATTTGAGGACAGATGATCGCGGGGAGATTTGAGAATCAGTTGTCGCACATGCGCAGACACACACACACACGCACATGCACGCCCCCGAGGGTCTAGGCCAATCAGAGGCCTAGAAGGAAGGATCACGATTGGCCAAGAACATACTGTGATGTGATTGGCTGAGAGACCGCTATAAAACCAGGGAACACAGAGATCTCAGTCTGCTTCTGTCTTCCTCTGACCACGTCGTGACTGTTTGTGTGTAAACCTGATCCTGTAATCTGAGGACCCGATCTTGTCTTTTTTGAATAAATACTCTTAACTTTGGCCAGGAGTTTTTACCTCATTTTTGATCACCAAACAGAGAAAAGAGACTACAAACTTGGCGAGCCTTATGGGAGAACAAAAAATAGCCAGCCGGTTTGCAACTCTTCAACAAAGGTGAGTTTTCTGCTGAATAACCTTTCTTTGTTGGCAAAATTGACTGTAAATCAGATGGGCTATATTTAAAGAATCTATATTTAACTGGGTAGAGGTTAGGCAGAGAGCCGGGTTGTAAAACCTGTATTGGTAAAAACGTTTAATTGTACGATATTTTATCGTGTGTGTGGTATAATTGTAGTACAGCAGAGAATGAGCTGCTTGTAGGCTTGTTTTGGGAACAAGGTATTAGCATAAAAGCTGAGGGAAAGACGTTTTCCCAGCGGGCTAATAAATGTGTTTTGTATCAGCAGATGGGTAGTCTGATGAGTGTAAAAGAATGAGAATTCTTGGTTGATGTGTTTTGTAAGTAAGAGCTTAGTCCGTGTTTGTCAGGAGATAGCTCTATTCGATTGTATGGAATCTGAATTCCTAGTTTGAAAGAGCATAGTCCGTGTTTGTGAGCAGGAAATAGCGCTATTTTAAAGATATACATTGTTAATTTACTTGAGAACACGGAGAAAAAACGTGGCTTTAGTAGGAAGGACGCCATTTTTTCCTTTGTCTGAACGCATGTCAGACACGTGGACACAGGCCTCTAGTTGGAAGGACGCCATTTTTTCCTTTGTCTGAACGCATGTAGACACGTGGAGACACAGAGCCTCTAGTAGAAAGCATACGCCATTTTAGGAGTATTTGAATAAGATTATCTTGGCAAATAATACGTTTAACTGCATTGAAAGATATTCTTGAAATTGCTGTGTCGTGGAAAATAATAATTATTGTGGAAAAGCAATGTTGTGTTGTCCACAGCGATTTTCTTCGGAGGCGGGAAGTAGAACAAAGGAGTGTTGGGTGGCCTCTTCCCCCCCTTGACCTCCATTTTTTCAAATACACACGCGCGAGTTTGATAGATTTCAGTACTCATCTCTTAAAGATAACGATAAAACCATACACATAGACTAGTATTGATAAAGATAGAGATATAGTGAATTGATCTCGGGGTATTTCAAATAAGTTTAAAGGTACGGTTACTCGGAAAACAGGAGTTTACACGGGGCCAGCGCAGCCACATTTCACACACAGAGAGAGCACGCGGAGCGAATAGGCCTGCTTACAGAATATTGGTGAAAGAATCTAAAAGGTTAATGCATAGATTGATGTTGTGAATGACTGTTCAGTATTATATTGATTTAATTAATTACTTATCAGTTGAATTAATTATTCAGATCATTCATTTTCTGTTTCCCAAAACAATTGATTGATTCCATAAGTTTTAAATCAATGTATATGATGATATAGTGAATAAATTCTAACTAATCATTCATTCCTTTCACTTAACAATTGATTTATGTATAGATTGTAAAAGTAAAAGATAGATTGTGAGTTTTAGGTAAGGTCATTCTGTAAGACATTTTCAGTGTGCTGCCCTCTACTGGTCAGAACACGATAAAGACATTTTCAGTGTGGCGCCCTCTACTGGCCAGAACACGATAAGACATTTTTAATTATTTACTGCCATCTAGTGGACGAAACACGATAAGACATTTTTAATTATTTACTGCCCTCTAGTGGACGAAACACGATAAGACATTTTTAATTGTTTGCTGCCCTCCAGTGGACGGAATACGATAAGACACTTTGGAACACTGGTCCTCCATCAGTGCATCCGTCTGAGGTCGATGAAATAGTCCTTTACAATAATAAATGGATGGTTACTTCAATTAATTTAAGTAATTACAAATTGATTGAATTAATTATTCAGATTATTTCATTTTCAGTTTTCACAAAACTTTGATCAATTGGTTTATAGTGGTCTAGGGATGACGTTTTCTTTCACAGGTTTACATCAATGAAGTGTAAATGACTAAGTCTAGTTGATTGTGCATTCCTTTCGAGTAGCAGGTCGATTTCTTTACAGATTGTAATTGATAATTGATCATTTTGTTCCTTTCAAATAACAAGTCGATTTCTTTACAGATTGTAATTAATAATTAATCATTTTATTCCTTTCAAATAACAAGTCGATTTCTTTACAGGTTGTAATTAATATTCGTGTTTTACATCTTTTTATTTCAAGTTAAGTTCTTTTTCACAGTTTTTGATTAAGAATAGCAGAATAGTTTGTATTGATAATTAAGCAGTAAAAGGGTTTTTGTAAATCAGTGAATACTTAGGTGTTGACCAGCCTTTGTGATTTAATAATTGTGTTGACCAGAACTGTAATTAGTATTGAATGAGTAATTAAGTGACACATATTCATAAACAATTAGGAAACACATTTAAGTATAAAGTACTTACCCAGATATTAGATTTAAGTTAATACTGCACTGACATACACAAGAGGCAAATCTGTTATTCTGAGTTGCAGGGTTTTGTGGGGATGGTTAATACAGTTATATTGGACTAGCATTTGTTTAGCAAACAAGACAATAGGAAGGTGGGTTGTAAGAAGCGTACACCTAAGGTCCTTATCTAATATAGAATATTGTCAGCATATTGAGCAAGTAGAATGGGGTCAAATTCAACGAAGGTGTTAAAAGATATTAGTGAACCTAGTGGAATGTTGGCTACGTTATCCCCTATGGCTGTAGTGGAAAAAATGAATCCTCTTGTTAGGGAAATTAGCAAAATGTCTACGAAATGGAATAGCCGTTGGGCATACATTGAACAGCCGTGGCCGAAAGAGGGCAGCCTTAATTTACAAATAATTGCAACATTGGAAATACTTATCAATGGGCACAAAGCACATCAAAGAGGAAAGATTAGATCAGAGAAACGCAAGTTAGAGTTAGCTATTTTAGATCTATTTAAGGTAGAGGGACAGAAAATAGCTCAGATGGAACCGGAAAAGAAAAAAGAATTGGCCAGAACACTGGAACAGAAATTGAACATTCCATCCACAGACATGTGTCCTGTCTCCAGTCCCCCTCCATATGCTAAGGCACTGGAGGACCATTCCCAGAAGAAGAAGGCCAAGAAGGAGCCAAGGGGAAAAGGGGACGACAGGAGTGACGAGGAAGATGACAGCAAAGATGGCCGTGAAGACTCAAGAGATGACGACAGTGCAGACGAAGGCTACCACGCTCTGGTCAGGAAGATGATAGCCACAGCAAAAAGACACCACAGATGGCTGAAGGAGCAACGAGAAAGGGAGGAAGAGGAAGATTGTCATCGAAGGTCATCAAATACATTAAAGAACTGTCCAGTGCTGATTCGGGGTAACAAGATGGAATATCATCCGTGGCATCATGCAGATCTGTCTGAAGTGATGGAGAAACTCCCAGTTCTGGAGGAGGGAGGACATTCGTGGACTACTGAGGTCGACGTGAGACTGACAGGAACGCAGGCCGCGATGGGAGACCTGAAAAGACTCTTAGCCTTTATTGCAGGATTGGAGGCAGGACTTCATAGATATATCAATACATCAGTTTATGATCCAGAGCTCTTCGCAGCATACAGAGTGCAGGCTTTAGCCCCACAGCAACAGCCACCTGGAGTGCAGACTGCTACTTACCAGTCCTACTCACAGGGGCCACAAGGGGGGTATCCTGCTACTTACCAGTCCTACCCACAGGGGCCACAAGGGGGGTATCCATACCCACAAGGGCCACCAGGGGTGCAAGCGGTTCCATACCAGATGTACAACCAGCCTGGCCAAGGACCACCACCAGGGGGATGGACAGCAGCAGGGAAGAAGATGCTAGAACCGTGTTACCAATGCGACCAGAATGGACATCTAGCCTGTACCTGCTACAACAGGCCCCAGGGGGGCGCAGGGGGGAGCCAAGGAGGAGGATATTGGCCTCCTGCTACACCTGCTCCAGGAGTGATGAACCCTTACGGAGGCCCAGCAGCTGGCCTACAGGGGTGCCCAGAAGATCCGAGTGGGAGGTGCCAGCTGGTGGTGACAAAGAAGCCTGAAGGCGCCACGCACCTCCCTATGTCTAGAGAATATGTGAAGACAATCGGATTTGAGGGAATTAAACAGCTGATTCCTACAACTGAGCTTGTAGACTTAGAGTACAAGGGACAGAGAGCAACTCTGTCAACATTTGTGTCAGAACACACGCCAACAGGGCTGCTAGGGAAAGATGCTCAATGCCAATTGAACTGTACAGTAAAATGCACACCTGACGGCTGTCAGGTGACGGTGCCATCCGGTGTTCAGATTCCATCGACAGCCAGAGTGATTAAGCATAGAACAGACCTACAAGCTTTGCCTTTAAAGGGAGCTGATATAGAATATTGGGTTGATGGGTCTTGTTACGGGGTAGGAGAAACTTTGTGCGCTGGGTATTCCTTAGTTAAAGCACAGAATTCAAAGTTTATTGTAGAACAGGCTGAGGCAGTTCCTCAGCCTTGCTCAGCTCAGTTGGCTGAGTTGATTGCCCTCACAGAAGCATGCAACTTGGGAACCGGACAGAGAGTGACAGTGTACACCGACTCTGCCTATGCACATAATGTTTGTCATTTTAATGGAGCTATATGGAGGGGGCGGGGTTTTAAGAGAACTGATGGTACGCCTATACAGCATCACGCACAGATCATGAAGCTGTTACAAGCCATGATGAAGCCAAAGGAATTAGCCATAGTGAAGTGTGCCGCACACAGGTCTGACTCATCACATGTCACACAAGGTAACAGGGCTGCAGAAGATGCAGCCAAAGCCATTACAGGAGCAGACAAGGCAGGTAAAGGTCTTCTGGTCACACATGAAAAGCAATTACAGGGCATGGTCACACTTGAGGATTTATTGATGTTACAGAGCAGAGTAACTACGTTAGACAAGAACGTTTGGCTAGCAAGGGGGGCAAGTCAGGATGACACAGGTCTATGGAGGAATCATGAGGGGTTGGTTGTAGCACCCTCAGATTTATTAGGCATGTTAATACGGGAAGCTCATGGATTAGCACATGTGGCTAGGGGGGAGGTAAGACGCAAGATCACCAAGGAATATGGGTTTTGGAGTCCATATTTGATGGAACAGATTGACCATGCTTTAGGTCAATGTGGGGTCTGTTGGAGGAACAACATCAGAGTGGGTACACCAGTGGTGTCTGGGCATATCCCTACCCCAATAGGGCCACGGGTGGTGGACAGGGGGGTGGATGTACAGAGTAGGCAGGATGTTGTGCCAACAGGTGCCGAGGTCCCCAGAGAACCTGAGAAAGAGGAGCTACGAGGAGATGCTGTGGTGTTGCCAGAGCCAGTGGGACAGTGGAAAGCTGTCCAGATGCCAATGAACCAGAAACCAACGAAGCAGAGAGTGTTGACAGTCTGGAGGTCCAGCCTGGGGGTGTCCAAAGCCTGGACACCTGTGCTACTGGGGATGCGGGCGAGTACCTGCATCATGCTTCAGATGATGCTGAGGGCAACTCCCCAGACCTTGATCAGCGTGGGAGGGGACCAGGCGGCTGCCTGAACCTCAATGATACTGACGGACGACGACCAGTTAGGAAAAGATTAAAGACTATGAATAGGGTAGTGAAGCAGCAGATCAAAGGGAACGACGGGAATGGACAGCAGATGATAGCATGGCTGGAAACGGTCTTAGGGGCATGGGAAACTTATTTTGCTAAGATAGGAGCACCTATTATAGCAGACATGATTTTTGACTTTCTTAGGAGACAGGGCCTCATTGACTGTTTTTGGAAAATCAGTCACTCAGTCCACGTTAATGAACTTTTCAGAAGACTAGTCCTCACCTGAGGTGAAGATCTATGCATTAATGCATTCCCTTTGTCCTGTGCTTACTGTTGGGGAATTATGTGTTATGATAACTGAATGTCATTATTTGTGTATTGTTTGTTTATTTCTATATCGTATGGCTTTGGACATTATTTTGGCCAGTCAGGGTGGTACTTGTGCTTTGATAGGCGGTGAATGCTGCAGTTATATTTCGGATTCTGATAACGCTTTGTATGATTTTCATGAATCTAACAAGAAGGGTGTAGAGGATTTACATAAAGAACACGGTTGGAATATGTTAGATTTCTTTGATTCTGCTTTTTCAGGTATTGGTAATATGATCAGGTCCGTCGCTATTATTTTTGTTGTCATTATCATCTGTATTATGTTACTTGGTATTTTAATCAAATGTTGTGGAAAGTGTATTTCTGATGTTCCTATTAATGCTTTAATGTTGACCAACATAGCTGATGAGCAAAGGCTGGATTCTGTTTTGCTTTCTGATTTTGTTTCCTCCTTTGATGATTTGTTTATTAAGTGATGTTTTATGATTATTTGCTTCGATTACTGTTTGTTTCTTTCTATATCATGTGATTGATGTCAGTTGAGAAGTGATGTGGTGGTTATGCAAAGATAGGAAAGCGGTTCTGTTCCTAGCACAACGAAGAAAACGCTCTTGACTGGGAAAGGATATCAATCTGAGACAGCGGTAAAGGCTGTTCTCCAACTGGGTTCATGTGCTAGTAACCTCTGTCCCTGGCGCTTCAAGGACAAAGAAAACATCGGTCGTTGGAAGTTTCTATATTAATTTGTGCATGATGGACTGTGTTTAGTTTAATTGTGATTGTTATTTTCAAGATTCTTTTTATTATTGGTTGGTTTCTATTTTTTGCATGATGTCTTTGGGTTCTTAATAGTTATTTTTTATTTTTATTTTTTTTATTTATTTTTTTTTTATATTTTCTTAGCTGTGATATGTGAGGTTTGTGTTTTTGTTTTGGTTTATGTGATCATTTAGTTTCGGAACACCCTCTGGGTGGTCCGAGGGGGGATGTGTCGTATATTTTTACACATATTAATAGCCTTCTTATATAACGTATATCTTACACATATAACACACATATATTAACGTATATTTTTACACATATTACATACATATTAAATTACACATATTTGAGGCCTACAAGGGCATTTGAGGACAGATGATCGCGGGGAGATTTGAGAATCAGTTGTCGCACATGCGCAGACACACACACACACGCACATGCACGCCCCCGAGGGTCTAGGCCAATCAGAGGCCTAGAAGGAAGGATCACGATTGGCCAAGAACATACTGTGATGTGATTGGCTGAGAGACCGCTATAAAACCAGGGAACACAGAGATCTCAGTCTGCTTCTGTCTTCCTCTGACCACGTCGTGACTGTTTGTGTGTAAACCTGATCCTGTAATCTGAGGACCCGATCTTGTCTTTTTTGAATAAATACTCTTAACTTTGGCCAGGAGTTTTTACCTCATTTTTGATCACCAAACAGAGAAAAGAGACTACACAAACTTTTGTTTTAGGACGTGTTCCAAAGCAAGGACTCTGTGATCATCTAATTATGTGTAGTTATGTGTTTTTAGCATGTTGATGTTTTATTAGCATGTTGTGATGTGCTAAACATGCAGTTAGATGTTCATAGCAAAGTTGTTTTAGCGCTAGCCTACTAGCAGCTGTTTCTGTAGTTTCGTTTCTCCGCTATTTGGTTTCAGGTGTAGGCTACCAACATTCAAATAAACATATCTACCTCAATTATTTTCAGATTTCAATGTATGACATATCATTTGAAAGCTGAATTTGCAATCTGCACTTTCAACTGAAGAATGACATTGGACTAGTTATTTCCTTAAGCACTTGTCACTTATATTATGATACTATTGTAACAGTCTCCTTTCTGGTCTTCCGAAGAAAGCTATTGGCCAGCTGCAATTATATGGACAGAGATCTGTGCCACTAGAAACTGAATTTGAATTACTGACATTTGAATTTGAATTGCTCAAGTCAATTTGAATACTTTAATTTTAAAAATGAATTTGAATCACATCATTTGAATCTGTATTGTTTAACTTGAATAACTAAATGTTAAAAATGAAGTTAAACAATACAAATTCAAATTATGTGATTAATTATTTTTATTTTTATTATTAAAGTAATCAAATTGAGCAATTCAAATTCAAATGTCAGTAATTCAAATTCAGTTTCTAGTGGCACAGATCTCTGTCCATACAATTAGTCCAAAAATGCAGCAACAAGAGTTTTAACCAAAACAAGCAGAAGAGCTCATATAACGCCTATTTGTGGCTATTAGGGCCTGTCTTTCTGTGTCCTGTTGGTGCTGTTGTACACCTGTTGTCTGTTACTTGTTTTTATTTTCACTTGTTTGCCTGTTTTAACCTGCTGTGGCTTTCGCTCTTATATTGTGTTTTATTGTGTTTCTTCCTTGTTATGTAAAGCACTTTGTGACCCTTGGTCTGGGAAAGGTTCTGTGTAAATACATTTTACTTACCAGTACTTACTTACTTACTTACTTACTATTTCAGAGACTCTACGGGCTTCCTGTTAAATTCAGAATAGATTTCAAGATCCTTCTGCTTCTTTATAAAGCTCTCACTGGCACAGCACCAGATTATCTGAAAGATCTTTTGATAACATATCAGCCCAATAGAGCTCTCAGGTCTTCTGACGCTGGCTTTCTCTGTGTACCACATGTACAAAAGAGGAGATTTGGTGAGGCTGCATTTTAAACTCTTGTGAGGGTTATCAAAAATAAGCCTGGATTTTCCTTTAACGACGTTGATGGAATACCCCCCAGCTGTCTTCTCATAACCAAAACAACAAGGCCACAATGATGTTGTAGTCTATTAAAGTTACCTGTTGGCTACTAAAATGAAGAATAGTTCTTGAGCAGTTTAAGACTATTTATTCAAACAAGGCAGATACACAGCATACGTTCGTCTGGTCTGGCTGGTCAGCTGGGGGGTCGCAGGAAGTAGAGCGCGAGAGAGAGAGAGAGAGAGAGAGAGAGAGAGAGAGAGAGAGAGAGAGAGAGAGAGAGAGAGAGGAGCTGCTTGGTCAAGCTGAGAGGGGTGCTGGAATCAGAGAGAGCTCCCCTTGGGCCCCACACCCTTATTTATAAACAATAGTATGTAAATCCAGTCACAGACAATGGCCTATCACCTTCACTGAAGTTGGTGACCTGAGTGTGAAAATGGGGCAGTCACCTGTGATGTCACTATGGCCTAAAGTCATTCCAGGAAGTCATTCCTCAGATGACCATAGAAGGACAGTCAATGTCCTGAGCATAATGGTCGTCATAAAACCCCCATCTTCAGTAGAACAGGCCCACACCACAAATCATGCATGTGTGTGTGCAATCAAGTAAAAATATCAAGTAAAAATATACTACAATGTAATTCCTTGAGCATCACAGATGTGTCATAGATTATTATACAGAGAATGTGCTCTGTTGTTTAGATGTTGTTGGTGGCACACTCTTTGATGGAATGCAGGAATTACTGAATGTGTCTTTAAGTGTGAGTCTCTAATGAGCCCCAGCCTGATGGGGGGAGGATGAGCAGCTCTCTAGATACATTAGATGTAGTGTGATTACAGTGTGTGGTGTGTTAACAGTGTGTTGTGGTGTGTTTACAGTGTGTTGTGGTGTGTTTACAGTGTGTTGTGGTGTGTTAACAGTGTGTTGTGGTGTGTTTACAGTGTGTTGTGGTGTGTTTACAGTGTGTGGTAGTGTGTTAACAAACATTGCCAACTGATTAATTATGTGAAGAGCAGCTTGTGAGTTGTTTCAATTTGGAAAAGGATAAATGATTGTCTGGTCGGAGAAATTCTAAAATTATGTCCTTGGATAAACCTCAATTTAGAACAAATCATGTCTTCGTGGACACTTCATAGACATGGCTACTATCTATGTCCACGAAATTGCATATTATTAACTTGATAACTAACTATAGTCATATAAAGTTTCCCAGTTGATTCCTCGTATTTCAGCAGGAGGCTCTATGGACACAGAAAGCAAAGACTGCAGTTCCACTCTGCACGGAAAGGTCACGGAAAGGTCACGGAACTGTTGTGTGTTTGGCATCATAACGCCATGACAACCTCTGCTGCCCCTCATATCGCCATGACAACCTCTGCTGCCCCTCATATCGCCATGACAACCTCTGCTGCCCCTCATATCGCCATGACAACCTCTGCTGCACCTCATATCGCCATGACAACCTCTGCTACACCTCATATCGCCATGACAACCTCTGCTACACCTCATATCGCCATGACAACCTCTGCTGCCCCTCATATCCAACCAGTCATCTGTAGCTGCTACTGTATCTGACTGTTCTTTTTCACTCCTGTCCATCATATCATATCATCATATCATAGTTGGCTGCAAATTAAATATTAAATATAATATGTGTGTGTGTAGCATGCTTGAGCTCCATTAACAAATTAAATCGTGACAAATTTTATCTAGCCACCAGAGAGATAAAATTCAAATGATGAGCACACAATCCGATCTCATTCCTCCCCTAGAACAGTAAAGACCTTCATTTAACCAATTCCGTTCGTAGCAGATTGATGTGCTAACATTGATTTGACGAGCCTTAAGTGTTACGTATTATTTTAGAGAACTATAGAAGATATTCTAGGCACCCGCCCCCCCTCCCCCCACCTTCCAACGTGCCTTGTTGTCATTATTATAAACATGGAATGCTTGGCAGCTGTATGAAGTGTGACAGATCGACCGCATAAACAATCTTCCATCTGATTTAGCTTCATTCATCATTTATTACATATCAGCTTTCCAATAAAGTGTTATTGGATCTGGCAGATTATAGATAACAACCACAGCAGAAGATGACATCAGCCCACTCACCCGCCCCCCCCCCCCCCCCCCCCCCTTATAGCAACTAGCACTCTGGTAGAGTAGATATCACACTGGGGAGACTACTCCTGAAGCCTACACAGAGACTGAGGACGTACACAGAGACTGAGAACGTACACAGAGACTGAGAACGTACACAGAGACTGAGAACGTATACAGAGACTGAGAACGTACACAGAGACTGAGAACGTACACAGAGACTGAGAACTTATACAGAGACTGAGAACGTACA
This sequence comes from Nansenia antarctica, assembly GCF_963989245.1. Classification (NCBI taxonomy): domain Eukaryota; kingdom Metazoa; phylum Chordata; class Actinopteri; order Argentiniformes; family Microstomatidae; genus Nansenia; species Nansenia antarctica. The sequence goes on along the minus strand of NC_137674.1, from coordinate 27,049,780 downwards.
CAGAGACTGAGAACGTACACAGAGACTGAGAACGTACACAGAGACTGAGAACGTACACAGAGACTGAGAATGTATACAGAGACTGAGAACGTACACAGAGACTGAGAACGTACATAGAGACTGAGAACGTACACAGAGACTGAGAACGTATACAGAGACTGAGAACGTACACAGAGACTGAGAATGTACACAGAGACTGAGAATGTACACAGAGACTGAGAACGTATACAGAGACTGAGAACGTACACAGACTGAGAACGTACACATAGATGAATAGCGGTTACTAAACGTTAAGGCAGAGGTTGTACATTGTTTCTCTTTTTTACATTTATTTTTATTGTATTTTATCTTTACCTTTTCTTTTTACTGTTTTCCCCTGCTTTTATATTCATTCTATGCTTGTAGTAAGGGAAACATATGAAAATCTGCGAAGTAAATCGTTACCAAAAATGTTCTTCACCAATGTGTTTCTAAAGGTGTGTAATAACATGTACTAAAAGGTTGAAATTCAACTCCTGTGGGAAACCTCATAAAAAACTGCTCAAAGTTGGGGTACCGATAACCGATTTTCGAAAATTCGAAAATGCTTAAATTGGACTTGAGTAACTTTTGAGGGGTCAAACTAGGCATTGTTCATGATTCTGAGTTGATTGCAAGCATTTAATTGTCACCAAGACCACTTCCTGGTAGAGAAACTGCCACGCCCCTTCCTATTTACATATACATTTATTTAAATTAGCTGCATAATACTCAGAGCAAATACTGATCCACCATAGGTCAAATGCTTCAGGAGTCAATGTCTGAGTCTTCTTCAACAACATCATGAATACCATTCTTGCATGTAATGCCTTTACAAACTCCACATGCTGAGATGCACTTGACAGCATTTTTCTTGCAGCTGCATCGCCGGTTGCTGCAATCTCCATTACAATTGCAGCTTGTGAACTGGAGTAGCTCGTCGGGAGCCATGGGGTCTAAGGTTGGAACTGGCTCATAACCATGAACACCTAATGTCCATCCATAGTCACTGGGGTCCAGAGACATGCTCTGTAGAAGGATCCAGTCCCGGGTCTGTAGGTAGGCACGGAGAGAATGCTGTGCAGCTGCACCCTCTGTTGGAGGTAGAGTTTCTGGTTTGATCAGCCCAGCCGCTGCCTTTCCCGAGAACATGTTGCATCGAATTGCACCCAGAGTAGTACCTGGCCCATGGTGAATGTACTGGAAGATCCTAGTACCAGCCTGAATCACTGCATCCTTGGTAGCGTGTATGTCAAGGAAGATGTCCATATGTTCGTCGATGTCCCCTGCACAAAACCTGTAAAAGAATGCACTTCAAGGTTTGTTTCAGATATTTCAGTATACAAATATTTCATTATGATATAATATTATTATTATTACCTGTCAAACAGAGTTGTTTTCCCATGGCCAGCGATAGCGGAAACCGTATCACACCCAGTGAAGGCGTGACAAAAGAGCAGGTAGCGTCTCTTTCTATCTGAGAGAGCTTCTCGGATCCTCTTGACATCATAAGAGCCCTTCGATGTGGTTAAGAAGAGTGGGTGGTTGGTGCTTGAGCTATGGTGCACCAGCATTGCCAGCACGTCTGCGTCTTCTGCCCGCAACTGAAAATAGAAGAAGATATGCAATGCATGTTCAACTATGTGAAAATATATAAAAATAGTCAAAACTCTTCTTTTAAAGTAGTCATAGCTAATGCAAGTAAAATACCTACACAAATGTTACTGACCTCAACAAAGCCATCTGTAGCAGCAGCCAATGCCTCTCTCACAATCGAAGTGTCAGCATCATTGTCACTCTGCTCCACGGTGATGTGAATTTTTCTGAATGTTGAAGAGAGGAGGTGAATGAGCTCACTCTTGTTATGAGTGTTGTCCAAGAACTTCGCTCTTGGTGTCCAGTGTATCATATCCGGTCGAATCTGGAGGTCACAGCATGACTTCTTGGTACGTCGGATGTGGTCATGATCTTTTGGCGATCTGTTATAGCCATCAAAGACCACAATGATCCTTTGAGAGTTACGGCCAAGACACTGCATGTAGCTTAGGTAACTGTTGCCAATCTCCTGCCGAGTCTGACCTTGTTCCCACGTCACCATGTAGAGAAGCCATCCGCCATCAACCACCAAAGTGGAGCAGGGTTGGTTAGTGAGTTCAAGTGGATCAGTTAACTCCTTCAGGCTAGTCTTGGAAAAGCCTGCCTTGTTCGCCTTTTTTTTTTTTTTCATTTTCTGATCTTTGTTACTGAAAAGGGACAATGGGACGGGAGTCAGCTCATACTCCAAGCTTGTCTCAACTGTCATATCCCGTTGGGCAAAAATGATCAGTCGGTTGAACAACTTGAGTGAGTCATGGTGAATCTTCTTCTCGTTGATCTTGGGAATCTTTCTGAGTGATGACAGGGCTTGTACCTTTGACTTCACCTCCATGGTCGATGTCACTGACTGTCCATCCAGCTTAATCTGCATCTCTCTCCCTACTTCAGCTGCTCTCTCAGCATTGACTGGGTCATCTCCTGTGCTTGTGAATCCTGTAGAGAAAGATACAAGCATCTCCTTGTCTCGATCATGGTCGAATGGGTTGTTCTCCTCAAACCATTGGAGGGCAAGTTCAACTGCTTCAGCATCTCGCTTCATCTGTGTTTTGGCAAGGTCTCTGTGGGGTGGAGCATGTTCCTTGACATCTTCCTCCATGCACTGGTTGACATTGGAGAAGTGACTGAGGGTGAGCACCCAGCACTTGTGGCCAGAATCACTGTTTCTCATCCTCCCTCTGCTCAGTCCACCTTCTGATTTGGCTGCCTTCATTAATGTCTGCTCAATACAGATGTCACACCAGGTGCCAGACCAATCATGGCTGGAGTAACGGACAACATGGTTTCCATGGGCAGTGAAACTTTCTATGGTCTCTTTGTAAGCAGGCAACGTTTCAAGTTCCTTCATAAGTTGACAGTACAGCCGTGCACCTTTGGCATATTGATGATGGCCCGCAGCTGCAGCATCCTGGTAGCAATGCAGGACAGGTGCCCCTTGTGGTCTGCAAGCCGCTCACTTTGGATGAAGGTCTTGATCACATCTACCATGTGGTGGTACTGCACCCAGAGTGTAGGCGTTCTTCCTCCTTCAGCGAGTCTTTTGAAGTTTTCTTCAAACCTATGTTCAAACAGTGCCACTACTGGATCTGTGTGTCGGGCTCCCATCTTACCATCAGCCACCTTCTCCATTAAGGTCCTCATTTCACCAAGCTCCTCCTCAGTGAAGGCATGTTTCATGATGTGCTGATAGATGGCTGCATCAATGAGGAGGTGGGCACGGATTGCCTTGTCAAAACACCCCCCATCCAGGATGTGCTCTTGGTGACAAATACATGCTTGCAATCAACTCAGAATCATGAAAAATGCCTAGTTTGACCCCTCAAAAGTTACTCAAGTCCAATTTAAGCATTTTCGAATTTTCGAAAATCGGTTATCGGTACCCCAACTTTGAGCAGTTTTTTATGAGGTTTCCCACAGGAGTTGAATTTCAACCTTTTAGGACATGTTATTACACACCTTTAGAAACACATTGGTGAAGAAATTTCTTGGTAACGATTTACTTCGCAGATTGGTCAAATATCTGGTAAAATGCCCTTACTATTGTATATGTTTTTATATTCACTTTATGTTCTTATTCCTGTTGTAAAGCACTTTGAGCTGCATTTATTGTATGAAAGGTGCTATATAAATAAATCTTTACTTACTTACATCACTGGTGAGACTACTCCTGAAGCCTACATCACTAGTGAGGTTTAAATGATGAACAACTGTAGGCTATATTCCATTCCAGTCTCAATCCCCCTGAAACCCAACATCCTGACTCCTGTCTCACATGAGCATTCTGTAATCAATACGTTACATTATTAAAGATAAGACTTGCACTTATTTCCCTGCGCTGAGAGAGAAGGCGTGATGATGGTGTGAGAGTAGATAGGAGTTGGTCTCATTGTTCGGTCATCATTAAAATAACCTGATCATTTTGTAGATGTTTTGATAGATTGTAACATAATTATGGAACAGATTTGCTGTCAACAGAAGAGAGCAATTGTTTCACTTCCTGGTCACTTCTTCTCTCACCTGGTTCAGATTGTAGCGATTCTACAAACAGAGGATTGAAGAACACACACATTTGAATACTTTATTTGGTTCCACAAATTATATTACACAAACAGGGAATCAAATATTTCGGTGCTAAGCAGCACTGAACACTCAAGGGTACACATAACTCCATAACTCCTTCTCAACACGGCCAAGCTGCCAATGATAGCTGAGACAGAGCAAAATTTGGCAACTTGTTTGGCCTTTCTTTTAGACATTGCAGCAATACTCAGACCCCTCATGGTGCATTTATATACATGGCCCAGACTTCCAAATACAAGTATGCTGAATTTACACTTGTACCCAAAGCTGGTTATCGTACTAAGTAGTGGTTGGTATTTGATATACTTGTCCTGGAAAGTCTGGTCCATGTACAGGTCAAAGGGGCAGCCTACTTCTACAATCAGCACCTCCTTGTGGCTGGTGTCAACAAAGACAACATCAGGTGTATTTGGGATGTTGGCAAAAACGTCATTGGTAAAAACCAAACCACTCTGGTAACACTCTGGCATGCTTGTACATAGCTGCGCTAGATGGTAAGATGTTTTGTACTGTATCAGACACAATGTCCACAATACGGTCATGACGAGCTATGTACAGGTGTTTGTATGCATTACATCCATTTGTTATGTGTGCAATGGATTCTAGGTGTTGTGAATCCTGATGGTTTAAACAGAATGGACTGTGAGTGTGGGGATACCAGGTGGACAGATTGTACTTGGTCGGTAATACCTGCAGTCTTGCTTTGATGGTGAATTTCAAAACATCCTCACCAACAGCGGCGTTCTTAAACACTGAGTGTGAGACTGAGTGGTCAGCGAACTCCAAACAAGCTAGCTTTCCCTGTAGTCTGAGTCCACACCAGTGCTGCCTGATCTCAGACTGCTTCAGGCTGAGCAGAACCCTCCTTGCAGAGTCTCTGTGCAGTCTGACAGTCTCTTCCTGCGGTGTTGTGATGTCGGCCTTCACAATCACACAGGGGTCTGTGATCACCTCATCAGAGACAGGGACTTCAGTCTGTGTGTTAAGTTCTGTCCATCTTAGCTGAACTCCAGTCTGGTTGCAGAGGTCATTGAGATCCGGCCAGTCAGACCAGACCCCGAAGCCCTTGGCCTGGGAATCCAGTTTCCCAGAGTCTTTCCTCCTGAAGCCGAGGAAGTCGTTCTGGTGTGTGCGCTGGCCAGGGGGATCTTCCTTCTGCGTAGATCCAGTAGGAGAGAGGCCCTGGCCATTTCTCTAACGGTGGCATCGTCATTGTTAAGCATGTGGAGCAGGTGGGCTAGCCTGGTGGCTATGTAGGTCCACTCGACATTGGGGACTCCCAGCCCTCCCTCTCCACATGGGAGAAAGATCATGCCCCGTGTGGAGTGTGTGTTGAGGCCCACACACTTTCTGACCAGCTGGACAGTTCTGTTCGTCATCTCTCTCA
>NC_137674.1:27024202-27036702 GCF_963989245.1 Nansenia antarctica | reverse complement strand
GGCTGGTATTCAACCTCCCCAAATACTCGCATGTCACCCCTCTCCTTCGCACCCTGCACTGGCTCCCGATAGCAGCTCGCATCAGATTCAAGACCCTGGTGCTTGCATACCAGGCAGCTAAAGGGACAGCCCCTGCCTACCTGAAGGAAATGGTAACCCTCCAAACCCCTGCCCGCTCACTCCGCTCCTCCACCTCGGCTGGCCGACTGGCCCCTCCTCCTCTACACAGCAGTCGGGCTGCCCGATCACGTCTCTTCACAACACTGGCTCCCCGCTGGTGGAATGAGCTCCCCACGGCTGTCAGAACGGCAGAGTCACTACCCATCTTCCGTCGTAGACTGAAGACCCATCTCTTCAGGTTACATCTTAACTGCTCCTCCTGAGACATCTTCCGACCCTCACCTCTACGTCTCCTAAAGACACCCGCTTTCCCCTCTACTGTGTCCCTAGAACTTCTATTGCCCCCCTTGTACTGTTTCTCAGTTTCTCCAGTAAAAAAAAAAAATATATATATATAATTTTAGTAGAAGGCGATAATAGGGAGAAGGTTTTTCCTTCTATCAGTGGCCCCCGGCCCGAGCTAGAGTACTCTTCCTGCAACGAATGGTGGACTGCTGATTCACATGCTTAGTATTCAAATGTATTGATTGTAAGTCGCTTTGGAATAAGGCGTCTGCTAAATGCCAAAAATGTAAATGTAAATATCAAAGGTGCATGCTACCTCTAATACAGACACCTCTCTGGACTCACACACACACACACACACACACACACACACACACACACACACTAACATACATTACATTAACTCACGTACACACTGCCAGGTGTTTTCGTATCTAAAATGGCTGGCAGGTGTTTCTGATGTAAAATGGCTGCCAGGTGTTTGCAGTTCAGAGGCAGCAGTTCATGAATACAAAACGCCTTCAGGTTGGATAAAAAATATGTCTCCATTTGATATGAGGGTACTGCCATGGGTGTATTGTAGTATTTATCACGCCAATAAGCTTAAAGGAAGAGATATCACTCAGTTAGGATAAACAGGATATATGTTTGTGTGTATGTGTGTGTAGCAAACGGGAGAGTAGAGTAGCTTGCCAACCGGCCACACTAGCTACTGTCCCTAGAGAGCTAACTCCGTCACTGGAGAAGCCAGCAGCCTGTTATATTGATGGGTCAGTATAATACCTGAAGGACTGATGGGTCGATATAATACCTGAAAGACTTGTGGATCGGTATAGTACCTGTTATACTGATGGGTCGTGCAGACATGCAGACAGGCAGGCAGACAGACAGACAGACAGACTAACTGATTGACTGACAGGCAGACAGACAGACAGACAGACAGGCAGGCAGAGAGGCAGACAGACATACAGACAGAGAGACAGACATGCAGACAGACAGACAGACAGACTGACTGACTGATTGACTGATTGACAGACAGACAGACAGACAGACAGACATACAGACAGAGAGACAGACATGCAGACAGGCAGACAGACAGACAGACTGAGTGATTGACTGATTGACAGACAGACAGACAGACAGACAGACAGACAGACAGGGAGGGAGGCAGACAGACAGACAGACAGAGATAGATACAGACAGACAGACAGACAGGCAGGCAGACAGACAGGGGACACAGGCAGGTGAGGGAGGGGGGCAGAGAGGACAGGACCCAGACAGCCAGACAGACAGACAGACAGACAGACAGGCAGGCAGGCAGGCAGGCAGACAGACAGACAGGCAGACAGACAGGGGACACAGGCAGGTGAGGGAGGGGGGCAGACAGACAGACAGACAGACAGGGGACACAGGCAGGTGAGGGAGGGGGGCAGAGAGGACAGGACCCAGACAGCCAGACAGCCAGCGGGGCGCAGAGGCCAACCAGGTCTGTTTGGGGGGCTGATACAGGGTTGGGGGGGGCGGGCTCTGATGAATGTATTCATTATGGCCGTTATCTGAAGGTGCTCTTGTGTTAACTGTCCTCAGTTAATCTTTGTGTTGTCACAGCAATCTGGGTTAGTTTATTTATAAAATAACAAGCGTCCGTCCACTGCTGTAGAGAACCTTCTATTAACACTACCTTTACACATCTGCTGCTTAGCCCCAGAGGCTGCTGGGAGACCAAACCCTCTCTCTCTCTCTCTCTCTCTCTCTCCCCCTCTCTCTCTCTCTACAGGGTTCCCGTGCTGGTCTTAAAAAGCCTTTAAGTCTAAAATCCAGCAAACCAAATTCTAAGGCCTAAAAAGGTCGAACATTTTAGTTTTCCGGTCTAAAAATGAGGTGCTAGGTCTTAAAAATGAGATCCTGCAAGGAAATCAGTCCGACCACATCTATTTACACGGAAATGAATCAAGCTGGAACCAAAAAAATGCCAATTCGCTTCCTTTTTTGTCTGTATGGCAGTGAAATACCTAATTTCATCACCTCGAGGATGACAAAAAGCTGTCACGAATAGGTCTGAAATGATATCCAAAAAGGTCTAAAAAGGTCTTAAGGCCAATGCACACGGCGTGCGATTTTGTCGCACGACAACATTCAATTCTCAATTCACACCCAGTGAGCAATAGACGTCTTTTCAACCTCGCGTCTACAATATAAACCAATATAAACCAGCTATATTACGGCTATATTTTCTACTTATCTTAAATGCATGAAAACCGTTATTAAACCCCTCTAAACTGTCAGAATACGTCCCAGACGTCATGTAGTATGAGATTCCATGTAGTCTAGCATAGTTATTCATGCGGAAGTGGTGGTTTAAATTGCGTCTATACGTCGCTGTCCTTTAACCCAGATAAATGCGGTCTGTGTCTAAACCTGTTTTAGTCTAGCAGCACGTTGAGTTTAAATTAATACCCTAAACGCCTGTAGATTGTCAAAATATGTACCAGACCGTCATTTAGTCTGAGATTCCATGTAGTCTAGCATAGTTATCCTAGCAGAAGTGGTGGTTTAAATTGCGTCTATACGTCGCTGTCCTTTAACCCAGATAAATGCAGTCTGTGTCTAAACCTGTTTTAGTCTAGCAGCACGTTGAGTTTAAATTAATACCCTAAACGCCTGTAGATTGTCAAAATATGTACCAGACCGTCATTTAGTCTGAGATTCCATGTAGTCTAGCATATAGTTATTCATGCGGAAGTGGTGGTTTAAATTGCGTCTATACGTCGCTGTCCTTTAACCCAGATAAATGCGGTCTGTGTCTAAACCTGTTTTAGTCTAGCAGCACGTTGAGTTTAAATTAATACCCTAAACGCCTGTAGATTGTCAAAATATGTACCAGACCGTCATTTAGTCTGAGATTCCATGTAGTCTAGCATAGTTATTCATGCGGAAGTGGTGGTTTAAATTGCGTCTATACGTCGCTGTCCTTTGATTGATTGATTGATTGAAAACTTTATTAGAAGATTTGCAGAAGTAGGTACATGAAAGTACATATTACATACAAGGTCAACTAACAGGATAAAAACCCAAGAAAGCCACTGGCTTATTTCAATTGGGGTCCTTGATTCTCAATTCATCGTTACATGTAAGACAGACAAAAAAAAAAATATAATAGTACTATCTACAAGATAATACAGACAAATAACTAGTACTATCTACAAGATAAACATACATCCATCATGGGAAGAACAATACAACAAAACATAAGGTATGTACAGCGGGTAGGACAGGTGGGGACATACACCACAGGTGGGGGCGGGGGACAAAACACAAAGTATGTACAGTGGGTAGTTCGGGTCTTTTAATCAGATTTTTGATTTAGAGGGTCCAGTTACGGATTGCAGCCTCCTGTAAATGTTTTTTGAGAGTGGTTTTGAAGGTGGGCAGTGTTTTGCACTCCTTTAAGATTATAGGAAGGGCGTTCCACATTTTTACTGCATAGTTTGCAAACGAGTTTAACCCCTTGTTTGTGGTGCAACGCGGTTGAACGTGGTTTGTGGAGCTTCCTCTGGTATTGTATGTGTGGACGTTGTTCACTTTTTGGAAGTATGTTGACAGGTACTTGGGTGTCTTTGTGGTGTAGCGTATCTTGAAGACCAGGCCCAGTGCAAGCTGCTGCACTCTGTCAACTACTCGTAGCCAATCAAGGCTCAAAAAATGAGCAGCGGTTAGATGTGTCCTAGGGTTGAGGCCTAGCAGAAGCCTAACCAGTTTATTTTGGGCTGTCTGGAGTCTTGTTTTATGGGCCTTTGTGGTTCTATAGTACCATGATGTTACGGCATAGTCGAAGTGACATTGAATGAGAGCTCCTGATAGGGTCCTCAGTGTGTTTTTACTGACAAGTGAGGATATCCTGTACAAGAATCTAGTTCTATGGTTCACTTTTTTGATTACTTTTGCTGCCATTTTATCTCCGGAAAGATTTGCCTCTAAGATGGAGCCCAGGTATGTAATATCCTCTTTTCTTGTGATATTAATGTTACCCACTTTTATTTTGAAATTTACAGCCTTTCTGAGTTTAGATGGGGATCCGTATAGGATGGTTTCAGTTTTACCTAGGTGTATTGATAGTTTATTGTCAGCTAGCCAAATGCAGATTCTACTCAGTTCAGTGCTTAGCGCTTTTTCCACCTGCAATATGTCCCTGTCAGAGACCAGCAGAAACGAGTCATCCGCGAACAGGAACAAATTGCAATCACATGCTGATGACATGTCATTCACATATATTAGGAACAGTAAAGGTCCCAATATGCTTCCTTGTGGAACGCCGCAGGTCACTGGGAGGGGGGGGGGGACAGTGTTCCGTTCACACTAACCACCTGTTCCCTCCCCTCTAAGTAGGATTGCATCCAGCTCACCGATGTTCTATCGAACCCAATTGCTTTCAGTTTATCTAACAATATGTGGTGATCTACTGTGTCGAAGGCCTTCTGGAGGTCCAGCATGACCATGCCGCAGTACTTGCCCGAGTCCACCTCATGGTTGATGTGGTCGTTCAAATAGAGAAGGCATGTGTCAGTGGAATGGGATGTTCTGAATCCTGATTGAAATTCATACATCAGATTTTTTTCGGTAAGGTACCTATCAACCTGTTCATAAACTATTTTTTCCATAAGTTTCGAGATGGAATTCAGAATAGAAACAGGTCGGTAGTTGCCTGGGTCTAATTTGCTTCCTTTTTTATACAGTGGGGTTACCCTTGCTATTTTAAAGTCAAGGGGGACGTGTCCCTGTTTGATGGAGAGGTTTATTATGTGGGTGATGATTGGGGCAGCTGAGTCTTTTAGAAATCTGGCTGGAATATTGTCATGGCCCGTGGCCTTTTCTGAGTGTAGAGCGCCCAGTTTTTTAAACACCTCATCGTTTGACACCATGGAGAGTTTAAAATCATCTTTGCGTACACCCAGTTTATTGTAGAACGCACGGATGTGCTCTACACCATAACGCCCTGAGTGGGGTGGTAGATTGTTAACTAATTTAGTGGCTATGGTTGTAAAGAAAGTGTTTAAGCACTTAGCCACATCCAGCTTGTCTGTAAAGAGAGAATCTCCAGATTTTATGCTTTAACCCAGATAAATGCGGTCTGTGTCTAAACATATTTTCTACTTATCTCAAATGCATTAAAACCGTTATTAAACCCATTCTATTGTCCTTACGCTCAACTCTATGACTATGAGGCTGGGAAGACAAATCGGCAACACACTACATGAACTGAATTGAGATTATATAGAAAAATAGTCATAGTACGTGGTGTTGATGACTGCAGAGGAGAGTCTATCATTGTAGAGTCATCAGTGGCTTTTCAAACAAAGATCAAAGCACATGAACAACTTTAAACAGGAACAAGTAGCACAGAATGAGAGGAAAGACCAGTTATATTTTAAAAAATACAAACGCATTGCTTACAGGCATATTCTTCTTTGTCCTTTTCTTTTAATTCAAAGAGGTCCATAGAAACTGATCGTTAAAAGGAAATATCGTTAAAATGTGCTTTCTTAAATACAAATTAATTATTAAATTGAGATGGGTGAACCAACATTGTGACCAAACTCACATGGATTTGGGGGGCATTTTTTGAGCATTTGCTTCACAGAGGCCTTCTGCAACCCTGAAAATTGAAAAAACGTCACATAATAATCGCATTACGTTTTGCTACATGTAACCGGTTGGTTATTATTTCCAGTGTGCGGTTAATGTAATTTTGGTTAACAAATGCTTTCTTTCGCTACGATTGGAGACGGGTTACCACGTGACCATGGGACGTATTGAATTTCCCGGTTGGAACAGTGAAAAGTAGTATTTTTGGGATGTTTTGTACATTGGCACTACATTATTATTGTTAAAACACTATTTTCTATTATTATTATATAGTGGAATGCCTATAGAAACTATTGTTGTGGTTAAACCGTGACCTACATTGACGTGCCAGAGAATGACTACCCTCCCTCGAAACCATCGCGGGTATCGCTTCTCGGCCTTTTGGCTAAGATCAAGTGTATCTGTTCTTATCGGTTTAATATCTGATACGTCCCCTACCCGGGGACGTTATATTAAATTGACTTTTGGAGCAGGGAGATGGAATAGGGGCTTGCTCTGTCCACACCACGCATCGACCTGGTATTGTTGTACCTCCAGGAACATAATATTTCAATAGCATTTCAAGGTCTAAATATAGGCCAAATTGGAAATTGAAACAACGTCTATGTTTAGACGTTGAAATCCCGTTGAAACATAGAAAGGGAAACAACGTCTATGTTTCAACGGCATTTCAACGTCTAAACATAGACGTTTTTTAAATATCCAAAATGGCTGATATTTAGCCTCGATTTGGCCTAGACGTCTACGGGCCATTTAGACGTTGTTTAGACGTCTAATCAACGTAAAATTGCTCACTGGGCACCACCGAAGTGTGTGGGTGTGAATGGAGAATCGAATGTTGTCTTGCGACAAAATCGCATCGCACGCCGTGTGCATTGTCTCATTCAAAACAATGGAATCGGGGCGCTTAGGTGGATTAGTAGTGGATTAAGCGTTGACCATGTACCGCAGGGCTCCCGGTTCGATTCCAGCCGCGGACATATCCTGCAATGTCATCCCTTCTCTCTCTCTCTCACCCATCCTTCCGATAGTTATGGAGATAGACTCCAGTTCTATGAGTGGAGCGGAGCCCCATAGGGGAGCTCTGCTCCTATTGGTTTACCCGCTACCTAAAGTAGCCAATGACTGAATTTTTCAATGCCTGCGCCCGCCTGGGGTGCTATATAAAGGGGCGTACATCGCTCCATCATTCTCCCAAACATACAAAACAGCCGGGTTTGAACGAGTCGAAGTGGGCCAGCAGCCCTATGGGGCTCCGCTCCACTCATAGAACTGGAGTCTATCTCCATAACTATCGTTCTATATCGTGGAGCTCCGCCCCATAGGGGAGCTCTGCTCCTATTGGTTTAGGCGGAGCGAGCGAGGCCAAATGTACCCCCACTGAGACTATTAATCCGAAAACAATCTCAGCGGCACCCGGAGCTGACCACTGATGTTGGTTCAAGACAACCTTAAAAAGTTGGCCCAACCCACACCGAGTCTGCTCCACTGATCTAGCCCTTACGTGAGCACGCAGGGTTGTAGATCTAACGGAACATGTCCTGGAGGAGGGTCCCCTCCCCAGGCACATCCGTAATCATCCTGACAGCACTTGAATAGCATCCCCAACCAGGGTAATCCAAGTGCCATCCCCACTACATCAGTCCTCAGCAAACTGAGGACAGAATGAGAAAAGGATGAGGAAGAAATATCACTTACCCAACCCTTACGTTGGGTTGTTGATCTAACAGACATGTCCTGGAGGAGGGTCCCCTCCCCAGGCACATCCGTATTCATCCTGACAGCACTTGAATAGAATCCCCATGACCAGGGTAATCCAAGTGCCCTTCCCACAACATCAGTCATCAGCAAACTGAGGACAGAATGAGAAAGGATTGAGGAAGAATATCACTGACCTAACCCTTACGTGAGCACGTAGGGTTGTTGATCTAACGGAACATGTCCTGGAGGAGGGTCCCTTCCCCAGGCACATCCGTATTCATCCTGACAGCACTTGAATAGAATCCCATGACCAGGGTAATCCAAGTGCCTTCCCCACTACATCAGTCATCAGCAAAACTGAGGACAGAATGAGAAAAGGATGAGGAAGAAATATCTTCAAGTAACACCGTATAAAAAGTGATGGCGACGACCAAGACGCCGCCACACATATCTCCTCCACTCCCACTCCCCTGAGAATGGCCACTGATGCGGCCATGCCCCTGGTGGAATGAGCCCGAATGCCAGTCGGCACGGGCTGCCCCTTCGATTCGTATGCGAGGCTAATAGCCTCGCAAATCCAAAGGGACAGCCTCTGCTTCGAGAGTGGTGTCCCGGCTTTCTGTCCGCCATAGCAGATCAGAAGCCGGGGAGAAGATCTCAGTCCTGCCTCGCGCTTCACATATTGTGCCAACGCGCGCACCGGACAATACAATGTAAAACGCCTCTCCCTCTCTCCGTCGTGAGGAGGAGGAAAAAAAGGCGCTCAGAGCACAGCTCTGAACCCTAAACCCACGATTAACCGTAGGGATAAAATCCGGGTTAGGGCGTAATACAGCTTTTGTTTCGTCATCAGATATGATCAAACAATCTGCCCGTGACGAGAGAGCGCACAAATCACTCACTCGCTCAGCCGTAGTCAAGGCGAGGAGTAGACTCGTCTTGAGAGACAATAAAACGCAACGACACAGTGACAATGGGTTCGAATGGGGGCACGCACAGCGCCTCTAGCACAATCGACAGGTCCCATTTTGGCATTAGAGTCCTATGAGGGCGTCTAAGCCTACACACTCCAGTCAAAAAACGCTAAACCAGCGAATGACTGAAAAACCAGTGTCGTTGTCACAAAACCCTCATGACAAGCTGAGATGGCAGCCGCGTAAACTTTAATAGTTCCCGCCGCCAATCCCTTGTCAACAGTGACTGTAAGAAGCACAAGAACGTTTCGACCCGACAACAGACATGGTCAACGTCCTGTCCCTCACACCACTGTGTAAAACTCGCCAGCGCGCCGCATATCCCTTTGCAGTGGATTGCGCGCGCGCACTCTGAATGGTCTGAATGACCGCGTCTGTCAGACCCCTGCGTTCTAACAATCCCTCTCAGTAACCAGGCCATGAGGGGCCCCCCCTCATAGGCGGCCCCTTCACCAAGCCTCCGGCTTGAGAGAGTGCATCTTGTCGATGAGGTATGGGCCATGGGCCCTCTACCAACATCTCCATCAGTTCCGGAAACCACGGGGCTCCGGGACGGTCCGGGGCTACAAGAATTAACTCTAGCCTCTCTGACCTCACTCGTGCCAACAGTGGGAGGATAGATGTCAGGGGTGGGAACGCGTATAACAGGACCCTCGGCCATGGGTGGTGTGCGAATGTATCGACTCCCAATGGCGGGTTGTCCTGTTCGCGCAGGGAGAACCAAAGGTGACACTGCGCATTCGTCCGTGACGCAAACAGAACCACTTCTGCTTGCCCGAACCGTGCCCAAATCAGCGACACAATGGAGGGTGCTAACCTCCAGTCGTCGTCCCTCGGGCCTCCCCGTGATAACAGATCTGCTCCTTCGTTGAGCAGACCTGGAATGTGGAGAGCTTTCAGCGAACTCAGGCGACTCCGCGCGCGATGACGCGCGGGTCTCTCCAGTAGCTCAGGTCGGTTTTGACCGATCTCTGTATTACAATCAACTTGCGACGGCGTCTCACTGGAACCCGTCGCAGTCGTGCGACCCGCCTCTGCAGTCTGCGCATGTGTAACAGGCCTAAGGGGACCACTACATGGGCTGCAGACATCAGTCCTAGTAAGGACATCCTTGACAGAGCGGTGATTGTATTTGTCACTCGACACACCCGGAGAGCTGACGTCAGTGTCGCTCTCCGTGGTGCCGATAAACTGGCCCTCATCTCGGCAGTATCCAACTGAATGCCTAGATAGGAAAACTGTTGAGCCGGCCACGGAGCACTCTCTGTCCAGTTTACAGCTAACCCCAGCTGAGTGAGGTGCTGCACCAGTGAGGTTGCGTCCCGAATGGCTCGATTTGGGCATTGGGCCAAGACCAGTAGGTCGTCGAGATATGTTAATATGCGTATCTTGTTTCGCCTCAGTGGTTCGAGTGCTGTCTGCACGCATTTGGAGAAAAAACGAGGAGCAAGCGTGCACCCGAAGGGCAGGCGCGTGTACTCGTAAACCTTCCCTTGGAAAGCAAAACTTAGGAATTTCCTGTGCCACTCTGTGATTGGCACACGAAATACGCGACCCTCAGGTATCTACGAAAGGGGCGTTTCGCCACTCTCTCGTTGAGGACCCTGAAATCTAGTATGGGTCTCATGTCTCCCGAATTCTTTGGGACAAGGAAATACGGGGAGTACCATCTCATGTCCCACTGGTCCCTCGGAACCAATGTCACTGCGCCCTTTGTTAGGAGATTCGTAATCTCCTCCTGGAGCGCACGTGTCTTTATCGGGCAGGACAAAAAACAATCTCTCTCACGCCCCTGAAGGGCGGAGGAGGCTGAATGAACTGTAGTGCATATCCCCTCCTCAATGTCCTGTCTAGCCAGCCCGACAGAATACCTGTCCCTTCTAGTCATTCTGCATAACGCAACGACAGCGGCTGGACCGTCTGTTGTGGTGCAGTCGACAGAAAAAACTTTAATTTCTGTATGATCCCAGCCGCCGCTGCACACCGAGGAGGTGGCACAGCCCAAGGTGGGGTCATTTCGAAAGGGATGGGCTGCCGTCTGTAAAGAGTGTTTGTTATGTGTAACAATGCTCTTTATTGACGCAGGTTTATTATGCCTGATAATCAAAGAACCGGCCGCACGCTCATGAGCTGGGCCAGGTCTTGATAGACATGGAGGGGTTTTTGATGTACATAACGACCCCTCTATACGGCTACATACAGGGGTGTTTAACCCGCTACGTGTCGTGATAGGGGTAAGTCCGTTAGGCAGAGAGCTGGCCACACGCCGGTAAGCTGGGCCAGTCTCCGGTTTGTTTCTAACCGGTAGCGAGTCGACCACACTCTGACAAGGCAGGTCGATCTCCGCTCTGGTAGATAACGGTCCCTCTATACGGCTACAGACAGGGGTGTTTAACCCGCCTCGTGTCGTGATAGGGGTAAGTCCGCTAGGCAGAGAGCTGGCCACACGCCGGTAAGCTGGGCCAGTCTCCGCCTTGTTTCTAACCGGTAGCGATTCGACCACACTCTGACAAGGCAGGTGGGTCTCCGCTCTGGTAGATACCATGGAAAATCCTCCTTAGGGATGGTTTGCCGTCTGTAAAGAGTGCTTGTTTTGAGTAACAATGCCCTTTATCGACGTAGGTTTATTATGCCTGATAACCAAAAAACCGGCCGCACGCTCATGAGCTGGGCCAGGTCTTGATAGACATGGAGGAATTTTTGATGTAAATAACGGTCCCTCCATACGGCTACAGACAGGGGTGTTTAACCCCCTTTGTGTCGTGATAGGGGTTAGACCGCTAGGCAGAGAGCTGGCCACACGCTGGTAAGCTGGGCCAGTCTCCGCCTTGTTTCTAACCGGTAGCGATTAGACCACGCTCCGACAAGGCAGGTGGGTCTCCGCTCCGGTAGATAACATGGGAAAAAATCTCCTTTACTGAAAAAGTAAGGTGGGGATTTTCCCTCTTTTGCCTCTTTATGAGGTAGCAGCCATGAAGAGGAAACCGGTGGTGGGGTCATTACCGACCCCTCCGCCCGTGAAACCGGGCCACGCTGCCGTGGGGGGCCGTAGCGGGCCCTCCCAGTGGTCAGCGGCGGGGGCTGGGGATGCCGAGTGGGGCATGGCTCCATCGTTTAGAGGTAGAGCCATCGCCGCATCACGCCGAAACCTCCGTTTCGCAGTGATTTTCGCAATGGCGGCGTTAAACACGGCGATGTTATTCGCCGCTGCTGCCGCCTGCGCACCGAGATGGGGCGGCGAGGGCGGGGAGCACGTGCTCTACCTGCCGCTCGCTCTCATCAGAGCTTTCTGATTCTGACAACGGCACCGACCACTCAGCTGGGTGAGGGCGGCGTGATGTCAGGGCCGGCTGAGCGGGCGGGACCATCCCTACTTGGGGAGGTGCCTGCCCAGAACGCCGTTCTTGCTTGTCCTCCGCTGCTAGAAAATCGCAGCGGCAGGTGTCCCGGAGGAACTTCTTCGTGGTCGGCGGCGGACGATCCATCGCTGAAGGGAAAAGTCTCCTCCGCTGAAAAGTGTCCTCCGCTGCTTGGAAGTCGCAGCGGCAGGCGTCCCGGAGGAACTTCTCCATAGGCGGCGGACGATCCATCTTGAAGGGAAAAGTCTGGCGGGTCCTCCAGTCTTAGTAGTCGTCCTTCTCAGTCTTCAGATATAAACCCGTGCTGAACTTTTTGGGAGAATGATGGAGCGATGTACGCCCCTTTATATAGCACCCCAGGCGGGCGCAGGCATTGAAAAATTCAGTCATTGGCTACTTTAGGTAGCGGGTAAACCAA
>NC_137674.1:26994202-27019202 GCF_963989245.1 Nansenia antarctica | reverse complement strand
CGTATGACCTTGCACTCTCTCTTCTCTCCCTCCCTCCCTCCCTCCCTCCCTCCTTCCTTCCATCACTCCCTCCCTCCCTCCATCCCTCCATCCCTCCCTCCTTCCCTCCTTCCATCCACCCCTCCCTCCTTCACGTCGGCACAGTCCATCATCAGTCTGTATACAGCATCCTCCCAGTATGTGTCCGCGCACACACACACTTTCCATTTTTGGCATTTGTGACACGGTCTGGTGAAAATGTCTGTATGCCGGCAATTCTCAAGTCGCGCAAATGACCAAAAAGCTTCTTTTTATTTATTTATTTTCGTTTTCCAGTTTTTTTTCATATTAGGAAACTTGAAGTGTTGAAGAGCCCACTCAATATAACAAACAACAGTTTTAGCATCACTAATTACTTATAATTTGTGAATTGGATTCACTCTATCACGTCCCGTCCTGCTTCAGGCTACTGGGTTAGCGATACATAGCTTGTAAACAAACATACGTTTTAGGACATGTTCAAAAGCATTGGGACTGTGTGATCATCTAATTATGTGTAGCTACTTTGTTTTTAGCATGTTGATCAGCATATTGTGATGTGCTAAACATGCAGTTAGGTGTTCATAGCGATGTTCTGCTTTGCTGCTAGCTAGCTAACTAGCAACGCAATGGTAGCAAACGTGACTTTGATTCATTCAGATAAGCATCTTCTTCTTCAACTATGTCAATGTATGACACATCCTTTGAAAGCTTACAATCTGCACAAACCTGAAAAATGACTTGCCCTACTTGGGGACTTTTTCACCAGACCCTGACATTTAGCAGACGTCTTTATCCAAAGCGACTGAATGAAAAGAGTGACTCATCTACCCATCAGTCATCATAAGAAAAACTAATATGTGCTAGGACCAGGGGTCTTTGCCAGTCATAATGCTAGAAGAAGGATAATTATTATTATTTATTTTTAAATTTACAGTCGAGAAACTCTACATGGCGGTAGAGGGGATGAGGAGGTCTTAGGAGGGATGGTTAGGGGACACCAGCCAGGAGTGAGTTGCAGTAGTCAAGACGGGAGGTGATCAGTGTCTGGACCGTGAGTTGCGCTGCTTCTCTTGTGAGGAATGGACGTATCCTTCAGATGTTGTAGAGGAAGGATCTACAGGAGCGTGCTGTCGCTGTGATGATCGCCACAGAGGACAAGTGGTTGTCGAGGATCACCCCAAGGTCCTTGGCTGTCTGGGAGGAGGTCACCGTAGAGTTCTCTACTGTGATGGAGAAGTCTTGGAGAGGGCAGGCAGGCTTTCCCGGGGAGGTAAGTAGCTCAGTCTTGTTAAGGTTGAGTTTGAGGTGATGGGCTGACATCCAAGCAGACATGTCTGCAAGACACGCAGAGACACGTGTTGTCACCTGTGAGTCACACACAGCCATATACACACACACACACACACACACACACAGGCTGAGAGACACATAGAGAGGCTGAGAGAGGCTAAGGGAGGCTGAGAGACGCTGAGAAGAGAGGTCGTTTCAGATTCACCAGCCTATCTGAACATGACCGGTTGTCATGGAGACCCAAGGCTGTAGCTATGGCGGGTTGTCTTGGAGACCCAAAGCTGTAGCTATGGCGGGTCGTCTTGGAGACCCAAGGCTGTAGCTATGGCGGGTTGTCATGGAGACCAGGAGGAAATGAAGAAACAACCAAGGAGAGGAGGAAGAACTCCTTACTCCCTGGTCGATGGCCCCTCCTATCACCGCATCAGCCAATAAGATGGCCCCTCACACCGCCTCTATGCTACACCTGCATCAGCCAATCAGCAGCGTCATAGGCAAGTGTGTTTATCTGTTCACATTCAGTTTCTGTTAGATTCTGTTTCTCTACAGTAAAATGCTGTGATGAGCTGTGAGCCTGCAGAGGTCAAAAGTTAACTAGTCAGGGTTCAACTAGTCAGAGTTTAACTAGTCAGAGTTTAACTAGTCAGGGTTCAACTAGTCAGGGTTTAACTAATCAGGGTTCAACTAGTCAGAGTTTAACTAGTCAGAGTTTAACTAGTCAGAGTTCAACTAGTCAGAGTTTAACTAGTCAGGGTTCAACTAGTCAGGGTTTAACTAGTCAGAGTTTAACTACTCGAACCACTGATCTGCCAACCTTGTGATCATTAGACGCCGACTCTACCTCCTGCGCCATAGGTTCTTCTGGGATCCATTCAGAACATTCTGTGCAAAAGAGAGAACATGTAATCTAATCTAAATCTTAATCATTAGTGATTTTAAAAAATCACTGATCAAAAGTTTCATCATTCTCTCTATCTTCCTGACATGCTCAGCAAACACAGGCACACGTGCGAACGCAAACCTAGTAAGCCATGTCTATTCTCGTAACAGAGCAGCTGGCTAGTAAGATAACGTGTTTAGAAAGTGTCTTTTGTTTTTTCTCATACAAAACAGTGTAGTAGTGTAGTGGAAGATACTATCCTCGTTTCCAGGTACAGGTTCAGACAGGAAGGGAGTGTTGCTGCGGTGTCGCCCTGGGTGACTGAACCTCTGTACGCTGACAACACATCTGATCTCCTCCTCCTTCTCCCTCTGTCTCTCTTTCCCTCTCTCTCTCTCTCTCTCTCTCTCTCTCTCTCTCTCTCTCTCTCCACCCACGCAAGAGGAAATATTAACAGAAATACACAGAGCTGTTGAGAAACATTCACAGTGACAGTCACCTCAAGGTCTCCACAAAGGAGGGGGGGGGAGGGGGGAGAGAGAGAGAGAGAGGGAGAGAGGGAGAGGAAGAGAGAGGGAGAAAGAGGGGGAGGGAGAAGGAGGGAGAGAGGGGTAGAGGGAGGGAGAGAGAGAGGGAGATAGGGAGTCATTTTGGGGGGTTTTAGTTGAGTGATAATGTGATGATGATGATGATGATGATGATGAAGATAACACACATACACCCAAACGCTCACATACACACACACACACACACACACACACACACACTCCGACTATCCTGCAGGGAAATGCACCAGCAGATAGTTTTCTAGTGGCTGACTTGGCAACAGCTGATTCCCTCTAGCCCCAGGTAATGAGGTTGGGCTGAGGTTGGGTGGCTACACTGTGTGTGTGTGTGTGTGTGTGTGTGTGTGTGTGTGTGTGTGTGTGTGTGTGTGTGTGTGTGTGTGTGTGTGTGTGTGTGTGTGTGTGTGTGTGGTTGGTTGGGTGGGTGGGTGCGCTGCGTCAAAAGTACTGCCAAGTGAGCTGGCGTGTGTCTCCCCCCTCTCCTCTCCCCCCCTCAGCCCCCCCCTACTCAGTCAGTCAGTCTGGTGCTGCTCTACTACAGAGAGACAGCTCCATCTAGTGGACAGACTCTGCAGCACTACTGGGTTCTGAGTGTGGTGTCAGAGTGGTGTTTCACTGCCCTGTAGCTCCTCCATAGCTCCTCCTTCACTGCCCTGTAGCGGGGTACAGTCGCCTCGTTACCATGACGCATGCAGGCGGTTGAGGGTGATGACTATGTTGGCAATGACCTCAAACGCATCAACGTTTCAGACGCTGGTCGTCATCTGTGACACCATTCTATGACACCATTCTATGACACCGTTCTATGACACCGTTCTATGACACCGTTCTATGACACCATTCTATGACACCGTTCTATGACACTATTCTATGACACCATTCTATGACACCGTTCTATGACACCGTTCTATGACACCGTTCTATGACACCATTCTATGACACTATTCTATGACACCGTCCTATGACACCGTTCTATGACACCGTTCTATGACACCATTCTATGACACCATTCTATGACACCATTCTATGACACCGTTCTATGACACTGTTCTATGACACCATTCTATGACACTGTTCTATGACACCATTCTATGACACCATTCTATGACACTGTTCTATGACACCATTCTATGACACCATTCTATGACACCATTCTATGACACCGTTCTATGACACCGTTCTATGACACCATTCTATGACACCGTTCTATGACACCATTCTATGACACCGTTCTATGACACCATTCTATGACACCATTCTATGACACCGTTCTATGACACTGTTCTATGACACCGTTCAGGAGTTCTTACCTCTGACACACTGGAGGCTGGAGGAGTAAACAGCCTGTAAACTGCCTGTTTATGACTTAACACTACAACAGCCGTGCCTATTTTACCTACTAGTAGAATCGCCTTGGGGGTCAAATAGACCCCCCTTTTTAGAATGTAAATCTGCTATTGCAGAAAACTGCAAAACAGCGTTATACTATTTCATCCTGAAGTGATTTTGAAAATGTAAGGATACTGGGTGGTAGAACGCACATATCTAGGAAAAGTCATGAAAGGAGTGTCCTGAAATTTGATCGAGTGCAAAGATATATATTTCTTTTTACTCACAGGGCTCTTCTAGTGTTAAACCACTTTCTTCCCTGATACGTAAGCCTGTGGATAGATTGGGAATTCTATTCCTTTAATAATGATAACACTGCAAGAATAATATTAATAATACATTTCATTTGATAAGCGTCTTTCAAAACACCCCAAGTTACTTTACATAAAACATTACATTTAACAATGTGCTGATTAATCCTGATTTAAGCATAAGAGTCACTTGTGTAAATATTTATAGGCTATGAAGTTCACCTCTCTCTGATGAACACGTTTACGATGGCTTATCATGTCTGTCGCAACCGACAGACGCTGCTGAACTACCAGCAACATTTCCATATGTCATCAGCAGAGGTGCGGGGCTGCGTGGAGCAGAACATTATTAGCTTTGTATGTCGTCGCCTATAGAAGAGATAAAACGTCTCTCCGCCAGACTCTCATTATGAACCAAATGCTAGTGCTGTTTCCACCTTTCAACCAGCGCTACACAACTCTGCCTGGCTCTATAGAACAGTCTTTATAGAGCACTTATTAGAGAGCAGATGAGGAGAGAAAAGGAGAGGAGAAAGGAGGGGAGGAGAAGAGAGGAGGAGAGGAGAGGGGAGGGGAGGAGAGGGGAGGATAACACACTTATTAGAGGAGATGAGAAGAGAGGAGAGAAAAGGAGAGGAGAGGGGGGGGAGAGGATAGGAGAAGGGAGGAGAAGAGAGGATAGAACACTTATTAGAGAGGAGATGAGAAGAGAGGAGAGAAAAGGAGAGGAGAGGGGAGGAGAAGAGAGGAGGAGAGGGGAGGGTGAGAGGCACTTGAGGGTGAAGAGGTAAGCGTGTGCCAAGTGGATTAATGGATTGTTATTCGTTTCCTCCACTTTGGCTGCAGGTTAGAGGAGGTGAGCCGCTGATGACGGTGTGGCAGCGGCTCCATTCATCTCATCTGGTCCACCTGTCTGTCCAGAACACCGCAGGCAGATAAATCACACTGATTCCTGCAGCTGACAGGTCATGAAGGCTTCCTACCCAGGTCCACATCGTAGAGAGGCTGGCGTAGGTATCAGGAAACAGCAGTCTCCAACCGGATGAACGCTTGTAGGCGTACTGCAAGCTTCAGTTTACAAAAGTAAGACGTGGATATTTCCAACAGAGAGAGAATCACAATGACAGATCGCCTCTCTTTAGCAGTCGTGTGGGAAATCATTCAATGCGAGTTTTGTTTAAACCCTTCAAGTAGCTCAGTTAGGTCTTATTAACCTTTCCATCAACAGAGCAATGGTCTTATTTCATTCGTTTTCCATGTACATTGTCGCCAAATTAGCTCTGCGGGATCCAATCAATGACATTACCTCACTCCGCTGCAGGACTGCAGGAGCCACAGCAGACTGGCTGGCCTGTTTCAGTTTATCCGCCATTCTGACCTTTTATATGACGGTCGGTCCACTCGTTTATGTGCATCAGACATTATATAGGGTGTTCACACATATAATTTTGCTTTCACTTTAGATTAAAATAAATATATAATATGTCCATCTCACAGAGATTTTCATGAGAAAAACAATGGTCCAAACCCCATGGACCCGTTCTATCATATACGGTTCAAAAGTTATCAAGGTTTACCTCTTTACATACACATGTGAATTCCAGGAATTTATCTCAATAGAATCTAGACCTAACAAGTGGTCACTGCTGTGCAGTAATGGAACACACAAATTATGAAATTCAACTTTATTTTTTAAACCATTCATTTTTATTACACAAACCTATATGTCATTCTTTTCAGAATTTACTTTAAATTTACTTTAAATTACTTTACTTAGGGTTGTTGTTCTAAACTTGAGTTGAAACTTTTGTATTTTACTGAGTTGACTATTTAGTTTGTTTGGAAACCACGTGATCTCAGCGGAGCCTCCAATGTAACCCCTGCCATATGGGCGGGGCCTGAGTTCTATTTTAAATAAGTGGCGGTATTACCTGTAATAATAAACTATTCAAATTATGACGATCGGTGCCTCCATTAACTATGTGGAAGTATTTTAAAAGGACTTCCTTTTTAATCCTTTTAATGTATTTATGTTTTAATATATCATATGAATTGCCTATTACCTGTTTATGACACAACACAGTGGCTTTAAATGCAAATACCAAAGGGTATATATTTATTTACTAAATGCTAAATTTAAAGTGTTGGTAGTCAATTATAATGTTATACAAAGTCAATAGACAATATTCACAATACAATGTCAACAGACAATATCACAATATCACATAACAAAATATAGGCTCAAAGCCTATTCCAATTCCTTTCAAGGAAATAAATGTAATGTTTCCAATAAACTCAAAGTCAACTCAAAGGATTCACAATTGTACAATATATCATTAAGTAAAATAAAAAGGTGGGCCCACACTCACACACACACGCGCTCTGTAACTCAGTCCATTAACCAGTGTTACCGTTGCAGCTGACGTTGCTTGTGAGCGGGGGGGGCCTTGAAACAGATATAGCCACTTCACTCGTTTACACGAGCCTCAAATAAAAACACATGCGGGGTTCAGTACTCACGTAACCTCGTGGGGGACTCGTAGGTAAACGAGGGGTTTGAAAGATCCGAAAAAAAGGCAGAGATGAGGGGGGATGGGGTCCAGCGCTCTCCCACGAGCGCAGGAGAATGATTGAAGTACACTGGCGCGAAGATTCACTGGACGGTCTCGAGTTACCCCAGGCGATTGGAAACGGTCTCTGTGTCCACCGGAGAGCTTTCCTTTTGCTTGGTCTCTCGACTTCCAATTCTGAATTAACAGAATACACTGAGCTACAAAATCCAATAGCTATTTCGTTTTGATATAGCTAGAAACAATTTATCACTCAGCCAATGCTAGCAACATGCTAACGTAATTATGCTAAGCTAACCGCTTGCCGCGATTAGCTCTACAGTCAAATATAACATACTACAACGAGTAGATGTAGCTTATAAACAAACACCAGACATATGTATTTACCTCTGGTAGCTTCAATGTGCACCGACATCCAAAGGAATAACTGTTCGTTGATTCCCGAATTGTTATACACACAGCATACAGATCTTACTTCACTCGAAGATGTCATCAATCATTCTCACACGTTACTTAGTGCAACCTATCGTTATTAGTACAAAATCCCGCCCCCTCTATCTCAGCATACATTACAGTTGGCTAGCTCTTCCCGATGGACCAATGAAATAAAGAAATGAATGAATGACATTCATATCACGTAGTATAACCAATGAGCGAACTCACATTAGAGCTTGTAAACAAGTACACATTATAAACTTATAACCATGTTAATAACCGTGTACATAACCATGAAATGATGCTTATTTATTAAATTGACTTATTTATTGAAATGCTCATAGCTCACTTTAGTAGCTGGGCTACACATGTATTTTGTTTGTCTTGCCCTCTGGTAGCACCTGTGTGTGTTTTTTTTAATTTGTTGTTTTCTTTTTCTTTTTTTGTTGTTTGTTTGTTTGTTAGTGTGTTTGTTTTGTTTGGTTTTTTTGTTTGGTTTTTCCTGTGTTTTTTGTTTTGTTTGTTGTTGTTTTGTTTTGTTGTTGCTCTTGTATTTTTATTTTGTTTGTTTTTTCTGTGTTTTTTGTTGTTGTTTTGTTATGTTTTTCCCAGATGGTGATGTGGGTATTAATGTGTGTCTGTCTTTCTTGTTGGATGTTGTATTGTCCTAATCTAAAGGAAAATAATAAAAATATTTGGAGAAAAAAAAGCGCTTCTTAATCTGATCTACAACAACAACAACCACAACAACAATAGCCCAGCGTAGCGTCCATGTGGCATTTCTGGATGGGCAGTTTTGTATCACGTCACCGTTACAAAAAATGGGTTCTGTAATATCAGAGGTCTAGGCATTAGCCCTAGTCCTATCTGTCCCTGCCCTGTTTGTCCTATCTGTGTATCCTGTCTGTCCCCTCTGACTGTCTGTCCTGTCTGTCTGTCTGTCTCCTCTGACTGACAGTCTTCCTCTGAGCTGATGCGCCAGGAGAGTCTAGTGTTCTGGTCACATGTTACAGGACGAAACGGAGGAATCAAACCGCAGCTGTCTTTAGGACGCCAAATAAAACAACAGGCCGTTTAGAAAACCAAAAGATTTATTACAAAACAATATAATACAAATAATCACAGTGATTATTTTTTTGCTGAGTTTCCAGCGACATGATCAGTCCATCCTCTCCTCCTCCTCCTCTCCTCCTCAGTCCTCCAGTAGTATCTCTATCTCCTCCATCGGGGCTCTCACCCTCAGCTCCTTCTCCGTCATCAGATCCAGGAACTCCTGAACGCGATCAGGAAACAGCTGCACCGCATCCATGTACAGACCCTACACACACACACAGAGACACACACACACACACACACACACACACACACACACATCAGTAAAGCAGGGTTCCCACACCTTCTGAAACATTTCAGAACATTACAATTCAAGCACCTTTCAAGGACTTTCAAGACTCAATTCCCTCAAATTCAAGGACCCAACACAGATCTAGATGAGAATTTATATAATAGGAACTCTCCGCTCACAGACAACAATTAAAAGAGAGAGAGAGAGAGAGAGAGAGAGAGAGAGAGAGAGAGAGAGAGAGAGAGAGAGAGAGAGAGAGAGGGGGGAATTCAAGCACTTTCAATGACCCATGTCTATTTTCAAAAACCTTTAAGACTTTTCTTTTCTCTCAAATTCACAAACGTTCAAGGATTTCAAGGACCCGTGGGAGCCCTGGTAAAGGGCCCATCTCCCATGTGTGTGGTACACACACACACACACAGGTCAGGAGCAGCATCTCACCTTGGCCCAGGGGACGTCCTGCAGAGCCTTGTAGAAGATTCCTCTGGCCTTCTCCACCTTCCCCTCCGACTCCTACACACACACACACACACACACACACACACACACACACACACACACACACGTTAGGGCTTCAGCATGGTCCACAGGATCAACATTACATCAGAGAATACAATAGTGTATGTCAGGTGTGTGTGTGTGTGTGTGTGTGTGTGTCGTACCAGGAAGTTCATGTACATCCTCCACAGCAGCGGACAGTGCGTCCCGTGCTCGGTTGCTATGGCGCTCTCGAACAGCGAGCAGATGCGGTTGCTAAGGCCGTTCTCTGGCAGGGTGGCCAAGGTGTCGCCATGGGAACCAGACCTGTAGGGAGACATGCACCGGTAACTAAGTAACCAGGTTATTATGGTCTGGGTCAGACAGACACCCAAGGCTTCATTAGAACATTTGCTTCACTTGCGTCGTTTGGAGCTGTGAGAACGCGCATTCGAAGTCGCTCCCGGAGCAAACAACCGACGGATGCTCCGCTTGAAAAGGGTGGTTTCGCTCCGGTTAGAAACTACGCATCGAGGCTGTCCATAGGAAAACAACAGCGAATGCGTGTTGATTTGGATAAGAGAGGGACAAACGGGCAATTTTCAATTTTTCTGACCAATCAACTACCACGTCTGTTGCTTCGATTGCGTATGCTACTTCGTTTACATAAAGGGCTGTGAGAACGCAAATCAGAGAAATAATTTATGCAACAATGTTGCAAACTCATCCACTTGCTCCGGGTCCTGATTCTGACTTTCATGTGAGAACATGATCTAAGGTTCTCCTGGTTCCTTGTAACCTTCTAGGTCTAGAGTGCAGGGTTCCTACAAGTTTCAACACGTCAAATTTAAGACCTTTTTAAGACCTCTTTGAATATACATTTTTACCTATTCGCGACACCATATGATAGCTTTTTGTCATCCTCGAGGTGATGAAATTAGGGATTTCACTGCCATACAGACAAAAAAGGAAGCGAATTGGCTTTTTTTTGGTTCCAGCTTGATTCATTTCCGCGTAAATAAATGTGGTCGGACTGATTTCCTTGCAGGATAAAATTTTTAAGACCTAGCACCTCATTTTTAGACCGAATAACTGAAATGTGGGGCCTTTATAGGCCTTATAAATCGCAGGGCTCTACAGTGCAACCATTTCACTCGCAATTGCGACTAAAAATACATCTGTGCGACTAGAGAAATAAATTCACGAGCACACTGTGCGAGTACAGATTATTTTTTTTATTTTTTTTAATTCTAAAAATAAATCTGCGCGAACCGGGAAAATAATTCACGAGTGAAAGATTTCAGCTTTCTCACTCTCTGCATGCATACTGACAACAACAACATTCATTCATCTCTGTCCCACTTATATCCCGTCATATCACCCGCTAAGCAGCCTGGGTGATTGAGTCAACACACGCCGTGAATTCTGAATACTTTGCTCGCTAACGAGCGGTCACTACACTACAATATATATATTTTTTAAACTACAAGTCCCACATTCCACAAGCCACAATCCGATTCCGCCAACCACAGTACAGCTCTCTGTGATAACGTGTGGTGTGAACTTTCCCTGAGAAGAACACGGCTGCGCTATCGAAAGTTTGACTCAAAATGAAGAAAATGAAGCCCATTCATTTGTATTTTGCGAGTCAAAGAAACAAAGAAAAAGAGGAATCCGGTGAGGGCCCAAGTAATTCGCAAGCTGGTTCAACTAACGAGAGAGATGGGGATGAGACGGCTAGTAGCGACAGTGAGGCTGAGAACAACGTTAGTAGGCCTAACGTTACTAGCGAAGATGACACCCCAGCGTCCATTGCAGCCGGCGGAGGGAAAACATATAGATTTAATCCGAAGTGGCTGGAAATCTTCCCATGGCTAGAGTTTAAAGACAACGTCATGTTCTGCAAATATTGTAGAGGGCAGAAACAGGCTGGCAAGTCGACGTTCCTATCAGGAAACCCGCATCTGAAAAGGGATAGCGTAACGAAGTTAATGGTAAGAGTTAAATGAAATTGAAAGATATCATATTTTCCCTAGAACATACTGGAGTTGGTGCAGCTTATGCTGGTGCTGCCCATTTCAGCCGCCCAGTGTGAGCGAGGCTTCTCTGCGCAGAACCGCATTAAGAATTCAACAAGAAGCAGCCTTGGAGTCTCCACCACCGAAGACCTGATGAGGATCAGCCTGGAGGGGCCTTCTGTCGAGGACTTCGATCCCACTCCTGCCGTGGACCGCTGGCTGACCTCTAAGCGTGCCAGACGGCCAACATACAAAAGCATATGGACAACTGATATCCTCTGCGTCTAGTAGGGCTGTAGGCATGGGCCAATGTGTGATTTTGGTGCAAAAATGGCAAAATCACTAATAAAAATGTGTTATTATAAAATGTTTCACTGTGCTCCTAAATTTCAAGGACCCCAATTGAAATAAGCCAGTGGCTTTCTTGGGTTTTTATCCTTTTAGTTGACCTTGTATGTAATATGTACTTTCATGTACCTACTTCTGCAAATCTTCTAATAAAGTTTTCAATCAATCAATCAATGCCCCTAAAATTTTTCATTTAGGAGCACATGTGCTCCTAGTGAAAAAGGTTAGCGTAGAGCCCTGAATCGGATTGCTGGATTTTAGACTTAATGGCTTTTTAAGACCAGCGCAGGAACCCTGACAGTGGTACTGAAGCCTCTGGCCCTAATCACTCAATAATTATCTGCACATAGTGTTAATTAAATTACTTGGAGTGAGATTATTAATATTAAGATATGCCTTGTTATTAACAATACAAATGTCCTTGCCAAGCCTTATTATTGTAACAGCAGGGGTCCAAGACCCTGCGTGCCTTCTAACAGAGACACAACAGAGAGTGTACTGCTGGCTGCCTCACTGCCTGGCACGGCAACTGTACTGCCGAGCGCATCACTGAATGTGAGCTTCCCTCCATCCAGGATATATACCCCAAACGGTCAGTCAGCTAAGCCCAGAGGATCATCAAAGATCCCAGCCACCCCAACCACAGTCTGTAAGACCCCAGCCACCCCAACCACAGTCTGTTAGACCCCAGCCACCCCAACCACAGTCTGTTAGACCCCAGCCACCCCAACCACAGTCTGTTAGACCCCAGCCACCCCAACCACAGTCTGTTAGACCCCAGCCACCCCAACCACAGTCTGTTAGACCCCAGCCACCCCAACCACAGTCTGTTAGACCCCAGCTACCCCAACCACAGCCTGTTAGACCCCAGCCACCCCAACCCAGGCTAAACCTGCCTAAACCCAGGCTAAACCCAGGCTAAACCCAGCCTAAACCAGACTTAACCCAGGCTAAACCAGGCACACTTAAATAACTAAAGTATTGGTGTTCAGTCAGTGTCATAATTAAAACTACATCACCCATCGTGCTCTCTGCCCTCACCTCTGCGCGGCGTCGAGCAGCTGCTTCCTCTGTAGCTCCGCCTTGATGGCGAAGAGGCGTGGCACCAGGCTGGCGTTGCCCCGGGCGACGGTGTGGTAGAACCGGCGGGCCCGCCCGGCGCTGTGGTACCGCTGCTCCAGGTCCAGGTGGAGGCGCCACAGGGGGGCGCTGTGGGGCAGGACGGCCAGCGCCGAGGTCAGGCTCCGCCGCAGGGCGCCCAGGGGGAACACGCTGGAGCTGGTGTGGAAGCGCAACAGTGCCGCCTGCTGGACCCACAGGGCCTCGCACTCTGCGTTAGCGTTAGCCTGGCTAACTGTCTGTGTGTCAGTGTCGGCGTTAGAGGTGTTGGTGGTAGAGGCGTTAGCGGTAGAGGTGTTGGCGGTAGACGTGTTGGTGGTAGAGGTGTTGGTGGTAGCGGTGTTAGCGGTAGAGGTGTTAGCGGTAGAGGTGTTGGTGGTAGAGGCGTTAGCGGTAGAGGTGTTGGTGGTAGAGGTATTAGCGGTAGCGGTGTTAGCGGTCCTGTGTGCGAGCCTCTCCAGGGCGCGGCTGTACACCTCCTGCGCCGCCTCCACCCCCACAGTGAGATACTGGAACAGGCCGTAGCAGCCCACCAGCCCCCTGACCCGCCCCCCCACCCCTCCCCGCCCCTCCGTCATTTCAGACCCCTCCGCTTCCTCCTGGGCAGGAAGTGACGTCACCAGCGCCTGCTCGTACACCTTCCTCGCCCTGAGAACCGCCACAGGGGTGTACGACCTCACCTCCCCCCCCCCCCTCCACCCTCTCCCCCACCCCTTCCCCCCCTGCTAGCTTCGTGAGGATAGTCATCGCCGCCGCCGAGACCGAAGCCCCTCCCCCTCCCGCCGCTGTAGCCACGCCCCCCCGCCACGCCTCCTCCACTTCCAGCTGAGCATACAGCAGGCAGAGGTCGCAGAGGGCGGGGTCAGACAGCCCCCCGGCCACGCCCATGGCCAGCGCCGTGTCGAACACCTTGCGGGCGTCGTCCAGGTTACCCAGCAGCCACTGCAGGTGTGCGTACTGGCGGAAGAGGGTCAGGTGGCCGCGGTTCTCAGGCTCCTTCAGCAGACGCTTGGCCAGACGCCGACTCTTCTTCCCCTGGGAACGCACACGCCTCTGGTTACCACTGAGGACGCACCGCTGCACCTGCACACACACACAAACACACACACACACACGCACACACACACACACACACACACACACACACAGGGAGGGTGGACAGAGATTAGTACAGTTGAAATCATCTGTACGTCTTCCTGTATCATCAGGCTTCTACATCAACTCTGACTAGAGAATGTTCTGGAACCAGCTGACTGGTACTAACACTGTACTAGCATGGTACTAAAACAGAACTAGACAGGTACAATTCCTGTGGAAATTGTGAAGTGTTCTTTCCCCCCCCCCCCCCCGGGCCACTCCACTGCATCTCCCGGCGAAGACCACGTTCCTCTAGCTCACCCTGAGGCAAAGTTGTGGGGTTGGTGTGTGTGTGTGTGTGTGTGTGTGTGCCTCTCTCTGTCTGTCTGTCTCTGTTTCTAACCCTTAGGGACACCTGCAAGAGGTGGTCGCCACGGCAACTCACTCTAGCCTGAGCTGTTTTTGTCTTTGGCTAGCTGTCAAACAAACTGCTGAAACGTAAAAATGATTAATGTTTGGGCTTATATGTTGTATTTTGAGTGACAGTAACAGTTGGTCTACGTTTCAATGTAAAAATGGTGAATATAGACATACAATTGTAGCCGTAGGAGCAGTTTGCAAAATGTTCAAAAAGTTTCACCCTCTATTCTCAAAGTCGGCGAATGTCTTTACGTCACCCAGAGGCCGAGCTGTGGCGTTTTCAATATTGGCCCAATCATTGTCTATGGACTTTTTTGTCCGCTAAACGGGGCATTGTGGGTAAACCGTAGGCTGTAACCTTCCGTCGGACAATAGCAACGCGAGTTGGAACGAGCCGCACGTTTTGACACCTTTCATGTCTACCTACTGGGACAAATTTTGCTATAATAATAATAAATATTGAAAATATATGGACAAGAACAATAAGTGTTGCTTGCTACTGCAAGCACACTTAACTAGAACATGTTAGTACCATGTTAGTACAGCATTAGTACAGCGTTAGTACAGCGGTGCCTACCTTGGCCGTCTCGTACTGCAGCCAGACCAGTGATAGGACGGCTCTGTCCTGGGGGGGGAGAGGGGGGAGGAGCATCTGGAAGGCGTGGTCTAGAAACTCCTCCCCCAGTTTACACAGCCCCGCCCTCTTCCTGTGGCCATGCAGCGTGGTCATGTGACCCACAGGGGTGACGGCGGGGGCGGGGAGGTCGTAGGAGGTCAGGGGTCGGCGGGGGTCAGCGCCCCCCCCCTCCAGCAGGGTCAGGTCCTCCAGCAGCAGCGACCAGCGGGGGGCGCCGTAGTCCACACAGGCAGCCGGCAGACCCAGGAAGTGGAGGAAGCACAGAACCAGACGCAGACGCAGGTCCGGACGGGTCAGACGGATCAGAGACGGACCGATGTCATCAAACAGGACCTGGACACACACACACACACACGTCATCAAACAGGACCTAGACACACACACACACACACACACACACGTCATCAAACAGTACCTAGACACACACACACACACACACACACACACACACACACACACGTCATCAAACAGGACCTAGACACACACATGTCATTAAAACAGGATCAAGAGAGATGCATGCACACACACACACACACAGATGTCATCAGACAGGACCTACACACACTTTCATAAAACATTTGATGTCAGTTCGATTTCAGGTGGACAGCATCAGGATCTCTCCACCAATCACCTGTCTGTCTGGGTCCTCACAGTCCTCCTCTGATTGGCCCTTGGCTTTGTCCGGCCTCCACGGTAGCCAATGGCAGGCCTCGCGAGACGTCTCCACGTCCAACCAGATCCTCCACTTAGGCCAGGTCTTATCCTTCACCTCCGCCTCCTCCTCTTCCTCATCATCATCATCGTCTAGTGCGCGCGCACACACACACACACACACACACACACACACACACACACACACACACACACACACGTCTATGATATTCAGAAAATGTATTGAACACTGTAGCATTCCCTCGCCTCGGCCCGACAACAGGTGCCGCGGAGAATGTAATCACCGCAACGCTACCAATCAGCCCGACTCGGCGCACCTGGGTCGTTCGGAGGAGCGGGCTGAAAAAGGGGCCGAGTACCAGGAGACGAGAGAGGGTGACACGCGTACCCGAATAGGAGTGGATTACCCCGAGACCCAGCCCGAGAACGGCTCCCCCCACCCCGAACGGCAGACGAGCGCCTGAGTCCCTCTGCTCCCCTTGCCCTGGCTCGGAGCGATAGCCAGCCTTGAAAATACGAAAAGGACAGTATCCTAAGTTACCCTCCAAAGAGGAAGTATTTCAGTTAACCCCTCGTTGGAATTATACCTGTTTTTCCCTTTTGGATTTTCCCTTTGGACTAACCTTTTTTCGCCCCCCCCCAGACGAGGGAAGGGTTCACGGGAACCAGCAGTAAACTCAAATAAAAACTGTAAACTGCACTCTGACTTGTGTGCTCTCTAGCTGGGGGGGGGGTGTTTACGCCGGTCCAGGCGAGGGTGATACTACAACACACTAACTGAAATGAATTCAATATTTTGGCCTATTCCTCTACACAGTAACACACACACACACACACACACACACACACACACACACACACACACACACACACACACACACGGGCACACACACGGGCACACACACACACACACAGACACAGACACAGACACAGACACACACACACACACACACACACACACACACACACACACATGTCTATGATATTCAGAAAAAGTATTGAACACACTAACTGAAATGAATTCAATACATAGTGGAGAAGACTTTGTTTGTAATGACAGCTTCAAGGCGCTTTCTGTATGAAGTAACTAATCGGCCGCAGTATTCAGGTGTGATTTTGGCCCATTCCTCTACACAGATTGTCTTTAAATCTTGAAGATTGCGGGGGGGCCTCTTGTGAATCTGGACCTTCAGATGTTTCCACAAATGTGCAATTGGGTTTTAAGTCAGGTGATTGACTGGGCCATTCCAACAAGTTGATTTTCTTTCTCTGAAACCAATTGCGAGTTTCCTTTGTTGTATGCTGGATCGTTGTCCTGCTGGAAGGTCCACACACGTCTCATCCTCTCATCTCTCCGCTAGGCTAATGACTTATACAAAAGCTAATTGGAGAGTTGATTAGCAAACCAAACGATCAAGCATTGTTGATTTGCACAAAGTTGCAGAGTTACAAAGTAATCTCAAAGAGTTTAGATATTCATCAGTCCACAGTTAGACATACTGTCCATGAATGGAGACGATTTATTACTGTGGCCTTCCGAGACGTGGGTGACCAGCCAAGACGACTCCAAAGGCACAACGCAGAATACTCAATGAGCCATAAAAGAACCCTAGAGCAACAGCTACATAAAGACTTTCTAAATCTTAACAGATTTTTTATCTGAGAGAGACCCCACACATGAAGATAAAAAATCATGGATTGAACAGTTTTGATCGTATTGTGTGTGGTTTGCTCCGATATTCCCAATACAGCACACCACATACATAAAGATCTGTCCTACGACAGTCTAGACCCCCAAGCCAGAAATCTCGTGTGATCAAACGTGATCTAATGTAGTACCCTGACTGACCTGTATGAGGCAGCCATGTGCGACAGGGCAAAAGAATTGCCGAAGAAATAAAAAAAGAAGTCAGCTCGCTTCTTGATTGGCTACATTCCATTCCACGTCACAATCGGACTCAGGAGTTGTCAGTTTCACCCACACACAAGAGGACTTTTGATCGTAAATATTGAACACGTTTAATATTTACGATCATCGGCCCGGACCATTTTCCGAGCAGATTGTCGGGAGAAATTGACTCTTAACACACCTCATGTCTATGGCAGGAAGCAGCTGCTCTCCAAAAAAAACACTGTGCGCCTGATGTTTGCATAAGAGCACCTTGACACTCCACAACACTGCTGGGAATATATTTTGTGGACTGATGTAATTAAGGTTGAATTTGTTTACACCGGGAACTGGGAATTGCTGGAGAGAGTGCAACAATTCAATGGCTGATTTCGATCACATTTTTTGGGAATGCCCAGCAATTCAATCCTATTGGCTAGAGATAATTTCAGAAATAAATTTGATAATGGGACTGGAGATTGAATGTAGATTCGATATTGTATATTTGGGTAATATACCGACCACACTTAGTACTCAGGATAAGTACCTCCTTAAAATATTAATGGTAGCTAGCAAAAAAGCAATAACCAAGAAATGGTTGAATAAGAATCCTCCAACAAAAGGAGAGTGGATAACAATAATACAGGGAATGTTTGAGATGGAGAGTCTCACCTTCTCCTTGAGATTATGTGTTGATAAATTGTATAGATATTGGTCGAAATGGATACTATACAGAGGGGTGGATGCTGCTTCCTCTTCCCCCACGTAGCTTTATATGGGGGGTTTGTGTGTTATCAAACGCAAATGGTCTCTGTGTGTTTTTGTTTTTATCATTTATCACAACCTGTTTTATTTTACTTTATTTTATTCTATTTTCTCAATTACCGGTATTCCTTCTGTGACTGAGAGATTGGATAGGGCCACACAGAGTTCCTGTACGGACAACAACCTTATTGATTTCCTCTGAGGACAAGATGGACTGAGAGTGATACTGGAGATATTCCCTGAATCTATTATGACTAATGGACAAAGTAACCTGTGACACAAAGCGAACGATTGAGGACATAAGTAAGAATGCGATACCCACGATGACCTGTCTGTTTTTTGTTCTTTGTTATTCATGTAAAAAAAGAAAAGAAAAAGAAAGTATTAAAAAAAAAAAGTTGAATTTGTTAGGGAAGTACACGCAGCACTACCTATGGCGAAAAAAAGGGCACAGGACACCAACATGAAAACATCATCCCAACTGTGAAGTACGGTGGAGGGAGCATCATGATTTGGGGCTGCTCTGCTGCCTCTGGGCCTGGACAGCTTGCCGTCATCGAGGGACAAAATGCATTCCCAAGTTTATTAAGGTATCCTACAGGATAACGTCAGGGTGGCTGTCCTCCAGCTGAAGCTCAGTAGATGCAGCAGGACAATGACCCTAAATATTGGTAAATGGTAAATAGACTGCACTTATATAGCGCCTTTATCCAAAGCGCTTTACCATGGCCTCTCATTCACCCATTCACACACAAATGGCGGCAAGCTACCATGCAAGGCGCCGGCCTGCTCACTGGGAGCAATTTGGGGTTCAGTGTCTTGCCCAAGGACACTTCGACATGTGGCCAGCCGGGGCTTGAACCGCGATCTGCCAACCTTGCGATCATTAGACAGCATTGTCTACCTCTTGCGCCACAGCAGCCCCCATATATTGAAGTAAATCTAGTACAGAATGGCTTCAAGAAAATAAAATCCGCCGTTTGGAGTGTCCCAGTTAGACCCCAGACCTTAACCCAATAGAGATGCTGTGGGATGACCTCAAGAGAGCCGTTTACACCAGACATCTACAGAATATGGCTGAGCTGGAGCAGTTCTCTAAAGAAGAACGGTCCACAATTCCTCCTGACTGTGGTGCCGGTCTGAGCCGCTTGCTTAAAATGATCTCCTGCGTCATCCCCCTTTACTGCACACAACATATTTATGGACTGTGTTACAATTTGTTTAGCTGTGTAGTTTTACTGAGGTAATACCAATATTCATGTGAACAGCTGCAATGGAAATATTGGTATGTTGAATTAAAAAAATTGCTAATGTGTGGAATACTTATTTCCCCCACTGTATGGCGGTATATGGTATATGGTGTTATAGATGGTGGTGTACATGGTGTTATATTTTAATAAACACTTCTCCGAGATAGGTTGTACCCTGGACACCCCCCTATGGTGGTTTCTGATGATACTGCCCTTGTGGACCGTGTCCCCCTTTTCACCTTTCAACCATTTACTTCCGCGGAGGTCCTCAAGGTTTTAGAAACTGTTGACCCCAAATCATCCTCTGGTGAGGATAAACTAGACTCATTTTTCATAAAATTGGCTGCGCCAATTATCAGCGTGCCGCTAACATTTTTTATCTTTCCATTTCCTCTGGTGTATTTCCGTTGGTCTGGAAGTCTGCGCGAGTCATTCCTTTACATAAAGGGGGTGATAGGGCTGATCCGGATAACTATCGACCGATCTCCACTCTCCCATGCCTATCTAAAGTACTTGAGACCTTGGTCAATTCTCAATTGAAACGCTTTCTATTAAGCCACTCAATTCTTAGTCCCCATCAATCCGGTTTCAGACCAATCCATAGTACCATCTCTGCTATCACACTTGTAACTAACGACATAGTCTCGGCCTTGGATAAGAGGAACCACTGCGCGGCCCTCTTTGTCGACCTCTCGAAGGCATTTGACACGGTCGATCACCACTTGCTTTTAGAACAGCTATCCGATATTGGATTGGATTTAGGAGCTTGTGCGTGGTTCCATGACTACCTTTCCCTCAGGCGTCAGTGTATAAAATCTTCACGTGGCAATTCGGATTTCATAACGGTTACAAAGGGTGTCCCTCAAGGTTCGGTGCTGGGCCCTGTACTTTTTACCATCTATATTAATGAACTGGTATCTTCGCTAACCGGTTGCCACGTTCATTTATATGCCGATGATACCATTCTTTATAGTACAGCAGATTCCCCACATGCTGCTACTATCAACTTGCAGCTAGCCTTTAACTCACTGCAAGACGCCCTCTCGAGGCATAAGCTAGTCCTCAACTCGAAGAAAACGAAATTCATGTTGTTTACTAGGGCTAGAAATGTGGACCTTACAAAGCTTCTTATATCCACAGTTGACGGCTCCTCCATTGAGAGAGTTACCGACTACAAATATCTTGGGCTGTGGTTGGATGAGAAGCTATCATTCAAAACGCATGTCGACGGCCTCGCCTCCAAACTTCGGCAAAAGGTGGGCTTTCTTTACCGTAATCGGTCTAGCTTCCCCTTGCTTTGTAGGAAGAGAGTTGTCGAGGCGGTATTCCTGTCCGTAGTAGATTACGGTGATGTTATCTATAGGCATGCAGCTTCATCTACATTGAAACAATTGGACTCAGTTTATCACTCAGCTCTAAGGTTTATTACCGGGGACAGTTATGACACTCACCATTGCATACTTTATGACAAGGTTGGCTGGCCCTCTCTTTCTCTGAGGCGCAGTTACCACTGGAACTTGTTCGTTTTCAAGGCCATCTGTGGCAAGCTTCCTCCTTATATCTCATCTTTATTGGACTGGAGTCTTGGTATTTATGTGACCAGATCTAATAGTTGGCTTTCTTTTCGGGTTCCGTATGCGCGTTCAGACCTGGGTAAAACAGCCTTTTTTATTGATGCCCCTAATACATGGAACACTCTGCAGCAAACTCTCCGGTTGGAGGTCCTCCCCTCTGCCTCTAAACTCTTGGTGCAAAAACTGTATTCTACCGATTGCAATTGTTTTTTCTTTCTTTTTTTCTTTTTTAATCCTGTCTTGCTCACTGTTTGTTTGCCCTTGCTCACTGTTCTATTGTACACTCGACGTCACTGTAAATGAGGGTGACCTCAGTGCCTATCGAGTTTTAAATAAAGGTTTGAAATGAAAAAATATATGGTGGTATAGATGGTACAAGGTGTATGTGTTACGGTACATGTGGGAAAACTAGGGTTAGGGTTAGGTGCTAGGGTGCTAGGTGGAGGGTTAGGGTTAGGGTTAACGTTAGACATGCCAGCATGTACCAAGTCACCCTAGCACCTAACCCTAACCCTAGTTTTCCCACATGTACCGTAACATATGTAGTGTGTGGTACCTGTCTGGTTGGGGAGCAGCCAACCCCCCCTCTCCTGCTGCTGCATCCAGGCCCTCCAGCCCCGGGCGTCCCTCTCCCCCACACGGGGCTCCCCGCTGTCCCAGAACGGCTCAAAGAACTCCACCTGGGGAGGGGGGTTGCGAGAGGGAGGGTGGAGGGGAGGAGGGGGAGGGGAGGGGGAGGGGGTGGTGAGAGGGGAGGAGGGGGAGTTAGGTTTTAACACTGTTCAGCTCCTCCGTTAGCTGTGTTCATTTCCGAGAATAATGAGACATTCTGGACAGAGACACACACACACGCACACGCACACGCACAGACACACACACACACTAGGGCTGCACGATTTGGGGAAAAAATCGAATTGCGATTATTTGGACAGATATCGCGATTGCGATTAATTTGCGATTATAATTTTTTTAAATAGCAAAAAATAAAAAAAAATAAAAAAATAAGGGAGTTTTTGTAAAGTGTGGCCATATCTCCGGCTAGGAAGGTCGTATCAACGTGCAGTTTGTTTGTACGTCTTCAGGGGACTTAGAGGCTCCCTCCTCTAGCACCCCCACAGCCCGAGCTACGAGTGAAAGAACTAAACTTACATTGGGTTGCTTTAAAGTTGGGTTGCTTTAAAATCAAGCTTCAGATTAAAACATGTGATGGAGCATTACTAACCTGACTCAGGTGGTTTGTTTCACACAACCATCTAGGAAAGCTTAATTGGAAGCTGTTTGGAAAAGGGCAGGTACTTTCAAAAAATACTTGGCAGGTGATTGGATGAATATCACCTATTTTCAGAGAGCATTACCACATGATACCATCAAACTTTTAACTGCTCTAATTCTAATGCAAGGATGATAACTTAAAAGATATGAATTGTATATATGATAACCTCATCTCATCTAGACAGGTGGCTACTTTCTAAGATGATCCAGCTATTAAAATGATCATTTGGGGATACACTGTGACTATAACTGAAAGGACCACATCTAGATGACTCGGTCAACAGTCGAACTGATGAATGATAGAATGGTGGTCTCTGACTATGGAGCACAGACACATGTCACCTTGACTTAGGAATCTGTGACATACTTCAGCCCAAGGCTAGGCTAGGCTAACCTCTGCGTCTTTAAAGCCGGCTGGTATGAACGAATGGTATGAGGTTATGCATACAGGACACATTCATGTTTGACAACAGAACAGTTAACTTCCATGTATCCATAAGCCTGCTATACTATATAAACACCAACCCGCAGGTTGCTGAGACTGTCAACTCTGTGTCTGTACTTTAACGCCGGGTTAGCATGAGTAGCTAAGCTAAGCTACCGTCTCGAAGACTACAAGTTAGCTAAGCTAAGTTTAAGGCTGGACTAACAGCACCGACATGCACTTGGCTGGTACAGTATAGTGAAATTGTACACTTACCTGTCGCAATTATAACATACTAACGTTTATCATACGTCCAGTAAGCCATGTGGTGTCTAATTGTCTCCGTTACGTTAGCCCAAAGTCTCGTAATAATTGGACTGACTGTCGTGACACAACCTATGCCTGCGTTCGTAAATTCGCTCTGAGAGCGCCGGGTTCAAAGTCATAAAGAGACCAAGTAATTTGATTGGACAAGAGGCATTCCATGAGTGCTGATCAAATTTCCAAAAGAGGTTTTAATCTCAATGTGACTTCCTGGTAAAATAAAGGTTTAAAAAAAAAAAAAAAAAAAAAAAAAAACGCAGGCAAATCGCAGGCTTTGCGATTAGCTAATCGCATCATTTCAAATCGCGATTTCGATTTAAAATCGATTAATCGTGCAGCCCTAACACACACACACACACAGACACAGACACACACACAGACACAGACACAGACACAGACACAGACACAGACACAGACACAGACACACACACTCACACTCACACTCACACTCACACTCACACTCACACTCACACTCACACTCACACTCACACTCACACACAGACACAGACACAGACACACACACACACACACACACACACACACACACAGACACAGACACAGACACACACCCACACAGACACACACACACACACACACAGACACACACACACACACACACAGACACACATACACACACGCACACACAGCAGGTAGTTGCACTCACACACACCATTAGTGGTAATGAATGTAAATGATGTGTTTAACATGCATAGACATGGAGCTACATGGGCCTCATTAGAGAAGCATGGTCACATCCCTTCACACAGTGTGTGTGTCTGTGTGTGTGTCTATCTGCTGTCTGGTGGTGTGTGTGTGTGTGTGTGTGTGACTGTAGTGTGTGTGTGTGTCACTGTGTCTGTGTACCTGCTGTCTGGTGGTGTGTGTGTACCTGTTGTCTGGTGTTGTCTGGTGTAGTGTGTGTGTGTGTGTGTGTGTGTGTGTGTGTGTGTGTGTGTGTGTGTGTGTGAGTGACTGTAGTGTGTGTGACATTGTCTGTGTGACTGTGCCTGTGTCTGTGTACCGGTTGTCTGGTGGTGTGTGTGTGTACCTGTTGTCTGGTGGTGTGTGTGTGTGTGTGTACCTGTTGTCTGGTGGTCAGGTGTGAGACAGAGTCAGGTGTGTAGAAGGTGAAGTCCAGCAGGGCCTGGAACAAACACACGGCCTTCTCAGAGTGGCCGCTCTGACGCAGGAAGTGGACCTGCTGCAGGAAGATGTCTGCAGGGGGGAGGGGGGGGGGGGGGGGGAGTCATAGCAGTTCATCTTGACAATATAAAATATTAATCAGACCAATCAAATCCTCCCATCCCCAGGTCACATGGTGTTCATAAGCCTTTATTGCTTTTCGTGATATCTTAATTATTCATCTGAATAATCATCAAGTCATAATTAATGTTCTCCCTCTAAGGGTCTCATTAAGCCCTCCGCAGCCAGACCGCAACGATCAAACGCACTCACACGCACACACGCACGCACACACACACACACGCACGCACACACACACACACACACACACACACACACTATGGCGCTTTTCTACCAGTAGAGGGCAGCACTGACATGCGGTTGGGCAGCTTTGGTTGTTATTGTCATCCACTCAATAGTTTCCATCTTTAGCTGTTTAATTCACTTCACTGTC
The DNA here is from genome assembly GCF_963989245.1 of Nansenia antarctica. Taxonomy (NCBI): domain Eukaryota; kingdom Metazoa; phylum Chordata; class Actinopteri; order Argentiniformes; family Microstomatidae; genus Nansenia; species Nansenia antarctica. The sequence goes on along the minus strand of NC_137674.1, from coordinate 26,994,554 downwards.
TTTGCTTTGACAGAGCAGAACATTCTAGAACCTTCTCCAGCTGTTTAGTAACATACTAGAACCTTCTCCAGCTGTTCAACAACATGCTAGAACCTTCTACAGCTGTTTAATAACGTTCTAGAACCTTCTCCAGCTGTTCAACAACATTTTAGAACCTTCTACAGCTGTTTAACAACATTCTAGAACCTTCTACAGCTGTTTAATAATGTTCTAGAACCTTCTACAGCTGTTTAACAACATTCTAGAACCTTCTACAGCTATTTAATAACGTTCTAGAACCTTATTCAAGGTTTAATAAATTATAGTGTGTGTATGTAGTGTAGTGTGTAGTATGTAGTGTAATGTGTGTGTA
>NC_137674.1:26976702-26989202 GCF_963989245.1 Nansenia antarctica | reverse complement strand
AGCCTGCGGATAAAAGCAGAGTGAGGTAAAGATATTTAACGAGCATGAGGTGGAGGAGGGTGAGGAGGTGGAGGATGGTGAGGAGGAAGAGGAGACAGAGGATGGGGACGCGGGGGAGGACGTGGTGTGGGGGGGGGGGATGGGACGTTGGGGGGATGGGGGCGTGGGGGGTGGGGACGTGGGGGTGTGGGGGGTGGGGACGTGGGGGGACGGACATGGGACGGGGGGGGACGGGACGTGGGGGACGGGACGGGGGGGGGGACGTGGGGGGGATGGGGGGGTGGGGACGTGGGGGTATGGGGGGACGGGGGGACCGGGGACGTGGGGGGACGGGGACGGGGGACGTGGGGGGGGGGGATGGGGGTGTGGGGGGTGGGGACGGGGGGGGGACGTGGGACGTGGGATGGGGACGTGAGGAAGGGAGGGACTAGATTCTTCACTCGCAGATTAAGCACCTGCTACTAGCTTTGGACAGCTAACAGCCCCAGCTGATCCAGCAGAAGTGTCCGTGTGACATGATTACAATGTTATCGTAAGATACTGAATACTGGACTGCGTCACTGCGATTCAAACCTTGAGAGAGCTTGACGGTTAGTTCCTAGCTACCCTATCTGGTTACTTATTACGAGTTTGGAAGCAAGACACTCGCCGAAAGCGACTTCCAGAGCAGCCCTGTTCGCTGAGTGGATAGAATACAAGACGTAAGATTCTTACCTTTCGGTGAATTATCATCTTTTTGGCTCGTTGAAACGCGAAGGCTGGAAACAGCGCCATGTTGACGCATGTAAACAGTCGCGGGAATATGACGTCACGCCCGACTCCTATCGGGCACCCCCTCCATTGACTCGTATCTTCATCCACAGGCTCTCCGACCTGACCCACATCTGAGTAACACAGATATCTCTTGTCTTGGAATTATTACATTAAATGATATGCCATTTAGCTGACGCTTTTATCCAAAGCTGCTTACATTGCAGTGAGGGGACTGAGATTTAACTCTGTGTGTGTGCGTGTGTGTGCGTGCGTGTGTGTGTGTGTGTGTGTGTGTGTGTGTGTGTGTGTGTGTGTGTGTGTGTGTGTGTGTGTGTGTGTGTGTGCGTTGCGTGCGTGTGTGGCCAATATTAAACATTTAATTTTGTAATTCAATACAGGACAGGAGTCCTATGCATGTGGTTGCATACATAACACAACGTTTGCAGCAATCATTTATTTAAAAAAAAAAAATCGTTTATTTAAAAAAAAAAAATCGTTTATTTAGCCATATTGATTGATCATAGATAGATAATAATCTACAATAATTTGCCATACATCCATTAGTCTATTATTCCACACTATTTAACTGGCTTCATTGCTATTCTGTTCCCAGTCATCTGGTTCTCATCTCCCGCTACTGGCGACATGTCAAAACAAGGTCCGTGTTCAGTTAACCAATCACCGGTCACCACTCCTCCCTGCGACATCAAACAGAACCGGCAGCCGAGCGAGAGGGACCGTTAGAGACCGTTAGACCGTTAGAGACGCTACTGCCGCGGCTCCCAGACACCAATAGTCGGAAATAAATTATTACATTCTATCAAAATGATAGATACTCTGATACAGCGTTTCTGTCTAGCTACGCCGTCTTCTAGTGATGCCAACACCGTCGCCATTGCTTGACGCATTGCAGATCCAACGTAGCCAATCAGGGACGCGTGTACAGTTACCAGAATATTGCAGGTCTGCTGTAGCCAATAAGAAACGCTGTCTCAAAAAGAACTGCAATTTCTCCAGCGTCAACAAACAGACTGGCCCAGCGTGTGTTCTTCCGCGGAGATAAAACAGTGCGTTGCGTAAAGTAGTCCACCCGTATACCGACATGAGCGCACCGCGCCACCGTATGTCATTCTAGGACAGCGCTACGTCTCTCTCTCTCTCTCTCTCTCTCTCTCTCTCTCTCTCCTCATCTCTCTCTCTCTCTCTCTCTCTCTCTCTCTCTCTCTCTCTCTCTCTCTCTCTCTCTCTCTCTCTCTCTCTCTCTCTCTCTCTCTCTCTCTCTCTCTCTCTCTCTCTCTCTCTCTCTCTCTCTCTCTCTCTCTCTCTCCTCTCTCTCTCTCTCTCTCACACTAACACACACACACTCACACTCTCTGGTGCCAACACCGGACCACATTACTAAAAGGGACTGTCTCAACCTGTGCTTACTGTTAATATTACACTCAATTACACCAACCAACAGGTTGTTATGGCTAACTCTGGCCCCTACAGCACCACTGTGCAACTACCCTGACACACACAGATTAAATGAACTGACATCAGGCCCATGTGATGAATGAACACATAAGATAGTGATGATTAGACGATAGTGATGAACCCATGCAGTTTACAGACACACATGGTAGTAATTGTGTTACAACAGACCAGTTTAAGGAGGGGTTAGCGTTAGCATTAGGGTTAGACAGCAAGGCAGCACACAGTCATAGAAACAAGGCTTCTGAAAGGGTTCTTCATTTGGGAACCAAAGGGGAATCCTTTGAAGAACCATTCTGGGTTCCTTTTCACAGAAAGCTCTAAATGGAACCCAAAAGAGTTCTTCAAAACATCAAGGGTTCCTCCATGGGGACACTTGAAGAACCCTTAGAACCCTTTTAGAATCCTAACCCCAACCCTTCCTTCATACAGGTCATCACAGTGAGACCGTGGTTGTTAGTGTTATGAGGAGCGTGGAACTGTGGGGCATTATTGTTCCACATCAGGCTACATGGAGAACCTTGTCTAGAGGAAGATGGAAATTATTTGAGATAATGAAGAAGAAAGAAGAAGAAGAAGAAGAAGAATGTATGTAATGTATGTTTTGTATAGTGCTTTTCCCAGTAATTAAAGACACTACATTCCATGGAGAAAACAAAAGAGATAACTAAATAAAAATTAAAAAACACAATCAGTAAAAATAACAATAATAATAATAATAGTTGAAGATTAAAAGCAGGTTTAATACGATGGGTTTAGGGTTTTTAATTATTCCAGAGGATCAGGATTATGGTCACGGTCTGGGGGGTATTCCATCAATGTCGCTAAAGGAAAAATCCAGGCTTATTCTCTCACAAGACTTCATCGAAATAAGCCTGGATTTTCCTTTAGCGACGCTGATGGAATACCCCCCAGATGTTCTATTCCAGAATATCATCAAAATGAAGATACGGTGTGTGTGTGTGTGGGGGGGGGGGGGGCTGTCCGGGTGTGTGTGTGTGTGTGTGTGTGTGTGTGTGTGTATGTTTGTGTCTGTCCATGTGCGAGCGTGTGTGTGTGTGTGTGTGTGTGTGTGTGTGTGTGTGTGTCTGTCTGTCCATTTGTGTGTGTGTGTGTGTGTGTGTGTGTATGTATGTTGTATGTTGTTCGGAGGAGGCTGGTGGAGGTAGAAATCGGAGGACAGGCTCATTAGACATGGTTGTAGTGTGTGTGTGTGTGTGTGTGTGTGTGTGTGTGTGTGTGTGTGTGCGTGCGTGCGTGTGTGTGTGTGTGTGTGTGTGCGTGCGTGTGGCAGTCAGACTCTCCTGACTGCTGCAGCGGAGGGAGTGATCCGGCGTGCTCCGTCCTGCAGTGAGAAAATGCGGAAGTGAGTGAGCAGGGCTTCCACCGCGGAGGGATACAGGCGCTATATAGGCCCAGAGCGCAACTGCTACACACCTTCAGCCCGACTCTTGAGTTCAGTGGGAGACAGACTGTCTATCTCGTAGTCTAGCCTTAGAAAACCCAACCACACCGTCCAACAGACATGGTATGTATATTATTATTATTATTATTATTATTATTGTTATTATTGTTATTATTATTGTTATTATTAGATGATGCATTGAAATAAATAGACGTGGTTTGTCTGCTATCGGTAGCAGCAGAGCAGTTTATGTTGTTGCCAGCGATGGTTATCGCCGTCCCGTTACATGAATAAGCCTCCCCGATCAGAGACGGTGGATTCCCGGTGAACCGGGGTGGGCGGTCGTGGGTTTCGATCGGTGATCGGTGGTCGGGGGGGTGTGAATGATGTCAGTCTGTCGATGCCCAGATGTTGAAATAATACGGAATACTCTTCCGTTTACCGGGCCCGGTGTGTTCGGTTATATTAGGTAGGTGGGTGAGTCGACTATTCAGATCTATGTCCCTATGCACTCGATGGAGGCGGCTTCGTGTTAGCGGCAGTATTCTGCAGCCAGGTCCATGCGTACCTAACCTAACCCTGTGATTATAATGGGGTCGCATCGCTTTAGAATCAGAACCCCCTTCCTTCGATGTTCGACCGACCGGGTGAACCTTCTAGAACCTTCAGGTGTGTCGCCGGGGAGGAGGAGGAGTGTCTGGGTGGGTGACGCCGGGGGAAACCATGGCGACGGGGTGTCACAGTCCTAGCGACATATCTCACACACCCAGGAGAGCAGATGGGAGACTCAGGATCATGTCTCTGGTTCGGTTCTCCTGGAGCTGCTGACCTACAGATCCCACCCCCTCTCTCCCCCTCTCTCCCTCGGTCGGACACGCCAGTTACTGTATACGGTATATATATATATATATATATATATATATATATATATATATATATATATATATATATATATATATTGTATAAGTTATCCCGTGTCGATCTGCGGGCAGTGGCAGATCCCCTTCCTGCAGGGTTCTGGTTCTGGTGTGGTTCGGCCTTTCCTTAGGGAAGTCAAGTGGGAGGCTGTTTAGATAGATGCGATATTAAATATGAATGAAGCCTTCTTTGACACGGCGAGGAGAGGAGAGTGGCTGGCTGGCTGGCTGGCAGAACTAATCTCGGTGATTGGCGGAGATTGTCGCCTATTTGGCGCGGTGACAAGAGGGAATGCTGCAATGGCACTTTGGGAATGATTGTGTGCTCTGATCTCTGTATCTCTGATCTTTATAGGACAGTTATGATCGTCGCTGGTTACTTGGATACTTCGGTTCGATAAATGTTTATGGTTTTATTTGAACGCCGTCTAATGATGACGCACTACGCCGACAGATCAGGTCAGGTCAGGGGGTTTCCACTTTCTACTGGGGAAGGAAACAGCGGTGGACGGCGAGAAAACAGCTGTGTGTGTGTGTGTGTGTGTGTGTGTGTGTGTGTCTCAGTAAATGATGTTCTTGCGTCTCAATGGTCCCATTGTGTCACCAAGCATGACGGGAATGTCTCCACCGACCTGGATAACAAAGTCATGGACTGTAACCTCTGACACACACACACACACACACACACACACACACACACACACACACACACACACACACACACACACACACACACACACACACACACACACACACACACAGCATCAGAATGACCACTGGGGTGGATGGGTATACAGTGAATCCTCTGTTTTAACTGGGAGTCAGGTGATGGTTGTGGACAATCATTAGGGAGAGTGTGTGCGTGTGTGCGTGTGTGTGTGTGTGTGTGTGTCCGGTCCGCTGCTCTCTGATGTGGCCGTGAGGTCGTTGACCCTTGACATGCCATTGGCTCCCGAACAGGAAATGAATTGACGTATTTCCTCGTCCAATCAGAAGAGCAGATCTCCATTCCCTCTGGACGCATCTCATTAAACCTGCTTTGGTTTTTAATTAAATATTACATTATTTAAAAATATATTTAATTAAATTATTGTTGTTTTTTATTTAGCTATCTATTGTTGTTCTCGTTCCATGGAATGTGGTGTCTTGAGTACAGAGAAAAGAGCTAGACAAAACATGATTACTAGATTATCTACCGTATTTTCCGCCCTATAAGGCGCACTTAAAAGTCCCAAAAAAAAAAAAAAAACGACAGTGCGCCTTATAACCCGGTGCGCCTTATATATGGATCAAAATGTAAAAATTACATGACCAATATTTTTTTTTTAATAATAATACAATGTTTCAGTACGACTGGTAAACTACAAAGCCGCACCGCTTGCAGCATTACGGTAATCAGTAAACGACGGCCGCCATCTTGGAATCTCCGCGAATGCTATGCTTGTGGTGGGTTAACATAATTCACCCCCGGAACTAATAGTTGGGAGTATTGTTCCGTACGGAGGGTTAAGTGGGTGGTACTGAGTTTTAGTTCCTGTTTTAAGTGTGTGATAACAACTGGTTCATGTCTGTCAATAAACGTCTAGCTGTGACATTTAATACGCCGCCTCCGACTCCCGTCTCTCGGCACTACATGCTATTGTTATTCTATCATGTGCTCTGAATGGATGCCGTACTCACCCAACTGTTCAATTCGGACACTCACACCGCTTGCAGCATTACGGTAATCAGTAAACACCGGTGTTGTGCTTACTCACAGTCCCACACCACAAGACCCCAAGTAAAGAAGACTAAACAGAGTTTCCGAGGGAACAAAGTGAGATTCTTGGTGCTTTCAACTTGAAGTTTTAAAGTACCCACTCGATATAATAAACAACAGTTTAACGATCACTAAACACTTATCATTTGTGTATTGGATTCATTATTCTCGTTTGCCGGAGGCTACCGGTAAGGGAGGGTTGATTTGTAAACATACTTTCGTTTTAGCTCGTGTTCAAAAGCAAGAACTGTGTGTTCATCTAGTTGTGTAGTTATGTGTTTTTAGCATGTCGATGTTCTCCCAGTATGTTGTCATGTTATTAAAATACAGTTTAGACCTTCGTAGCGATGTGTTTTGTTAGCTGTTAGCCGCTAGCAGCGTTTGTTGTGGTTTGGTCAGATTAACTTTTCTCCCATTCAGTGTTTGAGATGAACCAACATTCAAATACGCCTGTCGTGTTCAATCTTTCTCTGATTTGAATGTATGACACATCATTTGAAAGCTTACAATCTGTAGTTTAAGCATGTGTAAAAACTGAAAAAGTACGTTGCACATTTCACCAGGAGCTGTCACATATTGGTTGTTGGTTATAATTGTATAGCCTATTGGTTGTTTTCTGGTGTTGTTTTGCTCTGTTTGTAGTCTACTTGATGTATTTTTATCAGCTGTTAAATCACCACAGCGGTTAATCCACTAATAGAGATAATAGCAGATTGAAAATGCTTGTAGCTAACTACTCTATATCTCGTGGTTGCAGCTATTGCGAATTGCTATTCACGCGAGTCAGCTGTGAATCACCGCAGGTCCTTGACGCTTGTTGCAAAAATGGATGACGAACGGCTGATACTTGAGGTGGAAAAATATATATTTTTGACAGTGGAGCAGGTAGAACGTTGATGGTGACAACGCTCAGGTGGAGCTTGGACAACGGGAAGTTGACACAACACCGATGGAGAGGTGACGCAACGCAGTAGGTGGAGCTTGGGCGTAACGCAACCCCAGTCAAACGTTTGACTGCAGTATCTATTCTATGCGCCTTATAAGCCGGTGCGCCTTATAAGCCGGTGCGCCTTGTATATGAAAAAATTTCTAAAATAGGCCATTCATTGAAGGTGCGCCTTATACGCCGGTGCGCCTTATAGGGCGGAAAATACGGTAATCATTTCATATAATTGTTATATTATTAGTGGTTAGAGGCTGGCTATAGGGCTACCCACACACACACACCCACACACACACACTCTGCCACGTACCGACAGCTTTCACTAAACTCTCCCCCAGTTCAGTCTACAGTGTAGGCTGTCCTGCCCTGCATGTGTGTGTGTCTCTGTGTGTGTGTGTGTTTGTGTTTCTTTGGGAGTGTGTGTGTGGGTGGGTGGGTGTGTGTGGGTGTAAATGATCTGTCTTTCTGGGTGTCGGTAACCGTAGCAGGAGGGATTGTGCCCGGGTGGCAAAGTCCTACACACACACACACACACACACACACACACACACACACACACACACACACAAGCGATCCGTCAGCCACACAGCCCGTATTGAAATGGACCAAGTGAGAGTGTTCAGATATCCTGGCTTGTACTACCGCGGGAGGTGCCTGACCTGCTGCACGCACGCACACACACACACACACTCTGGCTGACCACAGCCCGCGGGGGCCGCCGTATCAGGCTGCAGGACGTATCACTGACCCGTCTGTCTGCTGCGGACCATAGACCCGTCACACACACACACACACACACACACAGACCCCAGACACCCAGGAGGAAGAGAGAGAGAGAGAGAGAGATATGCTGCCTAGGAAGCCGTTCCTCTACCCTGAGGAGGAGGAGGAGGAAGGGGAGGAGGGGGTGAGTGTGGCGCTGGTGTACGACCTGCTGGAACAGCAGAGGTTCTTCTACGTGGAGCTGCTGGAGCAGCAGCAGCGGAGCTACCGGTCCTTCCTGCAGATGCTGCTGGAGTCCACCAACGCCCGCACCGACGCCCTGGTGAAGGAGGTGCAGGACCTGCGGGGGGGCCTCCAGAGAGGCACCCTGGAGCTGGCCGAGGTCCGGGGCCTGGTGGCCCAGACGGCCCAGCGGGCCGAGGGGCTGGCGGAGGGGCTGGTGATGGTCCGCGGGGCGGTGGACGTGGTGACGGGGGCCAGGGGCGGGGGGGTGGGGGTGATCGGGGCCAGGGGCGTAGGAGGGGCGGCGGTCGGGGCCAGGGGTGGAGGAGGGGTGGTCGGGGCAAGGGGGGGAGCGCTGATGGGGGGGGGGAAGGGCGGGGTGGGGGGGGGGAAGGGGGTGGCGCTGCGTTCGGAGCCCAAGGCCAAGAAGCTGGTGGCGGACCTCACGGCCCTGACGTTCGACGAGTTCCAGGTCCGACGCACGCGCGTGCTCACACACACACACACATACACACATACACACACACACACAGGACCTGATGGACGTCTTAGTTTCTCTGTCTGAAGGAATCCTGCAGTGATGTGATGAGGGTTACTTTTGTTGTTTGCCTGTCTCTGTGTGTCTGTCTGTCTGTGTGTCTATCTGCCTGTCTCTGTGTGTGTGTGTGTGTGTGTCTGTCTCTCTGTCTGTCTGTCTGTCTGCCTGTCTCTCTGTCTGTCTGCGTGTCTGTCTGTCTGTCTGCGTGTCTGGGGACGTGGGGAGAGAGAAGTCACGTTGTGATCTGATGAATTATAGATTTATTAATGAACAGTGTCAACATCTCACCAGCGGACCCCCTACTGGATGTGTGTGTTACAGCCGGGGGACCAGTCAGCACGCATCTTAAAATACTGTATGGATAATGCTGCTGGTGGTCAGAGTGGGGATAAAGCTGCTGATAATCTCTCTCTTTCTCTCTCTCATCCCCCCCGCTCTCTTTCCCTGTCTCTCTTTCTCTCTCATCCCCCCCCTCAGGCTGACCAGCTAACAGAAGAGCAGATTGCTGGTAAACAGAAAGGCTGTGTGTGTCTGTCTGTGTGTCTGTGTGTGTGTGTGTGTGTACGTGTGTGTCTCTGTGTTTGTGTGGTAGACAAATAAAGTCAGTTTAGAGGAGCTAACAAGACACATCACAGTGAAGACTGGTGACAGTCATCATGTTGGTGTGTTACGGAACCTCTCTCCTCCCCTCATGCCTCTCCTGTCCCCCTCCATCTCTCTCCTCCTGTCTCCCTCCATCTCTCTCCTCCCCCCTCCCCCTCCATCTCTCTCCTCCCCCCTCCCCCTCCATCTCTCTCCTCCCCCCTCCCCCTCCATCTCTCTCCTCCCCCCTCCCCCTCCATCTCTCTCCTCCCCCCTCCCCCTCCATCTCTCTCCTCCCCCCTCCCCCTCCATCTCTCTCCTCCCCCCTCCCCCTCCATCTCTCTCCTCCCCCCTCCCCCTCCCTCTCTCTCCTCCTGCAGAGTTCAAGGAGGCCTTCTCTCTGTTTGATAAGGATGGAGATGGCACCATCACCACCAAGGAGCTGGGCACCGTGATGAGGTCACTGGGCCAGAACCCCACGGAGGCGGAGCTCCAGGACATGATCAACGAGGTCGACGCAGACGGTCAGTTCCACCTGGGTCAACGTGGGGGTTGGGGGGAAGGGTTTCAGTGTTACACCAGCCCCTAACCAGCGCCAGGCCTTATATATGTAGGTCAGGCTGCTTTAAAGCCTGTTGAGTAACTGGTCATATGCATGACATGATCTACATAATCTGAGCTCTATATAGACACACACACATACACATAAGCACACACACATACACACACATAAGCATACACACAGATATACACACACATAAGCATACACACAGATATACACACACACACATACACAGATATACACACACACACACACATACACACAAGCACACACACATACACACACACACACACACACACATACACACATACACATAAGCACACATATACACACACACACACAGCAGAAGCAGAAAAACAACTGTTCCAGACAGAGTCAGATGAACGTCTGGAACAGAACAGCTTTCTGTCTGTGTGTGTGTGTGTGTCTGTCTGTGTGTGTGTCTGTCTGTGTGTGTCTCTGTGTGTCTGTCTGTGTGTCTCTGTGTGTGTCTGTTGTGTGGGTCTGTTGTGTGTGTGTGTGTGTCTGTCTCTCTGTGTGTGTCTGTCTGTCTGTGTGTGTCTCTGTGTGTCTGTCTGTGTGTCTGTGTGTCACTACTACTACAGAACCCCCCCATGGGGAACCCAGGCTAATCCTGACCTGTAATCTCATCACTAATAGTGTGTGTGTGTGTGTGTGTGTCTCTGTGTGTGTGTGTGTGTGTGTGTGTGTGTAACCCTGTCTGTGTACTGTGTGTGTGTCCTGCCTGTGTGTATGTGTGTGTAACCCTGTGTTGTGTGTCTCTGGTCTCCTAGGTAACGGCACCATCGACTTCCCAGAGTTCCTCACCATGATGGCCAGGAAGATGAAGGACACCGACAGCGAGGAGGAGATCCGCGAGGCCTTCAGGGTGTTTGACAAGGTGTGTGTGTGTTTGTGTGTGTGTGTGTGTGTGTGTGTGTGTGCTGACCTATCTGTGCTGACCTGTCTGTGTGTGTGTGTGTAGGATGGTAATGGGTACATCAGCGCGGCGGAGCTGCGTCATGTGATGACCAACCTGGGGGAGAAGCTGACGGACGAGGAGGTGGACGAGATGATCAGAGAAGCAGACATAGACGGGGACGGACAGGTCAACTACGAAGGTACAGAGACATACCTCTTCTCCTCCCTCCCTCTCTGTCTCTGTCTCTCTCTCTCTCTCTCTGTCTCTGTCTCTGTCTCTCTCTCTCCCTCTGTCTCTCTCTCTCTCTCTCTCTCTGGGTATGTTACAAAAAATCTCTCTTCCAAAATGAAACCAAATGTGTCCAGCCTAAAAGGGCTTGGGAAAAAGGAAACGAAAAACACCAAGATTGTCCAAATCGGTTAAGAAATAAGGAAGTTATGCCAATCTTAGTTCAGTCGAAAGTGAATGATTTTGTCTCTTTGCTTTCAATGTAAATGGCCTAAATACTGTGACCTTAGGTCAGACACCACCCCAGAATAGGATTTTCCTTTACTCCTATCATAATGAAACTTAACATAGTGAAAGCAAACATGTATAGAACATGTTTTTGTATTACAAGTTTATTTACCAACAAATGTAAATATGCAAATTGAGGTAAATACTGGCACTTGACTCTCAGCTGTCGGGTCTTCGTGTGCGAGTTTGCACGCGAAACTATTGATAATACTAACATATTTATTAGATTATATCCTCTTTTCAATGGAAAGTTACTTTTGAACATTGGAAGATTCTTCCCTGTCGTTTCGAAGGCTCGCAAAGATGCGCTTCATCTTATATAACACAGTTCCTTCCTGTCTGTGTCCAGCTGTGTCTGATTGGTCTTTTTTTTCTTCTTCTTCTCTCCTCAGAGTTTGTACAAATGATGACGGCCAAATGAAGCCCCGCCCCTTTCTGACCTCCTTAGAAGACAAAAAAAAAGAAAGAAAATCAGTCAAATGTTTTACTATTTACCTCTCCTCTCGCAAAAAACAACCATCTGTCCATCCCCCTGTTTCTGTATAGAGAACACCACTGAATGTCCACTTGAACAAGGTTCAACATTTTACGAAAAAGAAGCAAAAAAATCTCAAATGATCTTCTGCATGTGGCTCCTCTCCCTGCGCCAGGTCGCCGTTGGCAACACCACGACCAATACCTGTAAACAAACAAAACAGCGCCGGTGTGAGCTGCTCATTGGCTCCCTCTGCTGGTGGGCGTGTCTGGGCTGGCCAATCGTATGTCTTCTTCTTCTTTGATTTCCTGTTTCTGTTCTTCCTGCATGCAGCTTGAGACTGGTGCTGTCTGGCCCGGGGTCACGGCGGGGTCAAGGTGCCAGTGCTTCTGTGTTTACGGAGAGAGAGGGGTGGGGAGGGGAGGGGTGGGGAGGGGGAGGTTGGGGTGGAGGGGGGAGGTTGGGGTGGAGGGTGGAGGGTGGGTGGGAGGGCCGGCGTGCACAGAGGTAGAATGAATGGGACCTTCGCAGTTTGAAGCTAAATGAATCACTAGAAAGATATTTTTAAGAAAACGTATCATTTGAAAAAGAAAAAACTCATTTTAGACAATGTGTATTTGGCATGTTGGGATGTCTGGGAGAAAAGGGGGGAGGGGGGGTAGGGGGTGGACTGGGCGACAGTGGTGGAGGAGGGGTCTGGACTCGGGGTG
>NC_137674.1:26954202-26971702 GCF_963989245.1 Nansenia antarctica | reverse complement strand
ATACTGGTTCATACTGGGTCATACTGGTCATACTGGTTCATACTGGGTCATACTGGTCATACTGGTTCATACTGGTTCATACTGGGTCATACTGGTTCATACTGGGTCATACTGGGTCATACTGGGTCATACTGAGTCATACTGGGTCATACTGGGTCATACTGGGTCATACTGGGTCATACTGGGTCATACTGGGTCATACTGGTTCATACTGGTCATACTGGGCCATACTGGGTCATACTGGGCCATACTGGTTCATACTGGGTCATACTGGTCATACTGGTTCATACTGGGTCATACTGGTCATACTGGGTCATACTGGTTCATACTGGTCATACTGGGTCATACTGAGTCATACTGGGTCATACTGAGTCATACTGGGTCATACTGGGTCATACTGGTCATACTGTTCATACTGAGTCATACTGGGTCATACTGGGTCATACTGGGTCATACTGGTCATACTGGGTCATACTGAGTCATACTGGGTCATACTGGTCATACTGGGTCATACTGGATCATACTGGGTCATACTGGGTCATACTGGTCATACTGTTCATACTGAGTCATACTGGTCATACTGAGTCATACTGGGTCATACTGGTCATACTGGTCATACTGAGTCATACTGGTCATACTGAGTCATACTGGGTCATACTGGTTCATACTGGTCATACTGAGTCATACTGAGTCATACTGGGTCATACTGAGTCATACTGGGTCATACTGGGTCATACTGGGTCATACTGGGTCATACTGGTCATACTGTTCATACTGAGTCATACTGGTTCATACTGGTCATACTGAGTCATACTGAGTCATACTGGGTCATACTGGGTCATACTGGGTCATACTGTTCATACTGAGTCATACTGGGTCATACTGGTTCATACTGGTCATACTGGGTCATACTGGTTCATACTGGGTCATACTGAGTCATACTGGGTCATACTGAGTCATACTGGGTCATACTGGTCATACTGAGTCATACTGGTCATACTGAGTCATACTGGGTCATACTGAGTCATACTGGGGTAGTGGTGGTCTAGTGGATAGTGAGTTGGACTTGTGATCGGAAGGTTGTGAGTTCAAATCCCGCCTGAAACCACACCACTACTAGTGTGCCCTTGAGTAAGGCACTTAGCCCTCAGTTACTCCAGGGGGAATGTCCCTGTAATTCGTAATTGTAATTCGCTTTGGATTAAAAGCGTCTGCTAAATGGCAAAATTAAAATTATTATTAATTCATACTGAGTCATACTGGGTCATACTGGGTCATACTGGTTCATACTGGTTCATACTGGTTCATACTGGTTCATACTGGTCATACTGGGTCATACTGGTCATACTGGGTCATACTGGTCATACTGGTTCATACTGGTCATACTGGGTCATACTGGTCATACTGGTTCATACTGGTCATACTGGGTCATACTGAGTCATACTGGGTCATACTGGGTCATACTGAGTCATACTGAGTCATACTGGGTCATACTGAGTCATACTGGGTCATACTGGGTCATACTGGGTCATACTGGGTCATACTGAGTCATACTGGGTCATACTGGGTCATACTGGTCATACTGGTCATACTGAGTCATACTGGGTCATACTGAGTCATACTGGGTCATACTGGGTCATACTGGTCATACTGGGTCATACTGGGTCATACTGGTCATACTGGGTCATACTGAGTCATACTGGTTCATACTGGTCATACTGGTTCATACTGAGTCATACTGGTTCATACTGAGTCATACTGGTTCATACTGGTCATACTGGTTCATACTGAGTCATACTGGTTCATACTGGTCATACTGGTTCATACTGAGTCATACTGGGTCATACTGAGTCATACTGGGTCATACTGAGTCATACTGGTCATACTGGGTCATACTGAGTTATACTGGTTCATACTGGTTCATACTGGTTCATACTGGTCATACTGGGTCATACTGGTCATACTGGGTCATACTGAGTCATACTGGTCATACTGGTCATACTGGTCATACTGAGTCATACTGGTCATACTGGTCATACTGAGTCATACTGGTCATACTGAGTCATACTGGTCATACTGAGTCATACTGGTCATACTGAGTCATACTGGTCATACTGAGTCATACTGGTCATACTGGTCATACTGGTCATACTGGTTCATACTGGTCATACTGGTCATACTGGGTCATACTGGTTCATACTGGTCATACTGGGTCATACTGGTCATACTGGTTCATACTGGTCATACTGGTCATACTGGTTCATACTGGTCATACTGGTCATACTGGTCATACTGGTTCATACTGGTCATACTGGTCATACTGGTTCATACTGGTCATACTGGGTCATACTGGGTCATACTGGTCATACTGGTTCATACTGGTCATACTGGGTCATACTGAGTCATACTGGTTCATACTGGTCATACTGGTTCATACTGGTCATATTGGTTCATACTGGTCATACTGGTCATACTGGGTCATACTGGTTCATACTGGTCATACTGGGCCATACTGGTCATACTGGGTCATACTGGTTCATACTGGTCATACTGGGCCATACTGAGTCATACTGGTCATACTGGGCCATACTGAGTCATACTGGTCATACTGGGTCATACTGGTCATACTGGTCATACTGGTTCATACTGGTCATACTGGTCATACTGGGTCATACTGGTCATACTGGTCATACTGGTTCATACTGGGTCATACTGGTCATACTGGGTCATACTGGTCATACTGGGTCATACTGGTCATACTGGTTCATACTGGTCATACTGGTCATACTGGGTCATACTGGTCATACTGGTCATACTGGTTCATACTGGGTCATACTGGTCATACTGGGTCATACTGGTCATACTGGTCATACTGAGTCATACTGGTCATACTGAGTCATACTGGTCATACTGGTCATACTGGGTCATACTGGGTCATACTGGGTCATACTGGTTCATACTGGTCATACTGGGTCATACTGGTCATACTGGTTCATACTGGTCATACTGGTCATACTGGGTCATACTGGTTCATACTGGTCATACTGGTCATACTGAGTCATACTGGTTCATACTGGTCATACTGGTCATACTGGGTCATACTGAGTCATACTGGGTCATACTGGTTCATACTGGTTCATACTGGTCATACTGGTTCATACTGGTCATACTGGGTCATACTGGTCATACTGGTCATACTGGTCATACTGGGTCATACTGGTCATACTGGGTCATACTGGGTCATACTGGTCATACTGGGTCATACTGGGTCATTCTGGTTCATACTGGTCATACTGGTTCATACTGGGTCATACTGAGTCATACTGGGTCATTCTGGGCCCCTCCCCCTGGGCCATACTGCCCCCCCCCCTCCTCTCCCCTCTATAACGTCCTCTTCAATCACAAAACATGTTCAATTACACAACACAGCCTTGGCATCCCCTTGAGACCAAACCCAAACACACACCCACACTTAACACCCCACCCCCTCCCCTCTCCCCCTCCCCCCTCCGTCATCAGTTTTCCCAGCATCTGTGTTTCCTGTAAGAGATTCTCCATCCATCCCTCCCTCCCTCCCTCCCCCCCCGCCCTGTTTAAACCTCCAGGGAGGCTGGAGGTGGTAGAAAACGGAGGACAGGCTCAGGAACAACAGACCAGAGACTGCCCAGGGAGGGGAGGGACCTAAGCAGACAGAGGGAGGGGCCTAAGCAGACAGAGGGAGGGGCCTAAGCAGACAGAGGGAGGGGCCTAAGCAGACAGAGGGAGGGGCCTCAGCAGACAGAGGGAGGGACCTAAGCAGACAGAGGAAAGGGCCTCAGCAAAGAGAGGGGCCTAAGCAGACAGAGGGAGGGGCCTAAGCAGACAGAGGGAGGGGCCTAAGCAGACAGAGGGAGGGACCTAAGCAGACAGAGGAAAGGGCCTCAGCAAAGAGAGGGGCCTAAGCAGACAGAGGGAGGGGCCTCAGCAGACAGAGGGAGGTGTCTAAACAGACAGAGGGAGGGGCCTCAGCAGAGGGAGGGACCTAAGCAGACAGAGGGAGGGACCTAAGCAGACAGAGGGAGGGGCCTCAGCAGACAGAGGGAGGGGCCTAAGCAGACAGAGGGAGGGGCCTAAGCAGACAGAGGGAGGGGCCTCAGCAGACAGAGGGAGGGACCGAAGCAGAGGGAGGGGCCTAAGCAGACAGAGGGAGGTGTCTAAGCAGACAGAGGGAGGGGCCTCAGCAGACAGAGGGAGGTGTCTAAGCAGACAGAGGGAGGGGCCTAAGCAGACAGAGGGAGGGGCCTCAGCAGACAGAGGGAGGGGCCTCAGCAGACAGAGGGAGGTGTCTAAGCAGACAGAGGGAGGGGCCTCAGCAGACAGAGAGAGGGGCCTAAGCAAAGGGAGGGGCCTCAGCAGACAGAGGGAGGGGCCTCCCCAGTAGAGAAGAAGACCACAGCGTTGATTTAATCACATTTATTATCATTGATACAGTGGCCCACTGCTGTCCACCAATCAGATTCTAGGATACTGGCCAATCAGACGTGGGTGGTGAGGGAACCTATCAGAGTCAGAGGAAGACCAGAGCAGACTAACTCTGTTAACTAACCCATGTTAACTAACTCTTGTTAACTAACCCATGTTATCTAACTCGTGTTAAAGGCATGCTACAGGATTTTTGTAAAATTATTATTTTCAGCCACTAATTTTACATTTAGTGCTCAGGAGCCAAAAAACGGGTCCCAAAAATAGATGGACAGACAGACGGACACACAGACAGGCAGGCAGACACACAGACAGGCAGGCAGGCAGACACACAGACAGGCAGGCAGACAGACAAACAGGCAGACAGACAGACAGAATGTGACGTGAATAATCAGATACAAACATCCTGTATTGTGTCTTTAACTGTAACAGTGGTTCTGGTCGTCACCACGACGACCCAGACAAGCAATATTCACATCACAGCATCATGTGACATTTCATTATGACATCATAAACGGTCAAATATAATTCAATAATTCACCCAGTAAAATAATAACCAGACTGAAACAACAATATAATCTGTAGTTCTAATAATAAAAGATATAAACAAACAAACAAACAAACAACATTCATCTTAGTTTGTCGACAGAAGAGAAGGTTCTAGAATCCTGGGCCCAGTTGCTCAAAACTTTTAATCTGGAACAGAATGATCCTGACTCTTTTTTCAGGGTTCCTACAAGTTTCAACAAGTCAAATGTAAGACCTTTTTGTTTTAGGGATTTCACTGCCATACAGACAAAAAAGGAAGCAAATTGGCATTATTTGGTTCCAGCTTGATTAATTTCCACGTAAATAGATGTGGTCAGACTGATTTCCTTGCAGGATCAAATTTTTAAGACCTAGCACCTAATTTTTAGGCCGAATACCAGAAATGTTAGACCTTTTTAGACCTTGTAAATTGGATTGCTGGATTTTAGACTTTAAGGCTTTTTAAGACCAGCGCGGGAACCCTGTTTTTTTTATCCAGGATCAGATTGAGTTAGCTGATTTCCCCAATATGACTCAAAACCAGCCAGTTAAGATCTGATCCTGGATCAGAACCAGGATCACTCTGATGCAGATTAAACGTTTTGAACAACTGGGCCCTGGTGTTTGGCGACGATGACATCACTAATGACATCACTGAAGCTGGTCCGTCTGACTGAAGGTTCCGGTCATAAAGTGTCGCTATGGTTACGGTAACCGATGATCATCGTCATTGTATGGGATTCATGTGTAACTATGGCAACAAGCGGCGACATCGATCTGAGTCCCTCTCAAACACAGCATCGACCGTGTGTGCGTGTGTGTGTGTGTGTGTGTCTGTAAACTAGTTTCACCATAAAATAAACATCTTTCAAGCGGTGTTGTGAAACTCTAAAGGTTTATAACCACATACCACACCCACACCCACACACTCACCCACCCACATCCACACCCACATACCACACCCACAGCCACACCCACACATACAGCCACACCCACACACACAGCCACACTTACACCCACACCCACACACACACACCGGTTAAACATATCTACAATGCTCTAGTTCAGCTGACGGGAGTGACTTCATCAACAGAAGTGACATCACGCGTGGCAGCGTTCAGCCATTGGCCAAGTCTCTGAGCCAGTTCTTCTCCAGCGGTGAAGTCACCAGGTTGGTGGGGGAGGGGAGGAGTCAGTGGGACAGCAAAGGATTCTGGGACACGATCACAGCAGAGACGAGGAGGAGGGGGGGGGGCGGAGACAGCGGCGTTGGCATGGCAACAGTCATATTGATTACATATGGGGGGGGTCGCTACGCCTGCTGTCTCAGAGTGTCTGTGTGTGTGTGTGTGTGAGTGTGTGTGACTGTGTGTGTGTGTGTGAGTGTGTGTGTGTGTGAGTGTGTGTGTGACTGAGTGTGTGTGTGTGTGTGTGTGTCTGTGTGTGTGAGTGTGTGTGTGTGTGTGTGAGTGTGTGTGTGACTGAGTGTGTGTGTGTGTGTGTGTGAGTGTGAGTGTGTGTGTGACTGAGTGTGTGTGTGTGTGTGTGTGTGAGTGTGTGTGTGTGTGTGACTGAGTGTGAGTGTGTGTGTGTGTGTGTGAGTGTGTGTGTGTGTGTGTGTGTGTGTGTGTGTGTGTGTGAGTGTGTGTGTGTGCGCGAGCGTGTGCATATGTGTGTGTTCAGAGGGCCCGGGGCAGGATGGTGAAGGGCAGGATGGGGGCGCTGGCCTCCAGCTCCAGGGCGTGTGTGTGTGTGTGTACGCGTGTGCGTATGTGTGTGTGTGTGTGTTCAGAGGGCGCGGGGCAGGATGGTGAAGGGCAGGATGGGGGCGGAGGCCTCCAGCTCCAGGGCGGTCAGGTAACACTCCGTGGCGGCGGAGGAGAGGCCCTGCGCCTGCAGCACCTCCCCCAGACCCTCCCACACCTGGTGGGCCGTGGAGTTCACCTGCACCGCCTCCCGCAGGACCTTCTCCGCCAGCCGGTCCCTCTGCAGCTGGTGCAGGATCAGACCCTGGAGGGGGGCAGGGTTACTGTTACTGTTTTATTATTGGTTATTTCATTTTGGTTTATTTGTCATTTTGTAACTTGCTTTGGCGGGAGAGAGAGAGAGAGAGAGAGAGAGAGAAGGAGAGAGAGAGAGAGAGAGAGAGAGAGAGGAAGAGAGAGAGAGAGAGGGAGAGAGAGAGAGAGAGAAGGAGAGAGAGAAGGAGAGAGAGAGAGAGAGAAGGAGAGAGAGAAGGAGAGAGAGAGAAGGAGAGAGAGAGAGAGGGAGAGAGAGAGAGAGAGAGAAGGAGAGAGAGAGAGAGAGAAGGAGAGAGAGAAGGAGAGAGAGAGAGAGAGAGAAGGAGAGAGAGAAGGAGAGAGAGAGAGAGAGAAGGAGAGAGAGAGAGAGAGAGAGAGAGAGGGAGAGGTTGGGGTCTGTTCTGGAGTGTTACTGTGAGAATCATGAATAACTAAATCACACACACATCTTAATATTTCATTTGGGGAGCTGAGGCAAAGTTCTAACTGCGTGCAAGAGAGAGAGGGAGGAAGGGAGAGAGAGAGAGAGGGAGAAGGAGAGAGAGGGAGAAGGAGAGAGAGACACAGAGAGAGAGAGAGTTATCTGCTGGGATTCCTTCTGCCTCAATAAGCGGCGCTGCTCCTCTACTGCAGAGCTAATCCTGTCACTCACTCACTCACGCACGCACGCACGCACGCACGCACGCACGCACGCACACACACACACACACACACACACACACACACACACACACACACCTGGACACACACACACACCTGGACACACACACACACCTGGACACACACACACACACCTGGACACACACACACACACACACACACACACACACAGTCAGTGAAGAAAAGGAGGGGAAGGGGGGCGAGGAGGAGGAGAGGTGAACCCACCAGCCTCTGCATGGTCTTGACGTGTGTGGGGCTGATGGACAGCGCCTCCTCGTACCAGCGCCGCGCCTCCTCCACGCCGCCCCGCAGCTCGGCCACCTGGCCCCGCATCAGCAGCACGCTGTGGGACATGGGGAACAGTCCCGCCGCCTCCTGGGTGCACGCCGTCGCCTCCGCAGGCTTCCCCAGGGTGATGTACACCTCCGCTGGGGGGACGATGACGACACGTCAGCACAGACACAGACACAGACCCACCACACACACACACACACACAGACAGACGCAGACACACACAGAGACACACACACACACACACACACACACACACACACACACACAGACACAAACAGACACACACACGGACACGGGTACGGGCACAGACACGCACACAGACACACACACATGCTGTCTGTTCTCCGAGCGAGTGATCTGATCAGCAGACAGACAGGATATGAGGTGTCTAGCAGATGACAGCTGGACAGATCAACTTCCTGTTCTATGATAGGCTGATATCACTCTGTCAATACAGGCTCCACACAGACACACACAGACACACACACACACACACACACACACACACACACACGCATGCAGACACAAACACACACGCATGCAGACACACACACATGCGCGCACTCACACACACACGCTTGCTCACACACACGCTCACACACACACGCGCTCACACACACACGCTCGCTCACACACACACACACACACACACACACACACACACACACACACACACACAGGAGAGTCGAGCTCATAACAAAGCAGAGATCTCTGATTAGTCAGACTGTAATAAAAGTCTTCCTTCAGCAGGAGCAGTAAACCCCCTCCTGAACAGTGTGTGTGTGTGTGTGTGTGTGTGTGTGTGTGTGTGTGTGTGTGTGTGTGTGTGTGTGTGAGGTGTCTCAGAGTGTTCTAGAAACGTCCACTTGGGTTTTGTTTTCCCCAAAGTTGGTATTCTTTGAAAGATGCTGAAACAGCAGAAACCATGATGAGACTTCACCCCCCTGGAAATAACACATGTATGAGAAAAAAACCCTTCCTTCTTCCAGCAGTATGACTGCCACTGGCCCCTGGTCATTTGTTTTTCTTATGATGACTGATGGATAGATGATTCACTTAATTAGACAAATCGTGAGCTTAGAATTATACGGTTCTATCTCCGTTTAGGGTAGTTCAGAGATAATGAGCGTCAAAGTTTTTACATTCCATTATGTTCTGTGAGAACCTTTGTATTTTATGAATTACTAACTCAAAAATGTCAACATTTTAAAAATAACACCACACAGGCATTAATAAACACATAATGGATCAGATTATGTAAAGAACTACATTTTGACAAAAATTGAGATAGAACCTTATAATTCAAAATATAACAAAAACGTCACAAAATGTATTTGTTGTAAGTTGCTTTGGATAAAGGCGTCTGCTAAATGTCCAGCTCTCGACAAAACTCTGACGGTAGTATTTCCTATTCGGTTAATAAGTGTGACGTAACGAGTGACGTTCAGCAATTTCCGGGTCCAAACCAAAGATTCCCCACACACAGACAGACACACAGACACACAGACACACACACCCACACACACAGACACACAGACACACAGACACACACACACACACACACACACACACACACACACAGACACACAGACACACAGACACACAGACACACACACACACACACACACACACACACACACACACACACACCTGCGTGGAGCCAGATCTGGGCCAGCGTCATCCAGGGGTGGAGGGGACCCTGTTTGGGGGCGGAGCTCTGGAGGGAGGAGGCGGCCTCCGACAACGCCTGCTCCACCCTGGACGCCGCCATGGAGGTGGCATGCACCGAACCTGGAGGGGGAGGGAGGGGGGAGGGGGGATCTGGTCAGCAGCGCCTAGTGGCGGAAACATGCATCTGTAGTCTGATCAGCTTCAACACCCCAACACACACACACACACACACTCACACACTCTCACACTCTCACACACACACACACACACACACACACACACACACACACACACACACACACTCACACACACACACACACACACACACACACACACACACACACACACACACAGGGGGGTTGGGGGGGGAGAGGAGGAGGGAGGCAACTGATAGTGTCTCGGAGAACAGCTGGCAGAGGGAAGAGTTGATGAAGAGCTTTTAAGCTTAAACGTTCTAAGAGGATTTAAAGAAACAATACTAGGGATCAGCCTCTCTCTCTCTCTCTCTCTCACACACACACACACACACACACACACACACACACAC
Source organism: Nansenia antarctica (assembly GCF_963989245.1). Classification (NCBI taxonomy): domain Eukaryota; kingdom Metazoa; phylum Chordata; class Actinopteri; order Argentiniformes; family Microstomatidae; genus Nansenia; species Nansenia antarctica. The sequence goes on along the minus strand of NC_137674.1, from coordinate 26,961,520 downwards.
ACACAAACACAGATTAAAACATTAAAACATTATAGGCCCTGCCCCTCTGATGTGGGACTAACACCCCCCCCCTCCCTCCCTCCCTCCCTCCCTCAGGCAAAACTGTAATCCATGCAGTTAGGAACACTCTCTAATCAACAGTAACACACAGTAACAAACACACACACACACACACACACACGCACGCACACACACATGCACACACACGCACACCACATGCAGGGTAGAAAGCGCAAGGCACTGATAGGGAGAGAGAGAGAGAGAGTGACAGAGTGACAGAGAGAAACAGAGAGAGAGAGAGACAGAGAGAGACAGAGAGAGACAGAGAGAGAGAGAGACGGAGAGAGAGACAGAGAGAAACAGAGAGAGAGAGACAGAGAGAGACAGAGAGAGAGAGACGGAGAGAGAGACGGAGAGAGAGACAGAGAGAGAGAGATGGTGTCTGTCCAGTACCAGTTTCAGGTGTCTGTCTACTATCTCTACTGGAGAGGAGAGGAGGAGGGAGGAGAGGAGAAAGGAGAGGAGGAGGCACCTGGTCTAATGAGCTGTGTTACAGTAGTGGGTGATGATGTGAGGAGAAAGAGGAGGAGGAGGAGGAGTAGGATGATGAGGAAGGTGTTACTTACAAACTGAAAACATGGAGTAAAAACCAAGAATGTTAGCGTCCGGAATGCCGCCTTGAAAATAACAAACCAAGAAGAAACAGATGGAGGAAAAGAAAGAGAGAAGATGAAGAGATGGAGAACACTGGACACAGGACCAGACAGACAGACAGACACTGGACCGGATCTGTTTGAGACAGACATCCTCTCTAAACGGACTGGCGGTTCTGGACGTCTGTTTCCTCATCACAGAAGTAAACACCATCAGAATCCAGCCTCCTCCCCTGCTGGAGTGAATGGACCAGGGTTTGAAGCTTTATAACCCTTTATAACCTGTTATAACCATTTCTAACCCGTCATAACCCTTTATAAATATGTATAACCCTTTATATTTTTTTACAACTCTCTATAACCCTTTATAACTATTTATAAGTCGTTATAACCCTTTATACGTCTTTATAATCTTTTTAACGCTTTTTACGTACTTTTAAAGTCTTTATATCCCTTTATAAGCCTTTATAATTATTTATAAGTCTGTATATCCCTTTATAACCCTTTATAAACCTTTATACGTCTTTATAACCATTTATAACCTTTTATACGTCTTTATAATCCTTTATAACTCTTTATAATGCTTTTTAAGTATTTATAAGTCTTTATATCCCTTTATAAATCTTTATAAGTCTGTATATCCCTTTATAACTCTTTATATCATTTTGTACAAGTCTATATATCCCTTTATAAGTCTTAATAACCGCCCCCTTCCATCCCTCTCCTCCTCCAACCCCTCCATCTCCTCCTCCCTCTCTCCTCTCCCCTCCGCTGACTCAGGGACTTTAACGTCAGCGTTTCTATGGCGATGTCTCCATGGCGACGTCTCCACGGCGATGTCTCCATGACAGTTTGACAGGACTCCAGAGAGTCTCAGTCCAGTGGGTCCTCATCTCTAACAATGTTGTTGTTGTTGTTTTTACTGACTGTGCTTTTGGATCTGTCTATTCCTGTCCTCTCCCTGGAATATGACGACTGAGAAAAGCGCTGTACAATATAAATGCATCATTATTATTATTATTATTATTATTATTATTATTATTATTATTATTATTATTATTATTACCAGAGGGCAGTGGGTTAAACACAAAATCAGCAGCAAGCCTTGTGATTGGTCTGTGAGTCACACGCCACCCCATGCTATTGGTGAATGTGGTGCGGAGGCGTATTACTGGTGCTGGACCCCCGGGTCGGTGGGGGTCGGTGGGGGGTGTGGTCACAGAACACGTGTCCGCTGGGCCGGGGGAGGGGGTGGAGGTCAGGCCGGGGGAGGGGGGGGAGGGAGGGTGGGGGGGAGGGCTCCGACCCAGAGTGAGAGGAGGAGGAGCCCGAGGCTAGAAAAGAACGACAGAATGAACAGAAAGAAAGAAAGAAAGAAAGAAAGAAAGAGAGGATGACATGTAAACATCACAACCCCTGACAGCTGTGGCAGTTCCCTTGGCAACGGCCAACTCTGAGAGGGCGCCATGGTTACCCGGACGCTCAGTGACCTCACAGGGTCAGGAACACACTGGCACCAGGGGAGGCTGGAGGACGGGCTCATTGTGATGCATGAAATGGAATGAGTGTGTAAGCGTGGCCTGATTGGAGGTGTGGCCTGTGTGGAGGTGTGTCCTGTGTGTAGGCGTGGCCTATGTGGAGGCGTGGCCTGAGTGTAGGCGTTGCCTGTGTGGAGGTGTGGTGGCGTGGCCTGTGTGTAGGCATGGCCTGAGTGGAGGTGTGGCCTGTGTGGAGGTGTGGCCTGTGTGGAGGTGTGGCCTGTGTGGAAGCATGGCCTGAGTGTAGGCGTGGCCTGGGTGGAGGCGTGGCCTGTGTTTTACAGGGGCGTGGTCTGTGTTTTACAGCGGTGTGGTCTGTGTTTTACAGGGGCGTGATCTGTGTGTTATGGGGGCGTGGCCTGTGTGTTATGGGGGCGTGGTCTACCTGTCTCAGGATCGCTGAAGTCAGGCAGCGTCATGGCGTTGAGCTGTCTCCTGTCTGCCATGGCCCGGTCCAGTAGACTGCTGCCCCGCCCAGAGTCACTACACACACACACACACACACACACACAGACACAGACACAGACACAGACACAGACACAGACAGGTAGAGAGGGAGAGAGGGAGAGAGCAGTAACAGTGTTTTATTGTTTAATGTTTAAGGTCACACCCCCAGCTCCAGGATGATGAAACAGAGAGACTGTAATGGCAATTGTGTGTAAAGGTGTGCCTGTGTTGGAATTCAACACTAGAATGGAAGGGCTTCCATACATGTACAGATGCTGATTTAAGAAATATTTGGAGTGGTCTCTTTTTCTAGTGCTGTGTCTGTGTGTGTGTGTGTGTGTGTGTGTGTGTGTGTGTGTGTGTGTGTGTGTGTGTGTGTGTGTGTGTGTTTGTGTGTGTGTGTGTGTGTGTGTACCTGGGGTTGGTCAGGTTGTAGCAGGACTTCCAGATCTGCAGCATGTGTTTACAGGTGAGCAGCGCCTCCTCTGGCCCCCGACACAGAGTCTCCAACTTCACCTTGGTGAACAGCAGACTGCATGCACACACACACACACACACACACACACACACACACACACACACAATCATTATTAACGCACATACACATACATACACCATCATTATTACACACACACACATACACACACACACACACACACACACACACACACACACACACACACCCCAAGGGAAGGCTGAAGCTCAATCAAGCTTATGAAGAAGACGGAAAAGGAGGGAGAGCATTGTTCTAGTTGTAGTTATGTAAGAGAAGGAGGGAGGAGGGAGAGAGAGAGACAGAGAGAGAGAGAGAGCGAGAGAGCAGTTAGAGATGTGGAGCCCTGAGACTGCAGTAGGACTAGGGGATGGGAATCGAGAACCGGTTCTAGATGACCTAAAGAACCAGTTTCATGGGCTAAAATTACAGGAATGCTGTGTTTTCATGTTTTTGACACTCTACACACCTGCTTCCCAAGCGAGAAACACGTCCATTGCTCAGGGTAAATATCCTATTGTAGTGTATTGTAGGAGTGGTGAGAACAAAGGAATTTGAGACTTGGGTTGCAGTGAAAACACAGAGTATCAGTTGTATCTCTCCTTGCACAACTAGCCTTACAACAGACAAAATATAAATCCTGCGTGAAAGCCCCATATGTCACTGTGACTCAGCCTTAAAGGGCCCTTGCCCAATTCCCGCCATAAATCTATAATAACCCGCTGGTGAATTATATTATTGTCTCTCAGTAGTATCCGCTGCACTATGCTATCATATTACAGGGTTCCTACAAGTTTCAACAAGTCTAATTTAAGACCTTTTTAGACCTCTTTGAATATTTATTTATTTATTTAAAAGGATCCCCATTAGCTTATGCCGTAGCAGTTTGCTAATCTTCCTGGGGTCCACATATAATCAACAGACAAACACCTAATACATTAATACAACATATAATACATTAAAGGGACAATGCGTGACCCTCCGCGACATCCACACACTATCCCCCCGATACAGTAGTAAATACAACAAAATAAACTAAAATAAATAAAAATTTACAAAAAGGGCAAATATTATTAATCCATTAAAATATAAAGACCTATAAAGACATGATCCTAACGCAGTCATCTCTTCTATGAAAAAAGGAATCAACCAAAATAAACAAAGTGAAATAAAACAGCTACCTGTCATCAGCCACTTAATAGGTGCCTCTTCAGTCTCTTTTTGAATAACCTTTTACTTTTTTCTTGGCGGATATCAAGAGGTAATCCATTCCAAATTGTACTAGCTCTATAAAGCACTGTTCTTTTCAAAAAAATTGAATAGAACTTTAGACCTATTCGCGACACCATATGATAGCTTTTTGTCATCCTCGACGTGTGTGTGTGTGTGTGTGTTTCTCTGTGTGTGTGTGTGTGTGTTTTTGTGTGTGTGTTTCTCTGTGTGTGTGAGTGTGTGTGTTTCTCCATGTGTGTGAGGTTTTTTGTGTGTGTGTTTCTCCGTCCGTGTGTGTGTGTGTGTGTGTGTGTGTGTGTGTGTGTGTCTCACATGAAGTTCTCGGGGTACTCAGACAGGGCCATCTCTATGATGTTCAGGGCGTCGTGGTAGTGCTTCTGGGCGGAGAGCAGGAGGGCCAGCAGGTGGAGGGAGTGGACGTCATCACCCTGCAGCTGCAGCGCCTGCCGCACGTACCCCAGCGCCTCCGGGATCTAGCCACACACAGACACACACCTCCCATTGACTCCCAGTCTAACACAGCTAGGACAGAGCATTAGAGGACCCGGCTGAAGAGGACAGAGCTACTGGGTAATGTTCGTCTGCCTCTCCTGTCGGTCAGAGTGTCTCATCAGTAGACAAAAGCTAACAGAGGAGGAGACAGAGAGAGAGGCAGAGTCAGAGAGAGGCAGAGTCAGACAGAGGGAGAGAGAGAGAGAGACAGAGGGAGAGAGAGGGAGACAGAGAGAGGGAGAGAGAGACAGAGGGAGAGAGAGACAGAGAGAGGGAGAGAGAGAGGCAGAGTCAGAGAGAGAGAGAAAGAGAGAGAGAGACAGAGAGAGAGAGACAGAGAGAGGGAGAGAGAGAGGCAGAGTCAGAGAGAGAGCGAGACAGAGAGAGACAGAGAGAGAGAGACAGAGAGAGAGAGAGACAGAGAGAGAGAGAGGCAGAGTCAGAGAGAGAAACAGAGAGAGAGAGAGGGGGAGAGAGGGAGAGAGAGAGAGACAGAGAGAGAGGCAGAGTCAGAGAGAGAGACAGAGAGAGAGAGAGACAGAGAGAGAGAGAGAGAGAGAGAGAGAGAGAGAGAGAGAGAGAGAGAGGGAGGGAGAGGGAGAGAGAGAGAGAGGCAGAGTCAGAGAGAGAAACAGAGAGAGAGAGAGCGGGAGAGAGAGAGAGAGACAGAGAGAGAGAGGCAGAGTCAGAGAGAGAGACAGAGAGAGAGAGAGAGAGAGAGAGGGAGGGAGAGGGAGGGAGAGAGAGAGGCAGAGTCAGAGAGAGAGAGAGAGACAGAGACAGAGAGGGAGGGAGAGGGAGGGTGTTACCTGTCTGGACACCGCCAGCTGCAGAGCCAGGTAGAAGGCAGCCAGGTGGTCTGTGGGGGAGAGGCTCTGAGCCCTGGGGGGGGGGGGGGGGGGAGAGGTTAAACACAGCACTCACTCAACGTCAACATCAAGCCTCTCCAACCCCCCCCGCCTCCTCCCACACTCCTACCTCCCCGCCCCCACCACCCCCCTCCCCCACATAGCAGCAGCATTATCCCCCAGGAAGACAGGAAGACAGACTGACCTCTGGAACGCACCCAAGGCCTTCCTCTGGTACTCCTCCTGCATCCCCCGCAGTGATGCTGCAGAGAGGGGGAGAGAGAGAGGGAGGGAGAGGGGGGGGGGGGGTGAGGGAGGGAGGGAGGGAGGGGAGAGAGAGGGAGGGAGAGAGGGGGGGGGAGGGAGAGAGTTAGAGGGGGGGAGGGGAGAGAGGGAGGGAGAGGGGGAAGGAGGAAAGGTGAGATAGAAACATTGAGAGAATTATTAAGAGGCCAAAAACTGTGACCTCGGAGCTGAAGACGGCGAGCCTGACCTGGGGCGAGGCCCAACACGCTGCAGAGGATAGGACCAGATGGTCACAGCCTGATGTTCCTCAAGGAACCAAGAGGATTCCGTCAGTAAGAACTGTTTACTGTTTACAGTCTGTCTGGCTCTCTGTTCATCAGGTCTAGAGCAGGGTGTGTCTGTTTCAAGTCACATTACACAACTGTAAGAGAGGAACATTCTTAGGCCTCGGTTCCTTGACATGGCAGCACAAAGACAAATAAGGCAAGATAAATGGACTGACTTATATAACGCCTTATTCCAAAGCGCTTTACAACGGCCTCTCATTCACCCATTCACACACACATTCACACACCAATGGCGGCAAGCTACCATGCAAGGCGCCGGCCAGCCCGCTCACTGGGAGCAATTTGGGGTTAAGTGTCTTGCCCAAGGACACTTCGACATGTGGCCAGCCAGGCTCGAACCGCCGATCTGCCGACATTGCGATCATTACACGGCGGCTCTACCTCCTGCGCCACAGCCAAGTCAAGATAAATAAAGTGACTTAGCAGGGATGCAAACTGGTGATGGCCCAAAAAAGTTGACAAAATAGTTTTTTGCCTGAAAACAAAGAACATTTATGAAAATTGTTGACCTATTTTGAGGTAAAACGTCTAAAACGTCTAAAAGGTGACAGGTTTGCACCCCTGCTTAGTTTAGTTACCAGACACACGAGGAGACATGTGGACAAGTGAAGCTGGAGTTGTGGGAGCCAAATGAGATAAATAAGACAGGACACACTTTAGCAGTACAAATTAGGGGTGGGCATCGACGATCGATAATTGATCGCTAAGGATCTTGGTCGATCACAAAATAAAACATTTGGTCGATCACAATTTTTTTTTTTTTTTTTTTGTGATCGACCAAATGTTTTATTTTGTGATCGACCAAGATCCTTATCGATCAATTATCGATCGTCGATGCCCACCCCTAGTACAAATAGTACAAAAATAAAATAGCACAGAGTAGAAAGGTCATGAGTATTGTACTTGGTGGCAGTGGGTGTGAGAGGTAGTATAAGTAAAGTGACTGGTTGCTTAAGGTGAGGTAATCTGTATACATGGGATATGCTGGGGGATAATAGGCCTTTGTCTTCTGCGTGTCTGT
>NC_137674.1:26946702-26949202 GCF_963989245.1 Nansenia antarctica | reverse complement strand
AAAGAAAAAAATATCTGCGAGCCATAGCGTTAGCCCAGTAGGCTGCCCACACGCTGAGTTGCTATTGCACACATTCATTCATTCACATTCAAACTAGGCACTACAGTCAGATAACAATCTCTTAAACAAGGCAGTGAGTAGCCTAAATTGTTTAACTTAAAACCACATTTTACGTTATAAATAAAAATATAGTAAAATAAGTAACTCACCATAGGAGCAGTAAAAAAACAGTTACTCACAAATAGGAGGATGACTGAAAATGTTAGTGTCCTTAAGAGCGTCCAGCTTAACTTAAATTTAAAATCCAGCGAGAGACTGTAGGCGGCAGGCCTACTGGTTCTTGTTCAGAAAGATGATCATGTTAACATGTTCAGGGGTGAGAGACGAACGCAATCTGGTGACAGTTAGGCCAGCCGCAGAAAACACTCGCTCCGAGGGCACCGAGGTTGCAGGGATGCAGAGGTAGGTCCGCGCTAATTTGGCCAACCTAGGAAACCTTCTTTCGTTCAATTTCCACCAGTCAGTTGGGTCGCAGTTCAGGCCCGCAGAAGGCTCCCTCAGAAAGGTGCAAACTTCTGTTACGATGGGGATTCCAGCAGCAGCGCCTGCTGCGTATTGCTCCCCGAGGAGCTGTGCCATGGCGCTGACCGGAGCAGGTGAATTACTGGAGGTTACACTAACGTACGGGAACTGCATCATGCCGTACTGCGTTGCGAATTTCAATGCGAAGGCAAATGCAAAGTTCATTTCTCACACATAACGTGGACAAACTAATTTCCATTATTATTATTATTATTAATTATAAATTACACCAATTTATTAATGATTATCGAGCAAAATATTTTGTGATCGACCAAGATCCTTATCGATCAATTATCGATCGTCGATCATTGATGCCCACCCCTAGTCCTGTATTTTGTCATAATTGTATCTCTTATTATTTCTGCTGTTATTATGTAATGTGTACTGTACATGTACATTATTATGTATTCTGTTAGGACCCCCTCGAAAACGAGATGGTACATCTCAAAGGGGTTTTATCCTAATAAAAAGAAATTGACTACACACTCACTCACACACACACACACACACTCTCTCTCTCTCTCTCTCTCTCTCTCTCTCTCTCTCTCTCTCTCTCTCTCTCTCTCTCTCTCTCTCTCTCTCTCTCTCTCTCTCTCTCTCTCTCTCTCTCTCTCTCTCTCTCTCTCTCTCTCTCTCTCTCTCTCTCTCTCTCTCTCTCTCTCTCTCTCTCTCTCTCTCTCTCTCTCTCTCTCTCTCTCTCTCTCTCTCTCCTCTTCTCTCTCTCTCTCTCTCTCTCTCTCTCTCTCTCTCTCTCTCTCTCTCTCTCTCACCATGCGTAGGTTCTGGGTGGTCCTGGTCTCCACGGCCCGCAGAATCTCCCGGAAGCGGCCCACTCCCCTGGTCAGGTTACTATGGCGACCAGAGGTGTTACTCAGCATTACTGAGACAGTCTGACATTACAGTGGATTACCTCCCTAATATATATAGCCTTTAGACCTCTGAGAGGATCCATCATGTGTGTATGTTTTGGTATGATGTGTGTGTATGATGTGTGTGTGTGTGTGTGTGTGTGTGTGTGTGTGTGTGTGTGTGTGGTGTATGTATGATGTGTGGGTGTGTGTGTGTGTGGTGTATGTGTGTGTGTAGTGTATGTGTGTATGATGTGTATGTGTGTGTGTGTGTATGTGTGGGGTGTGTGTGTGGTGTATGTGTGCATGTTTGGTATGTGTGTGTATGATGTGTGTGTGTGTGTGTGTGTGTGTGTGGTGTATGTGTGTGTATGTGGTCCCCCAAGGATCAGGCCCCCCAGGATCAGGCTCCTCCCCCCCAGGGCTCCTCCCCCCAGGGCTCCTCCCCCCCAGGATCAGGCTCCTCCCCCAGGGCAGAGGCCTCAGACAGGGAGGGGGGATCTATGGTGCTAGCTAGGTCACCGTACTTGTGTCTGTGGTTAGGGATGGGAATCGAGAACCGGTTCCAGTTGAGGCTAGGTAAGCTAAGCTAGCTCACTCTACCTGCCTCTATGGGGGCTAGGTAAGCTAAGCTAGGTCACTCTACCTGCCTCTATGGGGCTAGGTAAGCTAAGCTAGGTCACTCTACCTGCCTCTATGGGGCTAGGTAAGCTAAGTCACTCTACATGCCTCTATGGGGCTAGGTAAGCTAAGCTAGGTCACTCACCTGTCTCTATGGGGATTGCTAAGCTAGGCTAGGTCACTCTACCTGCCTCTATGGGGATTGCTAAACTAAGCTAGGTCACTCTACCTGCCTCTATGGGGCTAGGTAAGCTAAGCTAGGTCACTCTACCTGCCTCTATGGGGCTAGGTAAGCTAAGTCACTCTACATGCCTCTATGGGGCTAGGTAAGCTAAGCTAGGTCAATCACCTGTCTCTATGGGGATTGCTAAGCTAGGCTAGGTCAGGGATACCTACATTGGGTCCTCAGACAGGCAGACCCTCGGTGCAGAGAGTGTGTTGCATCGGGA